>NW_024080653.1:1053896-1496398 GCF_003009895.1 Hyaena hyaena | reverse complement strand
TGATGCAGCCTATTGTAGATCAAAGTGGTTTGGTTCAGCCTGGTGCTTATCTCCCTGATTTGGAACAACCTGGTGCATATGCCAGTGGCTGGGTACATCCTGGTGCATATCCTCTTGGTTTGGCACACCCTGATGTTTATCCATCTGGTTTAGTACAGCTTGGTGCAGATCAGCCTGGTTTGATGCAATCTGGATTGGGTCAGCAAGACTCAGTCCAACTTGGAATGGATCAGTATGGTTTGAGGCAGCCTGGTACAGATCAGCGTGGTTTGGTCCAACTTGGAATGGATCAGCGTGGTTTGGCGCAACCTGGGGCTGGTCAGCCTGGTTTGGTGCAGCCTGGAATGGATCAGCGTGGTTTGGTGCAACCTGGGGCAGGTCAGCCTGGTTTGGTGCAGCCTGGAATGGATCAGCGTCGTTTGGTGCAACCTGGTGCAGGTCAGCGTGGTTCGGTGCAGCCTCAAATGCATCAGCCTGGTTTGGCCCAACCTCAAATGGGTCAGCCTAGTTTGGTCCAGCCTGGTGCAGGTCAGGATGGTTTGGTGCAACCTGGTGTAGGTCAGCCTGGTTTGGCCCAGCCTCAAATGGGTCAGCCTGGTTTGGTCCAGCCTGGTGCAGGTCAGGATGGTTTGGTGCAACCTGGTGTAGGTCAGCCTGGTTTGGCCCAACCTCAAATGGGTCAGCCTGGTTTGGTGCCACCTGGGGATCAACGTGGTTTGGCACAAGCCAGAGCAGGTCAGCCTGCATTGGTGCAACCTGTTGTAGGTCAGCCTGGTTTGGCCCAACCTCAAATGGGTCAGCCTGGTTTGGTGCAGCCTGGAATGGACCAGCCTGGTTTGGTGCAACCTGGTGCAGCTCAGCCTGGTATGGTGCAGCCTGGAATGGATCAGCGTGGTTTGGTACAACCTGGGGCAGGTCAGCCTGGTTTGGCTCAACCTCAAATGGGTCATCCTGGTTTGGTGCAGCCTGGAATGGATCAGCGTGGTTTGGTGCAGCCTGGTGCATATCAGCCTGGCTTGGTTCAACCTCGTGCATATCTTCCTGGTTTAGTAGAACCTGGTGCCTATCCACAAGGTTTGGTCCAACCTGGTGCCTATCCTCGTGGTTTGGTCCAGCCTGGTGCATTTCCACGTGGTTTCATGCAGCCTAGTACTGATCGGCGTGGCTTGAGGCGACCTGGTGTAGATCAACAAGGCTTGATACCAGCAGGCACAGAGCTCCGTGGCTCTCCAGCAGTCCACCAGGAGTCTCTAAGATTTGTACCACCTCATCCATATCAGCATGGCATAATACCTCCTAAGAAAGATCAACGTGGCCAGGTGTCACCACTCCTCACCAGTCAAGGCTTGGCATCACCAGGTATTGACCAAGAGGGTTTATCAGAAGCTTATCAGCAAGGCTTGGTACATCCTGGCACAGACCAGCGTGTCCAGATAGAACCCAGTACAGACCAGCAGGACCATTCATACTCTATCGCAGAACCCCATGACCTAATGTATCCTGGCCCTCATGATCCAGGCTTCCCTGGCATAGATCAGTATGTCCAGGTCAGTTTGGGTCCAAAACGAATATATACTTCAGACCAACCTGGAATTTCTGTCCAAACTACCCCAAGCCAAGAAGCCACCTTTGCCAAGAGTACACTCTTTCTCAACGATCTCGACCGGGTCTTATCGGAAAGGAGTGACATCGAGAGCGAAAGACGTGATTCACTGGAGAAATTGTATCCCAGCTTCCCCATAGCAGTGGAAACATTTCGTCTAATGGGAGAGCTCGTTGGCCTTTATGTAGAGCTCAAGGAGAAGATGAAGGAGCTGGAGGAGGAGCAGGCTGGCCAGACCGACTTAGAGAAGTTACAGCACTTGCTTACACTCATGGGTAGGTACCACTTGTGCGGAGGAGGGACCGCTGGCTGTGTTTTAATCTCCCCCTGGCCTCCTCTCCTGGCAGCTGAGTTTCTCCCTGAGTCGCCGCCAATAGCATACCCTTTTGTAGCCATTCTGGTTATTCCATAGCCTTTGGGGGCCAAAAGCTGGAATTAAACCAGTAGGCGTGAAGAAGCCTCAGCAGAGGAGTGAGGCGGTTATGATGCCTCACCAGACTCTCTGGACAGCAGCTGAGGACAGCGGGCAAGAGTGGCCCTAGCACCCGGGGGCGGGCGGGGAGGGAGGACATGGAAGAATTCAACTTCACCTTTGTTCACAGCTGTGGGACCAGAGAATCATTAAGATTTGAGAGCTGGGTGGGAAGTGTGGGTCACTAGTCCCAAAGCCCCTTAGGATACTCAGCATCAGGTAGATTTTGTATGGGATGAAAACACCCCGTCTCCCCTTTTCTGCCCGTCCCCTCTCCCTAGTCACCAGGAAGAGCAGGTGCATCTTGCTGCTCTCTGGGGTAGCTTCACTGTGGGGGCTGGGATGGCGAGCCTGCTGGAGGTCTCCACCTTCTGACTATAAGGCCTCCATTTTTCATAGTCAAAAAGACTATGCCGCCTGACCTGCAGGAGCAGCTGAAGACCTTGACCAAAGAAGTGCGGCAGGAAAAAGCAAAAGTAAGTAAGGGAAGGTCTGCCCACTTTGCCTTTGAGCACCAGCAATCCCACCTTGCACTTGCATTTTGATAGATTATACAGTCCTCTCGCTGACAGCATCATCCCATTGGATCTTTACAAACCCATCATATAGGAAACGCACCTCAGGGATCACCATGTTCATTTCCTGGATCTAAAACCTGACGCCCAAAGCTGTTAAGATTCAGCGGAGCCAGGGGCGCCTGGGTGGCTCAGTCGGTTAAGCGTCCGACTTCAGCTCAGGTCATGATCTCACAGTTTGTGAGTTTGGGCCCCGCGTCGGGCTCTGTGCTGACAGCTCGGAGCCTGGAGCCTGCTTCGGATTCTGTGTCTCCCTCTCTCTGCTCCTACCCTATTTGCACTCTGTCTCTCTCTCAAAAATAAACAAACATCAAAAAAAATTAAAAAAAAAAAGATTCAGCGGAGCCAACAAGGAGGCCTGTGCTCCTTCCATTACACGTGGCTCTTTCTGGCAAAGCCCACTGTCCCTACAGCAGCTTTGGAACCAAGTTTGCGGGACTGTCTGG
Organism: Hyaena hyaena; assembly: GCF_003009895.1. Taxonomy (NCBI): domain Eukaryota; kingdom Metazoa; phylum Chordata; class Mammalia; order Carnivora; family Hyaenidae; genus Hyaena; species Hyaena hyaena. Next base: position 1,493,302 of record NW_024080653.1, on the reverse strand, counting down.
GCCCAGTGGTCATGGTGAGGAGCTGCTAGACCTTCAGCTGTTCTCTTAATGCCAGGTGTCCACATGCACGGAATGGATGGAGAGATGGACAAACGGATGTCCAGAAGGGACACACTGACGGATGGCTCTATGGCTCATTAGAGGATAGGATCAGGACCAGGACTTGGGAAAGGGGTCCGCTCCAGCTGCAGGGATGTGTTCAGAAAGCAAAGAGCTCAAGCCTGCCTGACCTTCCCCTTCCATTGGGTTTGCAGCTGGACAGAATGCAGAGGCTCCTGGAGTGCGGCGCAGAGCAGGAAATAGGAAAAGAAATGAAAGATGATGAGCTGAGCGTGCAGCTGGGAGTCCTCAGGTAAAAGGCCCCTGCCAAGGGCAGCTTGTGTCCTGGCATCACACATTCCCAGCCGAGGAGGCGACGGCAGCATTGGGTTCACTCAGTCTGAACTGGGCCCTGTCTTTGACCCGGACTGTGTCTGCCCTTCAGGGTGTCCATTGTCTAGTTCAAGTTGCTGGTGGACATTTCCTAGGTTCTTAAAACAGCTCAGCACCAGGGCTGGGAAGGAAAAGAGCAGCCAGTCTCTCTCCGCAGTTGGGAGGCTGTAGGAGGGCGCCTGCCAGATGCCATCACTTTGCGATGCCGGGTCTCACCCCCTAGAAACCTCTCAGGCCAGCAGGCGGGCACCCACCTCCGGGACACGCAGCACCTAGGACTCCCTAGATGGAAAGTGCTGCGGGGTGGGTGGGAGAGCCCTGGTGTGTGTCTTACTCTGACCCCGGTGGGCCCGGGGTGGGTGGTGAGGCCAGGCCACTTCTCCTGCATGTCTCTCAGAGTCACCATGGCCGATATTGAGAAGGAGTTGGCCGAGCTCAGGGAGAGCCAAGAGCGGGGCAAGGTCAGCATGGAACATTCGGTCTCTGAAGCCTCTCTCTACCTGCAGGACCAGGTGAGCGTTCTATGCTCTCCATCGGCAGGAATCAGGCCCCTTCTCGGCGTTGGCCTTGGACAGTGAAGCTACTAGACTCTTACCTGACACATCATTTGCAAATGTTTTCCCCCATTGTCTTCTCACGCACTTAATTTCCTTTTAATGTTCATTTCTTTTCAAGAGAGAGAGAGAGACAGAGCACAAGTAGGGAGGGGCAGAAAGGAGACCCAGAAGCCAAAGCAGGCTCCAGGCTCTGAGCTGTCAGCACAGAGCCCCATGTGAGGCTCGGACCCACGAACCGTGAGATCGTGACCTGAGCTGAAGTAGGAGCTTAACCGACTGAGCCCCCGAGGTGCCCCCTTTTCACCCTCTTGACAGTGTCTACCTTTAAATCTTAGGTGATGCTATCCTTGGTCACCCCACAATGTCCCCAGTGAGGAGCGTCTGGCCCAAGACAGCCCTCTGAGCGTTTATGGAACGATCAGATAGGAAAAGCCACAGGGCCAAGGGGACTCATGTCAGGAGCCCTTCGGTGCTGGAGACCCCATTCTGGGCCATTTCCAAGTTTTGCCAGAGCACCAGCGTGTTGCATCTTATGACCCCAAAGCCAGTTGTCCGTTGTGGGGCCAGAGGAGTAGCAGATGTGTCCGAGAGTCCCCTACCATTGCAAAGCTCCTGGCTGAGCTTAGCAACCCCTGGGGCTGCCAAGAAGGGGCAGCAAGCCCCCGCTAGCGGTGGCAGTGTGGACAGAAGGCAGCCATTCCTCACTCACGGCCCTGCACCTGCCTTCTCGCCCGCGCCCAGCTGGACAAGCTCAGGACAATCATCGAGAACATGCTGGCATCATCTTCCACGCTGCTGTCCATAAGCATGGCTCCTCACAGGACGATGACGGCCCCGACACCTGGCCAGATTGACCCCGAGGCCACCTGCCCCGCCTGTAGCCTGGACCTGAGCCATCAGGTCAGCCTGCTGGTGGATCGCTACGAGTACCTCCAAGACGTAGTCGTCAATCTGGCCGCCACCCGGCCATCCAAGAAAGCCAAGCTCCAGAGCCAGGTGATTCCCACCAACCCCTGCCCCCGCCTCCTGTGGCCACACACGGCCCCCAGCGGGGAGCCTGCCACAGCTCAGAGGCCCACAGAGCAGGAGTGGCTGGTTCCATTGTGAAGCCCTTTAGTGACCTCACCATAGTCCCAGGTCATTTCACTGGGCCACAGTGGGGCCAGCAACAGAGTGAGCTCTGGAGACAGGAGAGATGAGGAAGAGCCCCGGAGCTCTTCTGGCTCCCTAGGGGTGGGACGGCAGAGCGGGGTGAGGTGGGGAGCCGTGCAATCGTGTGCCTCGGGGGCGACACTGGCATAGCTTTAGGGTTCATTAAGTCCCCTTCGTGCCAGCCTTCCAGCACCCTTCTTAATTCCCCACTGAAGGCCAGGCTTGCTGGCAGCGGCAGGGAGAAGTTGCAAGGCCCTGAGTCCTGCCTCTTGGACTCTGGAGTTCAGACCCAGCCCAGGCCAGATGGGGAGGCCAGAGGCCACATGCCAGCTCTCGGGGGCCACAGGGCAGCTCGCCACTCTGGAGCCTTTCGATCGCCTCTTCTGGTTTCTCCCAACAGTGGGCCAGTCCCCTCAAGGCTAGTTCGTGGGGAGGGGGGAGACTGAAGCTCACGTCCAGTTAGGGGGCCACACGGAAAAAGCAGAGAGCCTCCCCACTGCAGGGGGAGGCTGCGGAGGAGAGCCAGAACGGGGTCCGATGTCAGCCTCACCTGCTGGGCGAGGTTTTAAGGGGCGGCAGCCAACACCTCTGCGCCTCCCGCCACAGGATGAAGAGCTGCTGGGCCACGTCCAGAGTGCCATCCTGCAAGTGCAGGGTGACTGCGAGAAGCTCAACATCACCACCAGCAGCCTCATCGAGAACCACCGCCAAAAGCAGAAGGACATAGAAGTGAGGGGCCGGCAGGGCGGCTGGGGCGGGGGGTGGGGGTCAGGGGGCGCGAGGTGAGGCCATTCGCTTCCTGCTCCTCATTCTCTGCTTCCTCCGCCTCCCAGGTGCTGTACCAGGGTCTAGAGAAGCTCGAGAAGGAAAAAGCCAACAGGGAGCACCTGGAGATGGAGATTGACGTGGTAAGGGCCCGTCCCGGAACCCTGTCTGTCACCACCTGCCACCTGGGTCCCAGGACATCTCACTGCTCATTCTCCCGAAGGCCAGGAGTGGAGGGGAGCCTCCCGGGGGTGGGTGTGGGGGTCTCAATGTCCAGGGTTGATGCCCCAGGGCAGTGCAGCTCCTCCACGGCTCTCTCTCCCACCTGGGGGACCCCCTCCTCTCTCTCCCGGCAGAAAGCTGACAAGAGCGCCCTGGAGGGCAAAGTGAGCCGGGTCCAGTTTGACGCCACCACGGAGCAGCTGAACCACATGGTGCGGGAGCTGATGGCTAAGATGAGCGACCAGGAGCAGGACTGGCACAAGCTGCTGGACAAGCTGCTGCTGGAGATGGACAGCAAGGTGAGGCCCCCCCTGCCCCGCCCCCAGCCCCGCCCCCCCGAGCTCACTGGTGCCCCGCCCCCGCCCGCAGCTGGACCGCCTGGAGCTGGACCCCGTGAAGCAGTTGCTGGAGGATCGGTGGAAAGCCTTGCGGCAACAGCTTAAAGAGCGCCCTCCACTCTACCAGGCGGACGAGGCAGCGATCATGCGGAGGTGAGGCCTGGGCGACAGCGTGGGGGCGAGGTTGGCACACACTGTTGACTAGGCAGGGCCTTCTGGGGGCCCCCGGACGAACAGCTCCCACGCAGTGTGCTCTGGGGGGATGGCTGATCCCACCGGACCATCCCACAGATGGAGTGGCAGAATTTGTGAGCTTGAAGAGCTCTTCCAGTTTAGGCTAGTGACGACCTCAGTGGACAAAGGGAGGAGGGGCGGGGGAGGCTAAGGCTCCCGGGTGGTGGGTGTGCTCTGCTGAGCCATTGTGACAGGAAGGGGCCCACGGTCCCCAGATCTGAGCCTGGTCCTGGGCGGCCCCGCCCACGGCAGTCTGGAATCCCAGGGTTTCCATCATTGGCCGCCAGGGGGCCCCCGAGCTTTACGCGGGGCATCCCTCAGGGACCCTTTGAAACCCTACGGGCTCTGGGTTACGACAGGCGGGTGCTGGATGAACACCCAGAAGCAGGCACATCCAGGAGCTCTTGTGTTCCCAGGGGACAGGGCTGGATCTGCCTCTGGTAGCTGGGGGTCTGCCACCCTGGCGAGCCGACGTCCCAGCTGCCGGGCCTGTGGGGGGGGCGAGCCCTCTGCCTGCTCCATCTCGCCCATTCCAGACCCTCTGGGCAGGGCTCTCACCCTCTGTGTGTATCCCACTCCTCACAGGCAGCTCTTGGCACATTTCCACTGCCTCTCATGTGACCGTCCCTTGGAAACACCTGTGCCCGGACAGTGAGTGCTCCCACCTGGCCAACCCCAGCTGGTGGCCATGAGGGCGGGCACAGCGGGGCCCTGTCTCCTCCATTCCCTATGTACCTCCAGATCTTCTCCTTGCCCTTCTCCTCTCCCACGGGTCCAATCCTGTACGCCTGACCGCCTGCCAGCCCTCCGACCTTCCCTCCGCCGGACCCTGGACAGGAAGGCCCCTCAGGCACGTAGACCGTGGAGTGCCAGATTTGGACAACGGGATTTCTCACTCTCCAACCCCCCTCTTCTCTCTGTCCCTGCCCAGAGTTATCCCTGTGATTCCTATGAACCCAGGCCTGCCCGCGCACCGTTCCATCCACCCCTACACAATCTTTGAACTGGAACAGGTCCGGCAGCAGAGCCGCAAGTAAGGACAGGCCTGCAGGGTCCTTGCCCAAGGTCGCACAGCTAGGAAGGGCTTTGCAGGGGACTTGGGGGTGGGGGCTGGAGGGTGGGAGTGGAGGGCTCTTTCTCCTGGCTGGTACAGTGGGAGCCACGAGAGTAATTTCTGGGCGAGCGCCCCAGGAGGAGGAAGAGCCAAGACTTAGTCACCACCTGCCTTTGAGTCCCCGTTCCCTAAGTGCGCTGGCTGTCTGAGGGAGCTCCTCAGTACCTTCCCATCCCCCCAGTGCTTCAGCCATCTCAGCAACCCCAGCATGGGGGGGAAGGGAGGGGTCCCACATCAGCCCACCAGAGGGTTGGCTCAGTGAATGTGGAGGGAGAAGGTGGGGACATCCTGTATGCTCCCCCGGGGCTCCTGCCCTCCTCCCCACTGCATCTCCACCTCCCAAGGATGGGGGGTTCAGCAGTAAGGATGGTTTCAAACTGCACTTCAGAGCCCGAGGTGTTCCCAGTAGGCAAGACTACGTGTGCGGGGACAGGGACCCTCAGCCTTAGCTGGAGTCGCTGGGCTTCTCCCCATTTGGCTCTTCTGCACTATGTCATCTTAGGACTCCATCCTGGGGAAGCCCGTGCTATGGAAAGGGCTCCTGCCCACACACGGTCCTGTTTAGAGAGGCGTAAAGAGAGGGAGTGGGCCAAGGTCTGTCTGAGTGCCAGCTCAAGCTGGTGCAGCCACCTGACCCCTCCGTTTGCCTGCACCCCCTCCTCAGCCTAAAGCTGGGCTGCGCCACCTTCCCTCGGGGCAACTTGGCGCACATGGATCGGAGCGTGGGGCGCCTGCGCTCCATGCACTCCAAGATGCTGATGGACATTGAGAAGGTGCAGATCCACTTTGGAGGTTCGGTCAAGGCCAGCAGCCAGATGATCCGTGAGCTGCTGCAGGCACAGTGCCTGAGCTCCCCCTACCACAAACGGTAGGACCATAGAGCCCGGGTCCCCCGGACCACGGAGACCAGCCCCCCCGCCCCCCCACCATGGGGATCAGCTTCTGCCCACTCACTGCACTGCCGGCCGTGTGAATGTCTCAGCCACTGCTGGGGAGAGCCCTGGGAGGGAGGGGGAGTGCGTGTGTGTGCGCGTGCACGTGTGCATAGTGGGTGTGAGGGGGAGAAAGAGAGGTCTTCAGAGTCATCCGGCAGTGAGGTTGCTCTGCTCATGCATTCACCCCTCCCTATCCCTTGCTCGCGCCCTGGTTCCCAGAACCCCCTCCCCAAGACAGCTGCCCCATCCCCGTCTGGCTGGCTTTCACCTTAGGGGTGTCCCAGGTCACACCTGCTCCTGCAGACCCTGCTGTCCTCATCGCAGGGTGCCCGAGATGGCCGACTACACCTACCCAAGCGTGCCGCGGCGCTGCGGGGGCAGCCACACGCTCACCTACCCCTACCGCCGCACCCGTCTGCAGCAGCTGTCGCAGGGCCTGTACCCCCCTGAGGAGATCCAGATGGCCATGCAGGTAGGCGGTGCTGCCTGGGAGCAGGGCCCTGACGTGACCCCCGAATGCTCCAGTCATTCTGGAAAAACCACCATAAGTCAGTCACCAGAAGGGCGGATGACCAGCCCTCTGCCTCGAGGCCGCTTCTCACACCCTCCGAGCTAAAGCCCCTGGTCCTCCTGCGTTGCTGGGAAGAGCGGCACCCTGGCCACTGGCCCATCTAGCACGGCCACCCCCACCGGGGGCCCTCCCTTCTCCCTGGCACTGCCAGGGCCCCGGGGGAGCGTTCTGAGCACTCTTGGTGCCGGGAGTCGGGAGAGGATGGGGACGTCACTGGGCGCGCCAGGCCCTCGTGCAGGAAGGACCAGAGGGCGAGCTCTCAGTGCCGCGTGGTAACGGATGCGCCCCTCCCCCACAGCACGATGAGGTGGATATCTTGGGCCTGGATGGACATATTTACAAGGGACGGATAGATACAAGGCTGCCGGGCATCCTGACCAAAGACAGTGAGTGTCCAGGTGGCCCAGAGCCGCCTCAGCCTCCTTGTTCGAGAGGCCCCGGGGCTCTGTCCAGTCCCTGGAAGGCCGTGGGGCCACTGGACCCCAGCTGCCTGCCTTCGTCTGCAGCCTCCCCGAATTCCCAACGTTCAGGGCTCTGAAAGGTCCAGGTCAGCGCTGCCGGTGGGGGACAGCTGCCCGCCTCAGCCGGCGCGCTGGGGTATCACGGCCACATATTTATGCCAGGTGCCCCGTCTTTTGCTGCCCCCGCTGGCTTGCCTGCCTCAGCCTCTGTGCCAGCACCAGCGGTGCCGAGTTCCTACCCCTTTTTCAAACCCCAACATGCCCCGCCTGAGCCCGCCCACCGCTTGGTGACTCTCCCGTTTCCCCCCCTCGCCACCCCCCCCCCGATGCCCACCTCCAGTTAGCCAGGCCTGCAGGGCACTGCTGGCCACCCCACACACACCTGGTCTCAGAGCCCCGGGCAGGACCCGCCCAGCGCCCAGGATGGGGCTGATGTGTGCGGGTCTTCAGAGGACATCTGGGCGGGGGGCCGGCCGGCCATGGGAATGAAGGGTGTGCTTAGCGGGACCCCAGCCAGGGCTGGCCGTGACCAGCTGCCCCGCAGCCCCCTCCGCGTCCCCACGGGCCCCCGCTGAGCTCTCCCTCGGGGTCTCAAAACTGACCCTCCCGTCCGCTGCCCTCACCAGCCCCGGCCCTGGCCTCGGGGATGACCAAGCACAAGTCCAGGCAGCCCCGGCTGCACACACAGCAGCAGCAGCAGTCCATCGGCAACAGCAGCCAGCGGCCCTCGCGGTCTCAGAGTGCTCAGATGGTGGCGGCCAGCAATTCAGGTAGCTCCCCTCTGGCGGGAGCACCCTCCCAGGGGCCCTCACCCCTGCCCTCCTCCCTCGGGCCCTCTCCTCCTTGCCGTGCCAGCCCCCTTCCCGGCCCATGCCTGCTGTCTGCCCTAATTCCCTGGAGAGAGGAAGTGGCTGCGAGCTGAGAGTGGGGACGGGAGGGAGAAGAGAGAAAATCCATCTTTACTGAGTTCTTGCTATACGTGCCAGGTCGGAGGGGCAGATGCTGTGACTATCCCCATCTCACCGAAGGGGAAAGAGGGGCAGTGCTGTCGCCCAAGGCTCTGGCTCCAGGCCCCAGCCACGCCCAGAGCCCCCCATCCCCACCCCCGCACTCACGTGTGCCCACTCTCCTGGAGCTAGTGCTCAGCTCTGTGTGGCACCTGGTGGGCACGGGGGGGGGGGACATAACATCACCCCCACACACAGAACCCCTCCTTCTGACCCTGTCTGGAGAGGAGCTTCTCCTCACTCCCAGGCCTGAATGGTCTCTCGAGTCCTTTCTCCCCTGAAGGGCTGAATCCCGCCTGAAAGTCTGGGGGGCTCAGGGACTCCCAGGGTGGGGGCCAGAGAGGGACACCGGCCCGGAGCCACTAGGCCGGCTCACTTTCAAGTGACTCTGAGCAAGCCTCCCCGCCCTCCAGACCTGCTTCCTCATCTGTCCATAAAGGGGTGCTGCTAACTTGGTGCCCTTAGAGGTAGGGCCCCCAAGAAAGGGGATCTAAATGAAAGGTGCTGACCTTCTTCCTAGAGAAAGTTGTGTTCCCACAACACTTTGTAGATGCCTGCAGGAGGCTCAGGGGCTGTCCCTGCTTCCCCCTGCCCAGGTTAAAGGTCCCAGCCCCAGATGCCCCTTCCCATCCATTCCAGTTCCGGCATTCATTCTGTGAGTGCCTGGGGGAAGTGCTGGTCATGGCCTCTCGCCTTTATTGAGGGCTTCTCACCAGCTGGGCACCGTGAGGAGCTTTACACATAGGAACCAGTTCTAATCCTCACACCAACGTTAAGAGGTAGGGACCATCATTGGCCTCACTTACAGCTGAGAAAACTGAGGCACAGAGAGGTTAAGGTACTTGCCCAAGGTCACACAGCTAGGAAGCAGCAGAACTAAATTCTTAGCAATTCAGACCGAAGTGGTCAGCCTCCGCTGGTAACAAAGGGCAGCAAGGCTGGGGTAGAGGACTCAGTGGTGGACAGAGTGCAGGTCTGTGACCCTGGCTTCCAAAACCATGTTCTTGGAGGTACTCGGCTTCCTTCCCCCTGGCATGCCGCTGTCCACTCCGAGGGCACCTCAAACGCTAGGGAGCATGAGGGAGGGCAGTCTGAGGAAAAACTGCCCCTATTTGTGCGAATATTGCCTAAATAGTCCCTGTATTAATAGAGGAAACATTACTTAAGAGGCAGGCTCTTGGCCGCTGACGGAGAGCCTGATTATTTTTAACTCACGGAGATTATAAAGGAGCTTTGCTTGGGAGCTCGAGTGAGGGCTCGCGCTGCGCACCCCAACTCCACGGGCCACCTCTCTGGCGTCATGCCCCCATCAGCCTGGCTAGTGGGGCTGCTCCTGACGCCCCTGGGCCCTGGGCGAGCTGGGGGCAGGGGGCCGGGGGGCTGTGGCAGGCTGCAACGGACGTGCGCGGTGAGACAGAGCCTCCTGTGTCTCCCAGCTCCTCAGCGGAAAGACAGACCCGTCTCCTTGGATGGGCACCTCTCCCAGTCAAAGGTGGCCCAGCTGCCCAGCCCCAGCGGGAGGGCAGACCTGCCGGCCAATGCAGACGGGCACCGGGATGTGCCTCCGAGGGAGGGGCTCGAGGAGCCCACCCGAGGGCCGAGGTCCACCACCGCTCAGTGAGCAAAGCTACAAATAAATGTTTAGGAAGAAGCTTGGGGCAGTGAGACTGATCTCGTCCTGGCTCAGAAAGATGGAGTAGAAAGGGAGGGGCCCCTGCTGCCCCCTGGATCACGGGACGGGCCTTCTCTTAGAGAACCAGGAATGACTTGTAGCCTGGGAATTAGACCGTGACCCCCGCCCCCCCAACAGACGAAGCTGTCCTCCAAGAGCCTCAGGAAGGTGGGCGGGGGCAGCACAGGCCAGACCCCGGCTCACCCCGGACCTCAGCTGGACCCTCGACGCTGCTGCCTTCCCGTCTGGGCCCACTGGGGATTTCTGGAGAGGTTGGGGCTCCCAGAGTCCGTGCACAAGCTGTACCCTGAAGCAGAGGTGACACTGGCAGCCACCAGCTGCTCCCCTGCGGATGGCTCGGGCCGTGCCCTGCTCCCGCGCCACCAGCCACCTGGGGCGACCCTCATTTGCTGTCATGTGCAGCGTAGCAAGCGGGGTGTGTGTGGTTGGGGGGCGCCTGGCTGGCTTCGGCCAGTTCCCCGCTCCCCTCCTCCCTCCCCAGGGAGCAGAAGTGTGTCAGGAGCGGGTTAGCCTGGTGACAGCCATTTGCCAGGTCGCTCGCCTCCACTAGCCCCAGACTGCTATCCCCTGAGTCCTTTGTGCAGGTTTGAGGGGCCAGAGGAGCAAAGGCAGGGGTGAGCTCATCAGCTACAGCAACTGCAAGAGAGGAGCCCCCCCGCCCCCCTGCCATGCCACCCGGCGAGGGGCCGCCCTCACACTGAGGCCTCTGAAGTTCTCACGGGTCCCGCGCCCTGCCCCAGTCTCCATCTCCCCGACATGGGAAAGGGATGTCTGACACCAGAGGCCTGCTGTAAGGTGTGAGGGGATGGGGTGACAGATCATACTGTAAAGGAAAGTGTGGCAGGAAACTGCCCAGAAAAGGGTTTCTCCCCAGTTCCATGTGGGCCACGGAGGGTGGGGTTGGCTCCCTGCGGGAGGGGGCTTCCCCCTTCTTTCCCCATCCTCTGGGACGCTTTCATCTTCATGCACCGACCTGATGGGCTAGCCCAGAGGAGGGGCGCAGCCCGCGCCCTGGGGCCCCGGTATGTACCCCTCACACCCGGTGCCCTTTTCTCTTCCAGCAGGAGGTAGGCAGGGGAGGACCAGCCCCTCTGCTCCTGCTCAGGCTCCCATTTCGCACCCTGAGAAATGTCAGGTCGCTGGCTCGGTGTCCCTGGCCGAGAATCCGAACTCAGCAGCCAGGCAGGGAGCAGCAGCAGGCGGGCCAGCCGCCACGCCCAGGCCTCCCCACGCCCACGAGAGGGCAGGGAGTGGGGGACATTCCCAGGCCCACCCTCCTCCGCCCCGGCCCGGGCCGCCCACCCTCCTGGGGCTGCGGTCCCCACGTGGCCGCCCACGTGCCCACCCACGTGCACTGTAGGGACTTCCCCTGGCAGCCCGGGAAAACACAGGTGGGCTGGTTAGTGGGGGGAGGCCGAGAGGAGCCCCAGGGGTTTCCAACCAGGAAACAGAACCGAAAGGACCAACCCAGCATCTAAAGCAACACAAGCAGAGGCGCTGAGGGGGGGCTGTTACCGGGTTCCCAGCAGGCCTTCGAGAAGGCACGGGAAGAGCCAGGAGCAGGGTGGGCTGGCTTACCAGGCTCAGGTGTCCAGAACTCCCCCTCCCCCCGCAGCCCTGAGCTACAGAGGGGCCCACTCCTGGGCTCTGGCTGCTCAGAGGGAGGGAGAAAAGCTCTTGGGGGACAAGGGGCTCAAGGTGGCGCGCCCCCCCCCCAACATGAGGCTCACGGAGGAATCCCAACCCTGGGGCCGGCAACCGGGCTCCTCCTCCTCCTCCCCCCTCCTGCCCGGAGCGGCCACACCGCAGGGTCATCCGAGAAAGGGCCCCACTGGGCCAGGAATGGCCACCTCGGCCTCCACTACTGCCTGGAGGCTGTGGGGAAGGTGGGAAACAAGGAGGCCAGTCCCTGTGGGGGCACATGCACGCTCTCTGGGTCCCTGAAGCCTTGGCGGAGCTTTGGGGTATGGCCATACCCCAACACGCACTCAGGGACAGGCTCTCCCGAAGAAGGCAGAGGACAGAAGTAGGGATGGACCTGGCTGGGAGGCGCTTGGGGGGCCAGAGGGTGGGGCTGCCCCGGGCACCAGGTGGAGGGGAAGCGCCCCCCACTGCGGACAAGACTTCAGGGCTGAGCGCCAGCCAGGGGCCAAGATGAGAGGGTCATGGTAACCAAGTGAGGCCCAGTCTCCCCTCTCCCTTCCAGACTCAAGGGACCCAGCCTGTCCTCTAGATCCCAGGGTCTGGACACCCCTCCTCAGAATACCCAGCCCGGCCACCGGGCAAGGAAGCCCATCCCCCCCCATCACAGCGGGGGTCCCACTGCCCCCAGGCCCCAGGAGAGCTTTTTTTCCTACCAAGGCAAATAAAGGCACCACAAACCAGGAAAGTTAGAAAAGTCTCTTTTAAGTTTTTAAATTAAAATTTCACCCTGGTGAGATGATTGATTTGGGAACTAAATCCAAAGGCAAGCGCTCCACTCGGTCACCCACTCGGACGGGACGCACAACCGGAGAGTCAGGGTGGCCATGGGGGATCAGGTCCCCCAGCCTCGCAGCACAGCCTGGGCCTGTGACCCCGGCAGGGGCTCCTTAGTTCCGCACAAGCCCCGCACATCCAGCTGGAGAAGGGGGGCCCCCAGGAGCTGCAGGGCTGCTGAGGAGCCAGCCAGGAAGCCGGGGTGGGGAGAGGGCCCTGGAGACCTCCACACCTTCACCACCATAGAACACCTTGGAGTGGATCCGTGGGGGTCCTCTTCTGATTCCAGAAGGCGTGACCTTTGAGCGGAGGCCCTGGTGAGGGCCAAGATCACGGCCCCTAGCCCCCAAGCACCTGCCCGGCGCTAGGGGTGGAGGAAGGGGTGCTGGCCCTTCCCTGCTGACCCCCGACACCTCAGCCAGCCAGCCCCACTCTCACATACATTAGTTACATTTATATATTCATATATATTATAGTTATATATTAAAAAGAGAAAAAACTTGCCTGAAGAGAAACTCCTGAAAGACCCAAGTGGCTCAGGAAGTTTACTATCCCCCCCCCACCCACAAAAATTCTTTTATAAAATCTTCCAGTGCGATCTTCAGGAAACCCCCACCCGCCCCAGCTCCCCCCACCCTGGCCCTCCTGTGTCTCCGCGGACCCTGGGCCGCCCCCCCAGCTCCAGCCCAGCGCCTGGCGGTGTCGGCATTCAGTCTCATCTCTGGCCATCCATGGCGGCCATGGCTTTCTGCTGGGAGCCCCCCTGCTGTGCTCCGGGGGGCCACGTGGGCTGCGGGTGGTGCAGGTGGTGGAAGCTGTGGGCGGTGGGTGAGGAGGGCGGGATCCAAGCGGCCTGGTGGCCAGGTGGGGACGAGGCCCAGAAGGGGCTGAAGTTTGCAGGGGGGGAGCAGGCCACGGCCGTCATGGGGCCGTTGCCGCTCTGCAAGCCCTCCGAGGCGCGAAGCTTGGAGAACATGGCCAGTGCATCGGGAAAGTTGGGCGGCGTGGCAGGTGTGTTGCTGGGGGTGCACATCTGCTGGGAGAGAACACAGATGTTGGGGGAGGGTCACCGGCCCACTCCCCGCCCCCACCTCCGACCCAGACAGGGCCTTCAGGTGAGGCTTCCCCAGGCCGGGCCCTCCGCTATTCCCATTCTCCAGTCCCCAAGCAGCTTCGACAGGACAAGGGCACCTTCTCACCCTGAGCCAATGGAAACAAGGACAAACTCCAACAATTTTTATCAACACCAAAGAGAGTTTCATGATGCCAGGCAGCTGACACCCTGCGGAGTGTCAGAAGTAACGGGTTAATTCCAACCAGAAGCTAGGGTGTCAGATTCAAGTGAGGACAAGAGAGAGCCGGGCCACCACTGCTTGGCGCCTCACCCTGGTAAGAAACCAGCTGGCTCCCTCAACAATCCGCCCTCACATGTTCTGGGCTTGTTGGTCAAAGGAAGGCAGCCAGACCCAGGGTCTCCCTCCGATGCCCAGAAGCCCCAGAAGCCCCACTTTCTCGGTGTCTGGGTTCGTCTCGCATTAACAGCACCAGCCAGCAGGCCAGCATTATCCCACTTCTCACAACGCCAGGGCAGACAGATGAGGAAACCGAGGCCCAGAGCTCAAGTCAATTGACCAAAGCACACCCACCGCAGAATTCCCTGGCTCGAATTCCTGGGGGGGGGGGGGGTCCCTGATCTGTAGGACCCAGCTCTTAATCTCTACCCAACCCCGACTCCTCTGCGCTTAGAATCAAGTACAACTTCATGCCTCAGCTCCCAGAGGACAAAAACCAGGCAGGGAGGGACTTGGGTTTCCTGCGTCCCCAGCCTCTCGCCCATGATGTGTCAGCCAGATGCTGGCAGAAGTCTCAGCCCGTTCTGTCCCTCAGCCGGCCTCGTGGGGGTACTTTTACAAACACCAATACCTGCGGTCTTCTGCCATGACCCCGGGAGGCAAACTCCCCAAACTCTACAGTATCCACCACTCTTTCCGCTCAGGCACCCGCACCAGGAAGGGCCAAGGGCTGGGGTAGGGTGAAGGACTGAGACCAGCACTCTCCTCGCCTACCCCGGGGGACTGCCGCGCGGTGGGGCTGGGGGTGCCATCCCGGAAGTGTCCCACAGGGGCCAGGGCAGCAGACAGCAAGGCCTTACACAAAGCCTGTTCTGACCTCACCAGCAGCTTCTCCCTTTCCCGGGAAGCCAGGCTAGTACTTCTTTGAATTTCTCCTAATTTTAGCAACACCAGCCCCTCCCCCAGGCACGGGGCTAGAGGAGGGGGGTGGAAGCAAGATTCTAGGGTTCTTCACCTCGCAGAGGGCGCTTTCACAGCTCTGCCTTTAAATCCCAGGCAGAAATGGGGAGGGAGAAGCTGTCCGATTACTGGGCCAGCTCCGGACCGCAGCTAGGGAGCCCCAACCATCGTCTTCCTCGGGGACGGGCCTGGGGCTCCCAGCAGGCGCGGCCCCACCCAGACCGCTTCCCTCCTCCCTCCTCTGTTCCCCGCCCCCCACCCCAGGGCTGACTTCTCGGCAGCAGGAAACAATGAATGGGGGGTGGGGGGGAGAGGCCAATTGCATCACAGCATCGTGACTTCCCCAGTTGATCAAGCCAGGGAAGCCTGTCTCAACAATCCACCCCGCTGCAGAGGACTAGCTCCAGGGGGCCAGGCGCATCCCACGGCCCCCTGGCAGGCTCCTTCACCTTTGCCAGGTTCCCTCTGTTTTGGTAAAAGCAGGGGTTTGCACCACATGCTCACGGAGCCCCTCCAGCTCCCTGCTTCTGACCACTGTGGATGAAGCTCTGCAGGCCCGAAGCACACCCAGTGTCGACTGCACCCCGCTCCCAATGCGGTGCCCCTTACTCTTCTCAGAGCCCCCACTCCCAGGCCTTGTCCGGGAAGAAGCCTATAATAGCTGTGTGAGTGTACAGTCATTTATGGGACAATCATTTATCAGCTACCTGTGCCCTGGGTCACTTCTGGTATTATGCCATTACTATTCTCGTTTTGAATTTTTTCCTTTGATTCTCTCTGAAAAAAAAAAAAAAAAAAAATAGACTCCTGGAAGGCAGGAATGGCGTTCTTCACTGCACTGATTAAGTACTCAATCCGTGGTGGACTGATGGATACACCAGATTATAATGTTTGTTACAAAACCCGCCGCCTGCCTGAGGGAAGCTTTTAAGAGATCATAATCCCCAGGCGTCCGGCTGGCTCAGTTGAAGAACAGACTCTTGATCTCCGGGTTGTGAGTTCCAGGCTCACGTGGGTTACAGAGAGTACATAAAAAACCAGAGAGAGAGAGAGAGGGGTGCCTGGGTGGCTCAGTCGGTTAAGTGTCCGACTTTGGCTCAGGTCATGATCGTGCGGGTTTGTGAGCTTGAGCCCCGCGTTGGGCTGACAGCTCAGAGCCTAGAGCCTCCTTCAGATTCTGTGTCTCCCTCTCTCTGCCTGTCTCCCATTCTCATGCTCTGTCTCTCAATAATAAATAATGTTAAAAACAAAATTGAGAGAGGAGGGATTATAATCCCTTGGGATTTGCAAGAATGAACAACAGGACCTAAAAGGGCCACTAGTCTCAGCTCTCCCTGTTCACTGCACCACAAAATGCTTGTTCTTGAAGTCCCTGGACTTTCTGGCTACAGCAGGTGGAGCAAACCCCAAGGCTCTTCTGAGAGATGGGAGGCAGGGTGCTCCCAGGCCCTAGTGCAAGGTGGGAGCCAGACCTTTCCCATGGTCACGTGCAGGGCAAGGTCTCCTGGAAACGACCCTTCATGGCTTACGAGGAACCTGGCCTTAGCTGCCGCAGCCCATGGCCAGCACAGCTCTCCCGGAATATTCCATATTCCTAGATGTTCCTTGTCTTTTGATCTATATGCAGAAGTCATTCCAAGTGAGAAGCTGGTTAAAAGGTCAAGACAGACCCTTCTACTTGTCCTTTGCAACTAGATGACAACAGGGCACCAAGGATAAGAAGGCACAGAACCATTTGCAGCTCCTCCAGGAAAGGGGGCCGAGAAGGGAGCCACGGGCAAGAACACCAAGCGTTAAAATGCCAAAAACGTACTCCAGAAGCCACCACAGATCTCCTGGGGAATAATGTCTTACACTCCCTATTATGGAGCCCAGTCCCTCCGCCTCCAGCAGGGCTAATAGGTAACTAGGGGTGGGGAGGGGAAGGCATTCAAGCCTCTAAAGTGAAAGCTCCGGCCTGTGCCCCTGGAAAGCAGGCCACCCCCACTGGCCAGGAGGGCAAAGCCTCAGGCCTGGGGGCCGCCTTGGAAAAGCAAGCAAACCCAGACCCCAGCTGCTTCTGTTTCCTGTACTTTCATGTGTCTTTACATACGAGCTTAAATGCAAATTCTTGTCCTTATCTTGTCTAAATCCGTCTGTCCTCCACGCTCAGGGCAAGTCCCTTTTCCAACAACAGGAAAGAGTGAACATACCTCTCTGGGTAGAGCCTAGCTCTACCCGAGCCAGGGTGGATTTATCCCTTTCCTGTTCCCTGCAGGGCTGGGTTGTTTGGCTGGGGGGGTTGGGGGGAGGGAGTTCTCCGCAAACATAGCCACCCCAGCTCCCAGCCCCCTCGGGGCTCTTCATTCGGGCTCCCAGTTCCCCCAGACGACCCGTTACCATCCGAGCCCCCTCCCCATTCCCGGCCACCCGGTCCCCGGCCCCGGGGAGCGCGCCCGGCCCAGGCCCGAGGTCGAGGTACAGACGCCCAGGAGGCCGGCCCACGAAGTTGGGCGAGCCAGCCGGCCCCGGGAGCCGCTCTTTCCTGGAAGACATTTTGGCTCTTTGTTTACATCGCGGCGCGGCGCTCCCCGGCAACATGGCTGTCACCGCCGGCGGCTGACAGCGGCCCCCGGCCCGCGCCCTCGGCTCCCGGTGGGCTGCGGGCCGGGGTGCGCGCCCGCGCCGCGCCCGCCCGCCGGCACCCGGCCCCGCTTACCATCTGGTGGTGGTGGTGGCCGTTGGGAATGTTGCTTTCTTGGAAAAACGTGCTCAGGGCGGTCTACGGACAAACACAGCGGCAGGGCGACGGTTAACGGGGCCGGGGGCGGGAAGCCACCCTCCCCCCCCGCGGCGGACCCCCGGACCCCCGGCCGACCCGTCGGCCCCGCGTGCAGGGCCCCTCCGCGCCGCCCCCGGTCCCGGACCCGCGCCCCACGCGAGACCTCCCGGCCGCGGACCGCCTGACGGGGCGACACAAATAGAGCGCGCCCGCGCCCCCGCGTCCCCCGCGCCCCGGGCCTCGGCCCGCGCGCACCTCGAACTGCCAGTGGGCCGCCTGCAGCAGCTGCTTCGCCTGGTCGGCCGCGCAGCCCGCGGCCAGCACGAACTGGTTGATCATGACCTGGTGCCGCAGCTCGTCCATGTTCACCGACATGGCTCCGGCCGCCGCGCGATTCCGGCTGGGCGGCCGCGGGAGGCCGGCCGCTCTCGGCTCGCGCTCGCCGCCCGCCCGCCCGCGGCCTCCGGACCCCTCGCCACCCGCCGCTCGCCAGGCGAGTGTCCCGGCCCGGCTCCCGCGGCCGCCGACACCACAAACAACGGCGCGGGGCGGGGCCGCTGTCCCAACGTTCGGGGGCCGCGAGCCGCCGCCGCTGATTGGCCCGCTCCGCTCGGCCTGCGCCCGGCTCCGGTGCGGACGTTCGATTCGAATCCTGCGGCCCGCGGCCCGCACTGTTTCTCTTTTCGCCCGGCCGCGCCCATTGGCGGAGCTCTGCGCCGTGGGGCCGCCCGGCATTGGTCGGCCTCTGTGTTTTGGCTCTTCCAGGTTCCTGATTGGTCGCGGCCGGGAGTTTGGGGCGGAGCCGTGCGCGCTGATTGGCCTCCCGTGGGCCTGTTTGAACTCAACTTGAAAACCTTGAGTGTCTGCTGATTGGCCGAGGGCCCTGTGTTTGCTGTTGTAGGCTTGGGGGTGGTGCGGCCAAGTTCATTCATTACTTCATTGAAACTGTACATGCTCAGCTGGAAAAGCAAGACAGAGTGGCTTTGACTCATTTCCTCTGAAAGATGTGGTCATCTCGAGAAACAGAATGATCAAAATAGAAAACAGAGGCTTTGCAGCTGCTCAAGTCTCAGAGTTGTTTATTTTTTTTAAACTTTCGAACAGCTCTACTTTTTTTAGCCTTTTATTGAAATTTAAGGTACCCACTTTCTGCCTTCAGTCATTACCCTCCCCAAAGGCCAAACAGCCTTTTCCTAGTTTTTAGAACAAAAACTTTTGCTCTCTAAAGATATAAACCAATGTTAACATACACTAAGTATACTTGCAAGGGGGGAAAAATGAGACTTTCTCAGTCACTAATAGACCAAGCTGAGAATTTTTTTTCCCTTAAATCAGTTAGCCTAGGTGAAGCTTAATTTCTATCATTTTTATTAATACACTGTTTCTATACGGGTACTGGTACTCCAACCTTAGCCATTTTAAAAACTAAAATTTGTTTATATGTGTTGAGCTATCACCTTCTGGATAAGGATTTGGCCTTCATGGACACCTGGCTGGCTCAGTAGGAAGAATGCTCCGCTCTTGATCTCGAAGTTGTGAGTTCAAGCCCCACAGGTGGGTGTAGAGATAACTTAAAAACAAAATCTTAAAAAAGGATTGACCTTCAGGGCTGTGTTTGGGTATTGTGGGGGTGGGGAAGAACTAGGAGTTTAAGTGAATTGAGGAAGGGGCAGAGAAGTTAGGAAGGTAAATATTACAAGGGATTCACTGTCAGAATTCCAGTTTCTGAAAAACTTGGTAGGTTTTGGATCTGAAATACCAATTACACAGTATGTTTAAATCAGCTAAGGGCCTGCAGAATAGGAGGCTAGAAGAAAGCAAGACATGATTCTATTTTGACTTTGCCTAAAGTGGATGAAAGTCTCTAGCTAAGAAAACTTGACCATATAAAAAATAAAATAAAAATAAGGAAAAAAATACACCCAGTGTTTATGTACTGATGTAAAACAGCCTCGGGTGTTGTAATGAGCTTATCCCATTTAGTCTTTTTGTTTGTTTACTTGCTTGTTTGTTTATTTTGAAGGGGAAGGAGTCAGCTTTTTGACTGCTTCTTTTGCCATAATTAAGTGCACATGGCTGACGCCCAGAGTGTGGCTGGAGAGTCAAGTACAGCTTGCAGCCCTTCCCTTCCAGTAATTGCAAGGTGAAAACAAAAGTGAGCCGCCAGAAGCTTCTATTGCCAGGGAGCTGGGGCCACAAGCAGCCTCAGAACAAGGAAGTACTGTCGTTGTGGGGCTCCAGTTTTCACAAGTACATACAAGTGGCAAACGTGTCAAGGCCATGAGTGTAGGGTTCACCTGGGCAGAGACATTTCAGCCTGCAGGAGCCCTTAGGTCCTAATTAAGAAGTTCTCCAGAAAGACAAGAATCCTGAAAACCCCCAGATTGCCTAACCTTCCTCCACCCCCGCCCGCATCCCTGCTATCAAGGCAGTTAATTCTGAAGATTTCTTTGATGTTTACCATTGGCAGGAACCATTTCACAGCTGTGGGCATGTGAGAAAGGCGTAGAGATCAAGGCTCCGGTTTTGAGTGTGCGTAAGACCACTCTGGGCAGAGAGAGGGAGAGCGACAGAGTTCTGCCTCTGAGCTGTGGCAGAGAGAGGTGGAAATGCTCAGTCAATACTTTGGCTTCTGAGAATCTGGTTGGAGGTGAGTGGGGGTAGGGCATCTTCTTCTCAGGCTGGCTAACATAGGAGTGTCCCTGTCCTGTGAGCGCAGGGAGAATGAATGAGGTCATGTTTGTAGAGGGCTTTGAGCTGCTGAGATAAAAGCAATTCTCCAAGGGCAAGGTATTATTAACTGAAGGTATCATTATTTTAATCTAAGAGGACAATACGCAGCAGGTAAAACGGAACAATAAAAACATGCCCATTAATAACAAGTGAAACAGTAGTAGCCTCCGAAGAAATGAAATCTTGGTTCCATCAATGGTCTGGACTACAGAACGAGCCGGGCTGCGGCATCAGGAAGAGAGACAGACCTAGCCAATGTTTCCTCGGGCGGCTCACAAGGATATTGTGAACGTAAGTCGGTGAGTGCTGAGACAGGGCCGCAAGAGCCAGACCACAGCAAAGCCCTGCCTCCTAGCCAGCACTTCCCATGAGCCAGGCACCTTTCTAAGAGTTCAACGTCAGTGAACTCATTTCAATCTACACAACAATCCGGAGTGGAGTCCCATTGCACCAGCCGGGCAGTTAAGGCACATGGGAGGGGAGGAGCCTACCCAACCAAGGTCACAGCAGTAAGCAGCGGGGTGAGGCATTGGCTCTAGACTAGTTCCAGAACCTCACGGTTACCCATTACAGCACACTGCCTGCCTTCATGATGGAGGGGTTGCCCTTTCCGCACAAGGGCTGTCGAGGACACTGGGATTTCCACTGAGTGAACCCCTGATGGGGAAAGGGGGGCATCAGCTGTCGGGCTTTCCTCTAATTCATAGTTCTTGTTTCCCTGTTGCTGTTTCAGGCTGCCAGGCCAGAGGGACACGTGGCCAGGAGAAGCAGAAAGAAGTTGGGGGAAGATAGAGGACGGTGGGAAGGATGCCAGTGCCTGGCAGCACCAAGGAGCACCCCGCCCCCACCCCCTCCGGCCGGGCAGCTGGCTGAAGGGGGAAGGTCTGGGCCAGCAAGTGGGGCTCAGGTACTGACAGGTGTGGATGGCTCCTTTCCCCTGTCTTGGACTTCCAATGCTATTGCTAGCTTTTTTTTTTTTTTTTTAATGCTTTATTTCTGAAAGAGAGCAGCGTGAGCAGGGGAGGGTCAGATAGAGAGAGGGAGATACAGAATCCGAAGCTGGCTCCAGGCTCTGAGCCAGCTGTCAGCACAGAGCCCGACGCGGGGCTCGAACCCATGAACCGTGAGATCATGACCTGAGCCGAAGTCGGACGCTCAACCGACGCTCAACCGAGCCACCCAGGCGCCCCACTATTGCCAGCTTTTGTTTGCTTAACGCAACCTATTTTGTGCTACGCCTTTTCGGTGAACATGCACGCGATTTCTACCCTATGGCAGGTTAAGTAGACTTTGCCACTTGGAAGCATGAATTTTTTTCTATTTCTTCTCCTTAAAGAGGATGGGGCCTAGTACAGAGCGCTTCCTCTACTCCAGGCAAATCCCAGTTCTCCTGTGAAAACTGAAAACTGTATCTATGGAGAATGTACTATGAGCCCAGCTCTGTGCTAATTCCTCCTTTGTCTGACTGACTTGATCTAATACAACAACCCAGTGAATTGGGAATCTGTGCATATCCCCAATTAGCAAGTGAGAGAAGCAGGTTCAGAGAGGCTCAGTGATTTGCTCTAGGTCACTCAGCTAGCTTGGGGAAGAAGCGAGCTCTGAACTCAGATACCTGTGTTTTCCCCCAAAGCTGGTGCTCTTAAATATCACATTCTACTGGGGCACCTGGGTGGCTCAGTCGGTTGAGCGTCCGACTTCGGCTCAGGTCATGATCTCACGGTTCGTGGGTTCGAGCCCCCGTTGGGCTCTGTGCTGACAGCTGGCTCAGAGCCTGGAGCCTCCTTCGGATTCTGTATCTCCCTCTCTCTCTGACCCTCCCCGATCACACTGTCTCTATCTCTCAGAAATAAAAAAATTTTAACAACAACAAAAAAATCACATTCTACTTTCTAGCCCTGCCTACCCCCTGGAATCGACTTTATCTTCTCCCTTAGTGGTACTAACAAGATGGAAAAGCTTGTCTGCATTGCTGAAGTAGCAGGAAGGTCAAAGCCAATCCCCAGGTGATGAGTTCTTGCTGGTTTATACCAGATTACATTTTCACCAAAGGTCACATGTTCCTCAAGGGACAAAGGCCATACCACTCCCAACATAGCTAATGGCATTTCCCAAAAGAACCCCTGATAGCCTGTACTCTCTGTCCTAAGCCAGCCCGGTGATAAGGTGGCCCTGCCTCTGCTTGCCAGGTGTGTCTCTTGGTAGGTGAGGCTCTGGCAACCTTTCGGAGGGACACCAGAGGCTAGGTCTTTGCCAAGGAGGAGAGAAAGGCAGGGCAGAGAGACAACTTTTTTTTTTTTTTAATTTATTTTTGAGAGAGAGAGAGAGAGAGCACAAGTCAGGGAGGAGCAGAGAGGAGACACAGACTCCAAAGGAGGCTCCTGGCTCTGAGCTGACTGTGAGATCATGGCCTGAGCTAAAGTCGGACGCTTAACCGACTGAGCCACCAGGTGCTCCCAGGAAGAAAACTTTCCAGGGAAGGTTCTCCGTCTTCTCAGGGGCCTTCAGTTGTCCACTTGGACCCAGGCTCCCAGCCGTTTTCAGTTTGGTCCAGGAATTGACTGGCGTGGAGCTGGGCCTCTGTAGCCTCACCCTTGTGTCCAAAACATGGGAGGTCCGTTGCTGTAGCAACGGTAGACTTCAAGGTCTGAGGCAGCCTTCTTATGTGACCCGCCCTTTTATTGACTGATTGATTTTTGAGAAATATATCAAGAGTTTGTGTATAACGTATGCATAGTTCGAAGAATAATGAACAATCACCCACATACCCAGCATAGAACTTAAGATGTCCAAGACTAGTATCTTTGAAAACGCTCACAAGAGCTTCCTCAAATGCATACCTTTCTTTCTTTCCCAGAAAGACTCCTAAACCTCAAATTTGCATTAATCATTCCCTTGCTTTTCTTTGTCATTTAATCCTGTATGTAGGTATCTCCAAACAATGCACCCTGGGTGTGACTGATTGGATTGCTTCTTTTGCATAAGTGGCTCACCCCTTCTGTGTGCTCCCTCTCTGTCTCTTAAACTCTGCCAGGTGAGCTCCGTGAGCCCTCGTTACCAATATGGGTCACTGGCAGACCCAGAGGGCTTGCTCTCTTGTTCTCTTTTCCATGACCCCAGACAGCACCTCAGAGCCAAACTAGCAATCACAGGGCCGTCTGGGTGGCTCAGTTGGTTAAGTGTCCCACTTCGGGTTCGAGCCCGGCGTCGGGCTCTGTGATGATGGCTCAGAGCCTGGAGCCTGCTTCGGATTCTGTGTCTCCCTCTCTCTCTCTGCCCCTCCCCCACTTGCCGTCTCTCAAAATAAAGACATTTAAAAAAATAATAATAATAATAAAATAAATTAAAAAATAAACTAGCAATCACAGGTGGTAAAGAGATAGTCAGGAAGGCTCCTTAGAGGAGGAAGAAGTGAAGTTGGAAAGGAATGGGGTAGGTAGAAAGGGGAATGAAAGGAATTTTTCAGAAGAGAAAACAGTGCTAACTATAGCACAGAGTTACTTTGAAAGCTAGTTCAGAGAAAGGACTGTGGGGAGCATCCATTGGGAGACAGTAGGGTAGGGGTGACGCTAAGCTTGAAAGGGTACATGTCAGCGTGGCCGTGCTCTGGGCAATGGGGGAGGAGGGTGGTTAGTATCCTTTCCTTTATTCCAAAAAAATGGCCCATGCTTTCTCAAGGCTCTACAAGGACTCCTGAGATTAATCAGGTTAGGCTAAGCTATGTGGAGGTCGCTGCAATCCTAAAATCCTTCTCACCAATACAAGTTTGGTGAGTCTCAGGAACTGCCCTCTGGGCAGGGACGTGGTAATCCAGACTATGGGAGTTTCCACATCATGTAGCTCCCAGTTTGTAAACTCTAGCCCTTGGGTGGCTGCCTGTTTTTATAAATAAAGTTTTATTGGAACACAGCTACCCTTATTTGTTTCTGTGTTTTCAATGACTGCCTTTGTACTACAGCAGAGCTGAGTGGTTGCAGGATGGATCACAAAGTCTGAAAGTTTTCCCATCTGTCCTTCGTACTACGCGGAACACGCGGCCGGCAGGCAGTGAGTGCTAGAGGGTCAAGCCTTGGCAATCCCTTGTTTTAGCCCGAAAGCAACACACCTCTATTCACGGTTCCTTGTCTAGAAGAATCACATGGACTCTCCTAACCCAGGGGAAAGCAAGAAGTAGAGAAGCCCAGGGTACCGAGGAGCATTGGTCTAAACAACCACCATGGGGCTCTTCCCCAGGCACCAGACTGTTGGGCAGTGAGGAGGAGCCTATGTTCACCTGTTTATCTCTATATCCCGGAGCTGCAGAGGGATTTTAAATTGCAGAGGACTCAGCAGAGCAGAGGGCAATGCTGAAGAGGTCTGGAGCTTCTGATGAGATGTGGCTGGAGGTTTCAGAAGTTTTCAGGAACACAGGAAGTCAGGGGACACTGAAAAAAATGCAAGCAAGTCCTGGAAGAGAAGCATTTGATTGAAATAAATTACCTGAGTATTTTTTTTATTTTTTGGGCAGTGATAGGTGCCCTTCTCCTTCAGGAACACGGGGCACTTTGGGGCAAAAGGAGGGACACGTGCTATTTCCTGACCCCCAAAGCCCAAGCCACACAGATCGCTTTTTGGACCAAGCACAGGCGCTGTAAATAAACACAGGGCAGTGTTCTGCATAAAGAGGAAGGAAGTATTTGCTGAGAACGAGAGCGCTGGGTTGTACACAGCAGAACTGGGAAACCACCAGAATGTTCCTCATCACAGGCAGTGTCCATGCCTAGCATGCCCGTGGGGCCTGAGAGCAGTCAGAGAAAATCCTTGCCCTTCGGGAGCCTCCGGCCCAGAGCTGCCCCACTGACCAGACTGTGTACGGAGCCCAGGCATCAGAAGGGATTCTCTAAGAATACAGGGCATCTGTCAGGGCCTGGAGGCAGTTACAAAGCACAGAGTCCACAGAGTTTATAGGAGGATATTCATCTGCCAGAGCTCTTGGAGAGAAGTTTAAGGCCAAAAAGGATTTCCACAGAGTTTGGAGCACCAAAAGGGTTGTTGAAAAATGGTCCTAAGAAAACACAAAGAGGGACGCTGGGTGGCTCAGTCAGTTAAGCGTCCAACTTCGGCTCGGGTCATGATCCGTGGTCCGAGGGTTCAAGCCCCGCGTCGGGCTCTGTGCTGACGGCTCAGAGCCTGGAGCCTGCTTCGGATTCTGTGTCTTCCTCTTTCTCTCTGCCCCTTCCTTGCTCATGATCTGTCTCTCTCTGTCTCTCAACAATAAATAAACATTAATAAAAATTTTTTTAAAAAGAAAACACCAAGGGGCCTAGTTGAGATAAGGAGATGATGTAGAAGGAAGTGGGTAAGATAAGGAAGGCAGATTCAGTGTGGAGAGAGGCGAGACGAGAAGGCGGGGCTGGAGGGAAGTCCCCAAGCATTGCACTTTTTTATTGGTGCCACTGCACAGAGAACCACTCTGCTGGCTTGGCGACCAGCAGGCCTGGCCCTGGACCGGGGTTCCCAGGAAAGCTGGTAGGACAGGCAATCCGTGGGGATGACCGGGGACTTTGGACTCAGATGAGTCTCAGGCGAGTCCTGGCTCCCTACGTGTAGTACAGGGAGCTTCAGTTTCCCCATCTGGGAAATGGGAGCAATAGTATTCTTCTCTCTTAGTTTTGTTTTAAAGATTAAATGAGATAATCCATTCCAAAGTCTTGGATGGAGTGATTGCCCAAAAAAGATTATTCTGGGGATCCTGGGTGGTGCTGACTCTTGATTTTAGCCCAGGTTTGTGAGTTCAAGCCCCTCATCGGGCTCTGCGCTGACAGTACGGAGCCTGCTTGGGATTCTCTGTCTCCCTTTCTCTTTGCCTCTCCCCGTTCACTCTCTATTGTTCTCTCTCTCTCAAAATAAATAAGTAAGCATTTTTTTTTTAATGATTATTCTTTGGGGCCCCTGGCTGGCTCTGTCCGTCCAGCATGCGACTCTTGATCTCAAGGTTGTCAGTTCGAGCCCCACATTAGGTGTAGAGATTCCTTACAAGAAAAAAAAACAACTTAAAAAAAAAGATTTTTCTTCATACGTATTTCAATAGCCATGTATTTAATGAGTACTTACATATGGGAAACACAGTCCTTGTGTGTATGTAGAGAAGAAACCTAAGACCAGGAGTGGGTGGGTGAACTGGCTCGCAGGGTGGGCAAAGCCCTGATCAACACAGCATTTGATGGTTTCCGTGGTTTAAACAGTCTCATTATGGCCAATTTCAAGCTACCGACAGTTTAACAACTGGCTGGCAAAACTCCTGAACCATCGGCTCTCGAGAACAGGCCCCGGCCCAATGAGATTTCTCTCCAGTTAGCAAATGACACATAAGTGAAAAGTTAACAATAGCGACTCGACTCGCGGATACACCCTCCCCCTGCCCGTCCACAGAGGGCTGATCCACATTGTGGGAGCTAGAGGGCTATTTAGGGTGGCAGCGGCTGAGTGCTGGGACTCCGGCGGCTGCATTTGGGGGAGAAAAAACCTGGCTTTTTCTCCGGCCATTCAGCAGCTACCGCCAGCACGGTGGGGGAGATGTGTCCCTGGCATTTGGAGTTCCAATGGGCACGGGAAGATGGTATCTCAGGGGAACTATGCCCTGGGCTCTGCCTTCAGCCAAAGGGGCACCAGCCTCACTTTTACCGCATGCACACTGAAGGCAGGGGCTGGAATGCACGTCCCGGCTCGCTCTGAAATCCTGAATTCTGACATAAAAAATACCTTTAAAGGGGCGCCTGGGTGGCTTAGTCCGTTGAGCATCTGACTTCAGCTCAGGTCATGATCTCGCAGTTTGTGGGTACAAGCCCCGCATCGGGCTCTGCGCTGACAGCTAGCTCAGAGCCTGGAGCCTGCTTCGAATTCTGTGTCTCCCTCTCTCTCTGACCCTCCCCTGCTCATGGTCTGTCTCTCTGTCTCTCAAAAATAAATAAACATTAAAAAAATTTTTTTTAAATACCTTTGAAATTCAACTGCTTCACAACAAAAACAGAGAGGGCTGAAAACCATAAGAGACTGTTAACTATAGAGAACAAACTGAGGGCTGCTGGAGGGGAGGTGGGTGGGATGGGCTACGTGGGGGATGGGCATTAAGGAGGGCATTTGTTGAGATGAGCCCTGGGTGTTGTATGTAAGTGATGAGTCACTAAATTCTACTCCTGAAACCAATACTACATGATATGTTAACTAACTTGAATTTAAATAAAATCTTGGAAAGAAAAAAAAAAAAAAAGCCCTAGCACAATTCCTGGCATAGAGCATGTACTCAATGAATGCCAACTTTTTTTGAGAGAGAGAGAGAGAGCGCGCGAGAGTGAGTGCACACACACTCAAACGGGGGAGGGAAAGAGGGAGAGAGAGAGAGAGGGAGGGAATCCCAAGCAAGCTCTAAGCTCAGCAGGAAGCCTGACTTGGGGCTCCATCCCATAAACCGTGGAATTATGACCTGAGCTGAAATCAAGAGCCTCATGCTCAACTAACTGAGCCCCTACCCAGGTACCACCCCTCTCCCTCTCCCCCACCACCCGCCCCGCTGTTTTTTAGAATGCAAACTTTTTATTTTTTTTTTTATTTTTAAAAAAAAAATTTTTTTTTTAATGTTTTATTTATTTCCAGGGGAGAGAGAGACAGCGTGAGCAGGGGAGGGTCAGAGAGAGAGGGAGTCACAGACTGAAACAGGCTCCAGGCTCCGAGCTGGCAGTCAGCACAGAGCCCGACGCGGGGCTCGAACCCACGAACCGCGAGATCATGACCTAAGCGAAAGTCGGACGCTCAACCGACTAAGCCACCCAGGCGCCCCAAGAATGCAAACTTTTTAATACAAAGATTTCTTTTAAATGTTTATTCATTTTTTGAGAGACAGAGTGAGTGTGAGTCCGGGAGGGGCAGAGAGAGAGGGAGACACAGAATCCGAAGGAGGCTCCAGGTTCTGAGCTGTCAGCACAGAGCTTGACGCAGGGCTTGAAGCCACGAATTGAGAGATTATGACCTGAGCCGAGGTTGGATGCTCAACCGACTGAACCACGAGGCACCACCCGCCAACAAATTTTTTTAATGTTTATTTAGTTTTGAGACAGAGAGAGAGGAGAGAGAGAGAGATCATGAGCAGGGGAGGGGCAGAGAGAGAGAAGGAGACACAGAATCCAAAGCCGGCTCCAGGCTCTGAGCTGTCAGCACTGAGCCTGACGCAGGACTTGAACCCATAAATGGTGAGATCATGACCCGAGCCGAAGTCAGATGTTTAAACCAAAGTCGGACACTTAACAGACTGAGCCACCAGGCACCCCCTAAGAGGGATTTTTAGAGGCAAGATCAAGAGGCAGGAAGACCAGAGAGGAAGCTAATGAAATTGCCAGACCTCTTTTCATACGCAGATTTCATCTTGGAATATAAAAGATAACAGTATATACAACCAAACAATATAATAAATATATACCTCGTAGTGCATAAAAAAGATCTAAGGTTTGCAACAGTGCTGTGAGAACCACGACAGTAGGTAGTATCTCTGTTGATTACTCTGCAGATCAACACAGTCTTTGAAGTGCCCTAATGAGGACAGTAGTTATCACTTAAATAAACAACCAAGTAGCTCAGGAATGAATGTGTCATAGTAAATGAAGTCATCGGGCTGGCCTGTGGTGGACTTTAGCTCATACTCAGGCTTTAGCAGAGACAAACCATCAGTGCGGATAGGACGCTTTTAACCCACTTGATAAGAATCTGATCCCCTAGGTGGCTGCTCTCACTCACTCCCTTTTCTCATCTGAGCTTTGCTTCCTTTGATGGCAAGGAGTTAGGTGACAGATCTCACCTCAGTTCCAGGTTCCAAGGAATAGAAGGGGAGTGTGGGGAGATTCCAGCTGAGTGAAACTCCATGGCTTTCTCATTCCAACTTGAGCATGGCGATGGATAGCTTCCAGGTAAATGTGGTTTGTTCCGCATCGCATTCACATCCGTACTAGTACTGTGTTTGTGTTGGGTTTCTGAGCTTTTTTTCCAGAGTTGATTTGTCTTCCTATACCGGCTCTAGAGGACAGCCTACGCTGCAATAAAAAGAAACCAAACCAGCAGTGCAGGCTTCCCTTAGCAAGGCCCAGTGCATGGAGCCTGGGATCCTTGAGTTCTGAGCCATGTCACCACTTGTATGGCCTTGGGCCAGTGCTTTCTCCTTTCCAGGCTGCACCTGCCCATCTGTCAGGGGAGGGGGCTGGACCACATGACCTTTAGGCTTCTTCCGGATCTGATGCTCTGGCCAGGACACACATTGTCAAGAAACCCTAGGAAAATGAAGAGCCTTTGTTTTTATTTTCTTCCTTTGAGTTTCTAAGTAGCCACAGCGGAACATTTGTTAAAGGGAGGTCTGGGGGCTGTTGCCATGCTGCCTCTTTCACATTCTAATTTCTCTCAGAAGACAGATGCCGGGATTTTTGCCTGCCCAGTGTGTTTACCTGAGAAGGGCAGAAGAGGCAGTTGAGTGAATACTGGGCTGAAATGTTATAGGTGCATTCTTTTTACCCTGACTTCACCGCGAAGAATGTGCAGCCTCAGGTGGGGCTGAGCTCAAAAAACAAAAGCAGGGCCAGGCAAATGAAGGCAGAAATGACCGTACTGAAACAAGCTTACAGGGTCTGGTATTTTGTAGAACGGTCAGGAAATAAACGAAAATAAAGTGCAATAGAATGAAATCTCCTAATTTCTCGAATAGGAGTAATGTCCCAGGTGCCTCATTTCTGCAAATGTCAGATGCCCAGGCAGCAGGGCTAAAGCTAGGGAGAGGCAGGCAGTGAGTGTGAGCGCCACAGAAGGATCATACACCCCAGCACCTTATTCTCATCCTGGGCTCGGCCACACTGGGCAGAGCAAGCATCGCCTTCAGTTTCAGTCCGAAATGGAAGAGTAGATTGAGAAGCTACGAACCCAACCGAAGTCCGCGGCCATTTGAACAGCTCTCCTTTGTGAGGCGCGCACAGCTGAGGAGGAAATTAACAATGAGGATTTCACATTTGGCAAGAAGCAAATATGACAGCCTGATTGCTGATTTCCTAATGGACAAGGTTATTTTCCTCAATGGGGTGCCTTAAGGTGGCCAGAGGAACCATCTGCAGGGTCCCAAAGCATTTAGGATTGGACCCCTCTGTCAGTGTCAGCCTAGCCTGCTGATTCCGGGGTAGCCCGTGAAATTTTCTTCTGGTTGCTTTAGCTTTAATCCACTGAAGCCACGGCCCAAGGACTTAAAGAGGGATCAGGGGTCAGGGATTGCTGATGGGACCCCACCTTTTGGAGAGACCCTGCACTCGCTCAGAACAGCCAGAGCTGTATTCTTCCTATTGCCCTACTAGGGACAGAATGGCCAAACCAGCAGCCAATAAGGGGCCTGTCTCGGCTCCTCTGGGTCCCGAGAGGCATCCCCCCACCCCTTTCCCCTGCTATCTGGGGAATGCTGTGCTACAAACAGAGCAGCAGCTGTCAGCTTCTCACTGGCAGGCTCTCTCTCCTTCCCGTTATAGGAATCTGTGAGAATCGTTCAAATGAGTGGATGTGTTACAAAGGTGGAAAATGCACATCCGAGCCGAAATCAGGACAGCCCAAACGAACCAAATTGGAAGCTCTAAGGGACCGGCTGACCTCGAAATTACTCGTCCCTGTGCTTCCCCCGCTGGCTCCTCCTTTCTCCCTTAGACCCAAGGTTGAGAAGGGGTACGGTGTGATAAAATGTGGCTTTTACCTCCCAGCCTTGGGTGGATGCTTAGAGGAAACCCCTGAGACCCTTAAATGCTGGATTCTCTGTGGGGATTTTCCCAAGGGCAATATCTGTAGCATGCAAATAGAGAGGATGCTGTGAGGCTATTTACACAAAGGATGCATGGTATTTGCATGTAATTTCCCCACTCACTGCTTTGCACCCGTCACCAAACCGTTTATTCAAGTTAAAAGCATTTTTATGGCTCTCTTGATGGCAATCACTTCTGGATTTTTCCTCTTGTCTGAGCCGACTTCTCCCTCAGGCCCTTTCCCTGGCCCAGATCTCTGGCAAGGGAGCCTAGTGGCGCCAAGGAAGGACCAGACAGGAGTGCAGGCTTGGCCTCCCAGAGGTGGCTGCTCCAAGGCTTGGTTGCATAGCTTTCTCTCCTTTGCCCTGGGCACTGGCTGAAGTTCTCTTTTCCCAAACCTTAACATTATGTGATTATGTCATAGAAAGTGGGACTTTACCCCAGTTAATTCACAGAAAGTCTCTTTATTCATTTGCTTATTTTTTAAAGTTTATTTATTTATTAAAAATTTTTTTTTATGTTTTATTTATTTCTAGGAGAGAGAGAGAGAGAGAGAGAGAGACAGCGTGAGCAGGGGAGGGTCAGAGAGAGAGGGAGTCACAGACTGAAACAGGCTCCAGGCTCCGAGCTGGCAGTCAGCACAGAGCCCGACGCGGGGCTCGAACCCACGAACCGCGAGATCATGACCTAAGCGAAAGTCGGACGCTTAACCGACTAAGCCACCCAGGCGCCCCTAAAGTTTATTTATTTATTTTGAGAGAGACAGAGACAGTGTGAGTGGGGCAGGGGCAGGGAGAGAGAGGGAGAGAGAGAATCCCAAGCAGGCTCTGGGCTGCCAGTAAACTCATGACCTATGAGATCATGGCCTGAGCTGAGATCAAGAGTCAAGACACTCAACTGACTGAGCCACCCAGGCGCCCCAATCTCCATGATTTCTTTTTTATCTGAAACTCCCAAAACTCCAGAAGTTCGGAAAACCCTAAATTTGGTGGTACAAACTGACCTGAATCGATGAAAGTTTGATCTGAGGCTTGTTGACCCCTTTGTGAAAACATTAATTAATTAAAGAAAAAATTTTTAGTAGGTTCCACATCCAAAGTGGGGCCTGAACTTATGACCCTGAGATCAAGAGTCACATGATCTACTGACTGAGCCAGCTAGGCACCCTTATTGCTGCTTTTAATTATTTATTTATGTTTACTATTTTTTTTAAATTTAGTTTTAAAGTTTATTTATTTATTTTTGAGGTTAGGGGGGAAGGCAGAGAGAGAGAGAGAGAGATAATCCCAAGCAGGTTCCATACTGTCAGCAGAGAGCCCAACAGGGGGCTCGAACTCACAAACTGCAAGATTATGACCCAAGCCAAAATCAAGAGTCTGATGCTTAACCGACGGAGACACCCAGACACCCCTTCTTTTTGTTTTTTGTTTTGATGTTTTTTATTTATTTCTGAGAGAGAGACAGCATGAGCAGGGGAGGGTCAGAGAGAGGGAGATACAGAATCTGAAATCTCTAGCTGTCAGCACAGAGCCCGATGCGGGGCTCGAACCCACGAACCGTGAGATCATGACCTGAGCTGAAGTCAGACACTTAACCTACTGAGCCACCCAGGCGCCCCAACCCAGACACCCCTTCTATTGCTTCTTTTTAACTAACCCTTGATTTACTCATTGCTTCTTTTATAGCCAGTGAAGGCCAGCCTGAGCTTAGTCTAAAGTTACATAACTGGTTAGGGTCTTGATTTGTCCTACTCAAAGTCAGTGCTTTTCCTCTGCTTCAGTTTCTTCCATTGAAAAACGAAAGTGTTAATAGCATGTACTTCATAGGGTTGCTGTGGAGAATGAATGCTTTAATATGTAAAAGCACTTAAAATAGGGCCTGGCACATAAAAAGTGTTCAGTTAATGCCCACTAATGCTATTGTGCTATGCCCTGTTTTTCTTTACTCTTCCAAACACTGGATTCCTGATTATTACCAGTTATAGCCTTCGAGAGTGTTCTCTAAGATGAGGAATGAACCCATTTTCCAGACTCAGAGCAGGCTGAGGTGGGGCCAGAACAGATCTTTGCAAGCAACAAAACTGAGCTGCCTTTCTTTTTTCTTAAGTTTATTTATTCATTTGGAGAGAGAGAGAAAACAAGCAGGGAAAGGGCAGAAAGGGAAGGAGAGATAGGAGCCTAAGCAGGCTCTGTGCTGCCAGTAGAGAGCCCAACATGGGGACTGAACTCACGAACCTCGAGTTCATGACCTGAGCCGAAACCATGAGTCAGATGCTTAATGACTGAGCCACCCTGGTGTCCCTGAGCTGCCCTATTGAGCCACAATCTCCCACCCCCCCGCCGCACCCCAGCTCTGACTGAAACCCTCAGATGCGGAGAAACCCATAAAGAGGAAGGTATCCCCTTTACAAAATGCTGAAGGCAGAAGAACAAAAGTTTCTGAATGGAGCCCAAGATCATAAGGCTAAATTTTACTCTGAGATGTGAAGTCCTTCTATTTTGAGGTGGTTCTAGATTTTTCATGACTTATATTTTACCTTATTGTTACTATAACGTGGGACCTGTGGGGAATGGAGTATGAAGGACACCAGTTCCCTCCCAGAGATATGTCTGGGAGCCTTCTAGTGCCTGGGGCCAGGGGCTGCAGGGAAGGCTCTGAGCTCTGCCAGGGAGCCCTGGCGCTTGGGAGAAGGCTGCCCACCACCGTGTCTGGGCCACGGACTTGCCCTGTAGCTCAAGCCCTCCTTGGAGCATCAGTCAACATAAATAACGGAGATGTGTTCCTGCCATCCTAGGGACCTTGGAGAAAACCAAAGCAACTTGTCCTAGGTGCCTTTTTCTTTTTAAAACGTTTTATTTATTTCTAGGAGAGAGAGAGAGAGAGAGAGAGACAGCGTGAGCAGGGGAGGGTCAGAGAGAGAGGGAGTCACAGACTGAAACAGGCTCCAGGCTCTGAGCTGGCAGTCAGCACAGAGCCCGACGCGGGGCTCGAACCGTGAGATCGTGACCTAAGCGAAAGTCAGACGCTTAACCGACTAAGCCACCCAGGCGCCCCTGTCCTAGGTGCCTTTATCACCAAGCCTGGTGGCTACTGCTGAACAGAGGGCAATGAACAATGCAAAACGTAACCAGGAAAGAGCTAGACTCTATAAAAAAAGCCTTTGCAAACCTAATCAAGAGAACTGGACTTTCCACACTGTACTTTAAAAAGCAGTCGAAATTTCTGATCAGCGCACCTTCTCAGAAAACAAAACAAAACAAAACCCACCCGACCCACAAATAAAAGGTTTAAAATACAAATGTCTATAACTGAGTTTTTAGAATGCCGCCTTCTGCCCATCCAACCCTGTCACTGTCTTGCGTGTTTTCATGAAGAGACGCCCCTTACTCTGCCTGGCCCCATCCGCCTTCCCCTGCGTTGACTCCGCGCACGCAGGCCTCCAAAGTCCCCAAAAGGTGCGATCAGAGGTTGGATGTCTCGATCTGAACTCCGAAGCTGCAGGAGCCGCCTCAGGGACCCACAGACAGAGAGCAGGGATAGAGGTGGGCGCTTAGAAGGGAGCTACGTGAGAGGGATGGCGATACCCTCCTGGCGGGTCACCCGCATTGAGTAATCCCCCCGACCCCTGGGAGATGGGGTCAGCAGGGCACTTTGGGGCAGAGGCGCGGGGGCTGGCGGGCGAGAGAGACGCAAAGGCCACGCAGTCCGCCGCTCGGAGCGCACTCGGACCGCGGCGGCTGGGGACGCCCCTCTGCGGGGTTCTGGCCGCCGACTCGCCGGTGTCGGGGGCGGGGCTGGAGCAGCCTTTCCTCCGCCCGGCGGCCTCGCGCCGCCTGCAGGGGTGTGGGGCAAGGGCGAGCAGGCTCCCGGCCCGGCGGGCGTAGGCGCGGGGGGCACCCGCAGCCCACAGCCCCAGCCCGCGGCCGCGAGCCCCGGGCCGGCTCCCCGCGCCCGGAGGCCAGCCGCTCGCGCCGCATCCCGCCGCCCATTGGCTGGCGCGCCGCCGCCGCCCCGCCCCGTCCCGCCCCGCCCCGCCCCGCCATTGGCCGCGGCCGCCGCGGGCCCCCGGCTCCAGCAGCCGCTGACATCACGCGGCCCGAGGCGGCGGTGGCGGCGGCGGCGGCGGCGGCGCCCCCGGCCCAGCGCGCAGCCCCCCTTGGCAGAGGCGCCGCCGCGGGGCCCGGCGGAGGATGGTGCGCGGCGCGCCGGGGGCTCCCCGCCGCCAGAGCCGCAGCGCCGAGGCGGAGCCGGCCGCGGCGGACCGCCGCCCCCCGCACCGCGCGCGGGACGAGCGGCCGCGGTGAGGCGCGAGGGCGACGCGGGCGCGGCGCCATGGGGGCCCTGACGAGCCGGCAGCACGCGGGCGTGGAGGAGGTGGACATCCCGTCCAATTCCGTGTACCGCTACCCGCCCAAGTCCGGTGAGGGCCGGCGGGCGCGGGCTGGGTGCGCCCCGGGGCCGGGTGGGGGGGGGGGTGGAGCGGGGAGAGGTCTGCGGGCCGGTGCGGCTGGCGGGGTGGCCGCGGTGGCCCGCCGACCTGCCGCCCGAGGACGCGAGCGGCCTGCAGGCCGTCTGCCCGGTGACAGACGCGAGCGGCGGGGACTGCGGCCCCGGAGGGGCGGGGTGCCCGCGGGGGCCCCTTCCTCGGCCCCCGGTGCGCCCTTTCCCCATGGGGAGGCTGAGGGCCAGGTGAGGCGGGCCTGGCGTCCGAAACGGGGGCCCGTGGCGGGGGGCCGGCCGTGGTCCGCGCATCCAGGCCTCTGGAGAGGGAGGCGCGGGCGCAGATTTCGAGTAGGTTTCTCCGGGAGGGGTCGGGGGTGGAGGGGGGCAGCCTGCATGGCCTGCGGGAGGATGGCGGCCCAGAATGCGTTTGCAGGCTGGCGCTTTTCAGGAAGCTGTCAGAAGCAGAAAGAAGTGTTTCACCGAAATGTTTGGGAATCTGAGTATCAGAGTCACCCGGGTCGTCCCTTTGCCAGAGTAGCGGTAGGCCCGGTTTTCGGAAGGGGCATAGCTAGGGGGACAGACAGGGCGCAGGGTATTTAAAACGTATAGAAGTTATTATGTGTGTTTTCAGAATCATTCAGAAGGTCAATGTCTCCAGCCTCTGGGTTGTGGCGTTAGCGTTGCAGGTGGAGGCGGCTTTTGCCGGGAGGGAGAGAGGATCCCAAGTGGATTGAGCCCCTGCCAATTCTGAACGGCGGCTGCCTGCCCTGCCTCTTCGCTCTTTATTTTTCATCGCTTTTTTCAAGACTTCTGGGGACGGTCGGCTACCATCTTCTCTTTGGCCTAGGACCTAATGGGGATTTGGGTGATCTTGGAGAGGCGTCAGAATTGGAGCCTCAGGATAAAGACATGCTAATGAGATGAGCTGGTTTCCCAGCAGTGTGTCCCCGAGCGTGCCAGGTGGAAGTGGGGACCAGACAATGGACCTGAGCCCCGCAGAGTGTCTGTCCGAGCTGTGTCTTGTTGCTGTGCCAAAGGATGAATCCTGGCTGAATACGATCAAGAGCTGTTTTAGAACAGTCTAAGATAAAGCTGCGGGATTTCTAGTGTTTTGATAAAATTCTAGCCAATTAGGACTGTATGAAAAAAAAATGCCCAAAGTAGCGTGCACTTGGTGTCTTAATAGACAGAAATATGCACGAGTATTTGTGGGGTTTTTTCCCCCCTGAAATCACTTAGCTTTTATTGATCAGAATATGGAGCGTGTTTTGCTGAGCTTGGAGTTTTCAATAGAGTTTACAGTCTCAGAAGAGGATTCACCCTCCCTTCACGTATGGGAATCGGCATGGGTAAATCTCTAGGAGGCTGCTCCCCAAAAGATATTAATACAAATATGAGTCTTGGGTGATGATCATGAAAGGAAAATGGACTAAACTAAAACTCTTTTAAAAGGTTTGTTTGTTTGTGTGTTTTAAGTTTGTTTATTGATTTGGAGAGAGAGACTGGGGAAGGGGCAGAGAGAGAATCCCAAGCAGGCTCCACAGTGTCAGCAAGAGCCTGACTTGGGGCTCGATCTCACGAACCGGGAGATCATGACTTTAGCTGAAACCAAGAATTGGACTCTTAACTGACTGAGCCACCCAGGTGTCCCATAAACATTAATTTTTGCAAGAGAGATGGAGAGAGGTAGGGGGAGGGGACAGAGGATCACAAGTGAGTTCCGCTGTGCTGACAGCACAGAGCCCAATGTGGGGCTTAAACTCATGAACAATGAGATCATGACCTGAGCTGAAGTCAGCCGCTGAACCACCTGAGTCACCCAGGTATCCCCAAACTAAAACTTTTCTTAAGCAACACACTTTGTGCTGACAGTCTGAAATAATCCTCTCCACTCCACCAGTCTTTTAAAATTGTTAAGTAGTTGTAGCTCATTTCTAAAAAAAATTTTTTTTTATAGTTTATTTCTTTTTCAGACAGAGAACGAGACAGCGTGAGTAGGGGAGGGATGGAGAGAGAGCGAGGGAGACACAGAATCGGAAGCAGGCTCCAGGCTCTGAGCTGTCAGCACAGAGCCCGATGCAGGGCTCAAACCCATGAACCTTGAGATCATGACCTGAGCCAAGTTGGACCCTTAAACATCTGACCCACCCAGGTGCCCCTGTTGTGGCTCATTTCTAATTGGAAGTTACACATGTGAGAAATCTTTACAGCAAAGGGGCCAAATTATTTACGTTGAAGATAAAACACAGAAAATATGAATCAGAACATTCATGTCGCAGTCAACAAACCTTCGTGTACTTGAGAATTTCCATGAACTTGGATGTACGCTCTAGTCGAGAGGCATCTCCCACCCTTCATCTGATCTTTAAATTGACCTGGCTTTTTGTGGGATGATAGTAGTGTAGACCTGAAAGGGACCTTTGAGAGAACTTGGCCCAAGACCCACCCATGTCAGTGGTAAGAAAGTGGGGGGTCCAGAGAAATAAATTAGCATGGCCAGGTCATCCACCCAGTTAGTGCTCTCCCTCTTGAGCCATCAGCCTCTGCCTTTCACCGGGAATTGACTTGTGGAGACGAGGCTCTTCTGCATCAGGACTGAAACAGAACTCAAAGGGCTGTCCTTGTTGAGGAATCAAGGCTGGGGTGGTTTTGAGAAACCTTCTTGTCTTCCGTACTGATAGTAGAACAAAGCAGATAACAGAGTCAGCTTTCTCCAGGTGACCCGCTGAACTGAAACCGCCCTCTCACACTCTGGAAAGTCTCAGACTCTGCCACCCCTGGAATAGTTTCAGAAAACGATGCTGTCACCTGGCCCTGTGATGATACACTGCCTGGCAGAAATTGCTGTCCTTTGTATCTTTAGAGGAACCCCTTAGTTTTGTATGCTCATTGAAATGGGAACATTTAGAAATTACTGAGAACAGGGGTGCCTGGGGGGCTCAGTCAGTTGAGTGTCCAGACCCACTCCGGCTCAGGTCATGATCTGGCTTGTGGGTTCGAGCCCCACGCTGGGCTCTGTGCTGACAGCTCAGAGCCTGGCGCCTGCTTCGGATTCTGTGTCTCCCCCTCTCTCTGCCCCTCCCTCCTTGCACTCTGTCTCTGTCTCTTTCAAAAATAATAAACATTAAGAAATTTTTCAGAAATTACTGAGGACAGCTGATTTCATGTTGAAACTTAGGTTTCTTTTTCTTTTTTTTTTTTTTACAAATAGTTTATTGTCAAATTAGTTTCCACATAACACCCAGTGCTCATCCCCACAGGTGCCCTCCTCCATGCCCATCCCCCCTCCCCCCTACATCCATCAGTTCTCAGTTTTTGTCAGCATTCAAGAGTCTCTCATGGTTTGCCTCTCTCCCTTTCCCCCACCATTTCCCCCCTTCTTCTCCCCCTTGGTCCTCTGTTAAGTTCCTCCTAATCCTCCTATACGTGCAAACATATATTTGTCCTTCTCTGCCTGACTTATTTCACTCAGCATAACACCCTCAAAGTCCATCCATGTTGCTACACATGGCCAGATTTCATTGTTTCTCATTGCCATGTAGTATTCCATGGTATAGATAAACCACATCTTCTTGATCCATTCGTCCGTTGATGGACACTTAGGCTCTTTCCATGTTTTGGCTATTGTTGAGAGTGCTGCTATGAACATTGGGGTCCGTGTGCTCCTATGCCTCAGCATTTCTATATCCCTTGGGTAAATTCCTAGCAGTGCTATTGCTGGGTCATAGGGGAGTTCTATTGTTAATTTTTTGAGGAACCTCCACACTGTTTTCCAGAGGGACTGTACCAGTTTACATTCCCACAAACAGTGTGGGAGGGTGCCCGTTTCTCCACATCCTCACCAGCATCTCGTGTTCTCTGATTTGCTCATTTTAGCCACTCTGACTGGCGTGAGGTGGTATCTCAGTGTCGTTTTGATTTGTATTTCCCTGATGAGGAGGGATGCTGAGCATCGTTTCATGTGTCTGTTGGCCATCTGAATGTCCTCTTTGGAGAAGTATCTGTTCATATCTTCTGCCCATTTCTTTACTGGGTTGTTTGTTTTTTGGGTGTGGAGTTTGGTGAGTTCCTTATAGATTCTGGATATCAACCCTTTATCTGATATGTCGTTTGCAACTATCTTTTCCCATTCCGTTGGTTGCCTATTAGTTTTGTGGGTTGTTTCCTTTGCCGTGCAGAAGCTGAAACTTAGGTTTCTTAAAAAAGAATAATTAAGTTTCTTTTTTAGAGAGAGATAGCCTGATTGATTTATGCTTATTTATTTTTTGAATAAGTACTCTAAACTACCTGCTTCAAAGTTTAAAAGACTGAAAAGCCGTACAGAAAAAGTCTTGTTCTCACTGTTCAGTTCATCACAGTTTCTCTCTAAATCCCTCCCATCCCTGTGTAACCACTTTTGGTTTCTTTGGAATTCTTCCGAAGTTTCTTGTGCAAATACAAGCACAACATGCTATTTAGGCTGTTCTGCATCTTTTTTTAAAAAACTTTTATTATAAGAGATTTTATTTTTGTTTTGTTTTTTACTTTATGTGTATTTTTAATGTTTATTTCTTTACTTATTTTGGAGAGACCGAGCACAAGCGGGGGAGGAGCAGAGAGAGGGAGACATAGAATCTGAAGCAGGTGCCAGGCGGCTAGCTGTCAACACAGAGCTGGACGCAGGGCTCGAACCCATGAACTGTGAGATTATGACCTAAGCCAAAGTGAGGTGCTCAACCGACTGAGCCACCCAGGTGCCCCAAGAGGAGTTTTTTTTTTTTTTTTTTTTTTTAATATTTTTATTTATTTCTAGGAGAGAGAGCGAGAGACAGCGTGAGCAGGGGGAGGGTCAGAGAGAGAGGGAGTCACAGACTGAAACAGGCTCCAGGCTCTGAGCTGGCAGTCAGCACAGAGCCCGACGCGGGGCTCGAACCCACGAACCGCGAGATCATGACCTAAGCGAAAGTCGGACGCTTAACCGACTAAGCCACCCAGGTGCCCCTCAAGAGGAGTTTTTAAAGCATGGGTAATGTTTTTGTCTGCGAAATAGTTATAAAAGTTTCTCTTAGCTTTTAGGAACATCTTAGCTTTTAAAAACATTAGTTTTTAAGCCAAGGACTTAAAAATCTGGAACTCACTACAGAATAAAGAATTGTTCAATTCTGGGACAGTTTGATACTTTAAGGAAATTCCTTGGGGCGCCTGGGTGGCTCAGTCGGTTAAGAGTCCAACTTCAGCTCAGGTCCTGATCTCACAGGACATGAGCTCCAGCCCTCCATCAGGCTCTCTGCTGTCAGCACGGAACCCACTTTGGATCCTGTCTCCCTCTCTCTTTGCCCCTCCCCCTGTGTGCGTGCATGTGCACGCGCTCTCTCTCAAAAATAAACATTAAAAAAAAGTAAGCCCCTGAAATGCACAGTAAATACACTTCATACCATAAAAAAGCTAAATGTTGCTCCGTTTAATGAAGTTATCAAGGTCAAGAGTTCAAATGCTAGCATTATTTTTTAAGCACTTAAAATGTAGTAATTCTCTTGAAACCTCCAGTATTTATTTTTAATGTTTTTAATTTTTTATTTTTTTATTTGAGAAAGAGAGAAAGCGTACGAGAGAGGGGCAGAGGGAAAGAGAATCTTAAACAGGCTCCATGCTCAGCACGGACTCGGGGCTCAGTCCCATGACTGCAAGGTCATGACCCGAGCTGAAATCTAGAGTCAGACGCTCAACTGCCTGAGCCACTCAGGCGCCCTTGAAACCTCCAATATTTTTGTTTTATTTGTACTTCATTAAGAGCAGACTGATTTCTTTCACTTCTTGATTTTGTTCTAAGATTTAGGGCCTTGGATTTCCTTATACGATGGTGGTTGTACCTTTTGTACCTTAGCATGTTTTCTCTGTTTATTACTATTTATGTACCGTATTGAGCACCTGCTGTGTATCATAGATTTTGCCGTGCCCCGGTATATACATTCTGATCCTTGTGCTCTGGGATTTTGATTCCTTTGGGAAGAGGCAGGATGGCTCTCCAATCAACTTTGTAATTGGTGATGTGGGTCACAGGGGTAGTATTAACAATGCAAGCTGTTTGGTGGCGGTATCAGTGAGGATTCTTCAAGGAAACAGAATCAATAAGAGATGTATGTATATTTTTAAAATATACATATATTCCTTAAAATAGATCTTTTTATTTTAAGGAATTGGCTCCTGCGATTGTGGGGGCTGGCAAGTCTAAAATTTTTAAGGCCCGCCCCCAAGCTGGAAACTGACAGGAGTTGATGTAGTCTTGAGTGAAATTTACAGAGCAGGCTGGCAGCCCGGAAGCTCAGGCAGGATTTCTGTTACAGTCTTAAGACAGAATTCCTTCTTCTCTGGGGAACCTCACTTTTTGCTCTTATGGTCCTCAACTGATTGGATGAGGCCCACCCACATTATCAAGGGTAATCTCTTTTATTTAAAGTCAGCTAACTGTAAATGTTAATTACATCTACAAAATACCATCTCAACAACATCTAGATTAATGTTTGGATAAACCGCTCGGCATGATAGCCTAGCCAAGACACACAAAATTTACAACTATAGTGCCTTCCTGCTTTAACTAATTATTTTTGTGAAGTGGATGCTAAGCTCGAGGTTTTAGTTGATGAAAGAGAACTTGTGCTGTGAAAACCTTTAAAAAAATTTTTTTTTCTTTAAGTTTATTTATTTATTTTGAGAGAGAGAGAGCACAAGCAGGGGAGGGGCAGAGAGAGGAAGAGAGAGAGAATCCCAAGCAGGCTCTGTGCTGACGTTGCAGACATGGGGCTTGAACTCACAAACCGCAAGATCATGACCTGAGCCAAAACCAAACCTCTGAAAACTAAGAGTCAGAGGTTTAACCTACTGAGCCACCCAGGTGCCCCAAAACCTATTTTTTAAAAAATTCTAAAAGTTATAGCCTTTAGAAATCACTACTTAAAAATTGTGCTCCTTCCCGAATTGTGCTAAGAATCTAGTGTCAGAAACGGAGTGCAGGGGTACAGAGATAAGTAAGAACACAGACCATCATCACCAAGTGGGCTGTGTTCCAGGAATGCAGGGCTGGTTTAATATATGAAAATCAGTTAATGTTAATATATTAGTAGAATAAAAAAATAAAAACCACATGATCATTCCAATAAATGGAGTTAAAACGTGACAAATCCAACCTCTTCAAGATGAAGAACACTCTGCAAAATGGGATTAGAAGAGAACTTACTCAACTTGGTAAAGGGAATCTTTGAAAAGCCCGCAGCTCGTATCATACTTAATCATGAAATACAGAAAGGTTTTGGCTCAGGTTATAATCTCATGGTTTTGT
Organism: Hyaena hyaena; assembly: GCF_003009895.1. Lineage (NCBI taxonomy): Eukaryota > Metazoa > Chordata > Mammalia > Carnivora > Hyaenidae > Hyaena > Hyaena hyaena. The sequence continues at coordinate 1,451,052 of NW_024080653.1, read as the reverse complement.
GAGTTCGAGCCCTGGTTCAGGCTCTGCACTGGCATCAGCACAGAGCTTGCCTGGGATTCTCTCTCCCTCTCTCTGCCCCTCCCCTGCATGTTCTTGCTCACTCTCTTAAAATAAATAAACCTAGAAAAAAGTATAAAACCTGTACACAGGAAATTCTAAAATGTTGCCGAGATCGATGCTTTAACTAAAGTTTTAAAAGATCTGAGTAATTAAGCACTTCATGTTTGAAAACTCAGTATTGTCAAGATGCCAATATTCTCCAAATTGATCTAAAAATTTAGTCAAAATCCCAACAAACTTTTTCTAAAGAAATTGACCAGCTGATTCTTTTTTTTTTTTTTTTTTTAACATTTATTTCTTTTTGAGAGAGAGAGGGACAGAGCATGAGTGGGGTAGGGACAGAGACAGGAGACACAGAATCTGAAGCAGGCTCCAGGCCCTGAGCTGTTAGCACAGACCCCAATGTGGGGCTCAAACTCATGAACCACAAGATCATGACCTGAGCTGAAGTCAGATACTTAACCAACTGAGCCACCCAGGTGCCTCCAGATTCTTATGTTTATATGCACATGCAAAGGACCTAGAATATCCAAAAAAATTTTGAAAAGGAAGAACAGGGACACCTGCGTGCTTCAGTCGGTAGAGCATGCAACTCTTGAACTTGGGGTTGTAAGTTTGAGCCCACATTAGGTGTAAAGATTACCTAAAAATAAAATCTTTTTAAAATGTTTTAAGTTTATTGATTTATTTTGAGAGATAGAGCACAAGTGGGGGAGTAGCAGAGAGAGAAGGAGACAGAATCCCAAGTGGGCTCCATGTTGTCAGTGCAGGACCCAACATGGGGCTTGAACCCACCAACCATGGGATCATGACCTGAGCCAAAATCAAGAGTCAACGAACGCTCAACTGACTGGGCCACCCAGGTGCCCGAATATAAAATCTTGAAAATTTTTTTTTAATGTTTTATTTATTTTTGAGAGAGATAGAGACAGTGTGAGCAGGAGAGGGCCAGAGAGAGAGACCCACACAGAATCCAAAGACAGGCTCTAGGCTCTGAGCTAGCTGTCAACACAGAGCCCCATGCAGGGCTTGAACCCAGGAACCTTGAGATCATGACCTGAGCTGAAGTCAGACTCTTAACGGACTGAACCACCCAGGCGCCCCCCAAAATAAAATCTTTAAGTGTGGAGCCTGACACAGGACTTGAGTTCAGGAACCCTGAGATCATGATCTGAGCTGAAATCAAGAGTCAGATGCTTAGCCAACAAGCCACCATGGGGCCTCTTTCTTTTCTTTCCTTTTGTTTTGTTTTGTTTTGTATTGTTTTGTTTTCTTTCTTTCCCTCCCTTCCCCTCCTCCCCCTCCCCCTCTCCCCTCCCCCCTCCCCTCTCTCTTCCCATGTTTATTTGTTTCTGAGAGAGCACACCCATGCAGGTGGGAGAGGGGCAGACAGAGGGGGACAGAGAATCTGAAGCAGAGGCTCTGTGCGGACAGCAGAGAGCCCAATGTGAGGCCTGAACTCAAACCGTGTGATCGTGACCTGAGTCAAAGTCAAACGCTTCACCAGCTGAGCCACCCAGGTACCTCTCTTTCTTTCTTTCTTTCTTTCTTTCTTGAGAGAGAGTGAGAGGGAGCATCTGTGAGAAAGTGGGGGAGGGGACAGAGGGAGAGAGAGAATCTTAAGCAGGCTCCACACTCAGCACAGAGCCTGATGCTGGGCTCAATCCCATGTCTCTGGGATCATGACCTGAGCCCAAATCAAGAATTGCATGCTCAACCAACTGAGCCACCCAGGCACCCTGAAAGTCTTAAAAAAAGGAAGAAAGGGAGAGAGAGAGAGAGAGAAGACTAACGAAGTTGCAGGACTTGTACCACCCAATTTAAAAAATGACTATAAAACCACAGTGTGGTATATGGGCACAACAAAACTTATATAGATCAATGGCACACAATTGCAAGTCAGAAATAAAACCTTACATTTATGGTCAGTTGATTTTGACCAAACTACCAAGACATTTCAACCAGAAAAGTATTAGATTTTTTCAGCAAATGGTGCTGGGACATTTGAATATGACAAGGAAAAATAAATAAATAGACTTAAACCCTTTCTTCACATCACCAGAAATTAACTCAGAATGGATCCTAGAAGGAAAACACAAGTCACAGAATGGGAGAAAATATTTGCAAATCATATATATGTTAAGAGATTTGTATCAAGAACATACAAAGAACTTGTCCAATTAAGCCTGGGGCGCCTGGGTGGCTCAGTCGGTTAAGTGTCCAACATCAGCTTAGGTCATGATCTCGCAGTTAGTGAGTTTGAGTCCTGCTTGGGCTCTGTGCTGACAGCTCAGGGCCTAGAGCCTGTTTCATGGATTCTGTCTCCCTCTCTCTCTGCCCCACCCTGCTCATGCTCTGTTTCTCTCTCAGAAATAAATAAAACATTAAAAAAAAAAAAGACAAACCTTAAAAAAGGAACAAAGGTCTAGATAGACATATCTCCAAAAAAAGATACATAAATGGACAATAAGCACATGAAAAGATACCATCATTAGCCATTAGGGAAAAGCAAATCAAAGCTACTATTAGATACCACTTCACACCCACTAGGATGGCTGTAATCAATATAATAATAAGTGCTGATAAATGTGTAGAGAAATTAAAATTCTGGTACTCTTCTGGTAGAAATGTAAAATAGTGCAGTTGCTTTGGAAAACAGTTTGACGGTTCCTTAAATGACTCAGCAATTTTGTTCTGTGGTATATATATGCCCAAGAAAAATGGGGGGAAAACCTGCACCAAAATATGTACGTGAATGTTCGTGGCAGCATTTTTTGTAATAGCTAAAAGGTGAAAATAACCCAAATGTCCATCAACTGGCAAATGGAACAAAATGTAATAATAAGTCCATATAATGGAGCTTTCTTTGGCCATAATGGTATTTGCTACACCGTGATGAACCTTGAAAACATTAATGTTAAGTGAAAAGCCAGATGCAAAATGGTATGCATCGAATAATCCTGTTTATTTGGAATGTCTGGGAAAGACAAATCCACTGAGATAGAAAGTAGATTAGTGTCTGACTGGGGGAGGGGAAAATGAGAAATAACTGCTGATGGGTATCTTTTTGGGATAATGAAAATGTCCTAAATAAGATCATGTGAATAGTTGCGTAACTCAGTGAATATACTAAAAGGCTACTGGCTAGTATACTTGAAATAAGTGAATTATAAGGTGTATAAATTACATCTCAATAAAGCTGTTTAAAAAAATGGACCTGGGGCGCCTGGGTGGCTCAATCGGTTGGGCTTCCGACTTCGGCTCAGGTGATGATCCCGTGGTTTTTGAGTTCGAGCCCTGCATCAGACAGCACAGAGCCTGGAGCCTGTTTTGGATTCTGTGTCTCCCTCTCTCTCTGCTCTCCTTCCCTTGCTCACGCGCGCTCTCTCTCTCTCTTTCTCTCTCTCTCTCTCTCTCTCAGAAGTAAATAAACATTTTTAAAAAAGGGACCTAAATGTAAGAACTAAAGCCATAAAACCCCTCAAAGAAGACATGGGAGAAAATACTTACTTGATTCAGAATAGGGAGAGTTCTTTGATACAGCGCCAAAAGCACAATCCAGAAGAGAAAAAACTAGTACATTGGATTTCTTCAAAATTAAGCATGTTTCTGTTTCAGAAAACATCAAGAAGATGAAAAGACAAGCCCTCTTCTGAAAGAAAATATTTGCAAAACACATAGATAAAGGATTTGCATCCAGAATATATCAAGAACTTTAACAACCCAGTTTTATTTATTTTTTAATGTTTATTGATTTTTGAGAGAGAGAGAGACAGAGCGCAGGTGGGGAAGGGATGGAGAGAGACACACAATCTGAAGCAGGCTCCAGGCTCCAAGCTGTCAGCACAGAGCCCGACGCAGGGCTCGAACCCACGAACCGTGAGATCATGCCCTGAGCTGAAGTCGTATGCTCAACCGACTGAGCCACCCAGGTGCCCCTAACAACAGTGTTAAGACAACCCAATTTATTTATTTATTTTTAAAATGTTTTATTTATTTTTAGGAGAGAGAGAGAGAGACAGCGTGAGCAGGGGAGGGTCAGAGAGAGAGGGAGACACAGAATCTGAAACAGGCTCCAGGCTCTGAGCTGGCAGTCAGCACAGAGCCTGACGCGGGGCTCGAACTCACGAGCCATGAGATCATGACCTGAGCCGAAGTCGGACGCTTAACCGACTGAGCCCCCCAGGCGCCCCTAAGGTAGAGTCCAAGAAAAGATTGCGCCTTCGCCAAGAGGAGTTCTGCTGACAGCTCTTGAGATAAAATGCTCTGTATTCCCCCTCCTCCCAGAAATAAAGGTGATTCATTGAACTTGAAGCAAAGGTGGGGGGTATCCAGATGAAAAGGTACAGCAGGTGGTTATTAGATTTGGACTGAAACTCCAAAGAAAGATCTGAGGAAAATGTTTGGGAGTCGCATGGGGGACCAGTGTGTATTGATTGCCCGATGGGCCTGACACAGTCCTTTGAAAGACGCATTACTAACCATTTTACAAATAAAGAAACCGAAGCTCAGAAGAGTTAAATAAGTTGTCCCAGGTCATATAGTGGTAGAAGGCAGCACCCGGAGCAAATCGAAGGGTGCCTTATGTCAGAGCCCCTGCTTTGGTTCTGAGAGGAAGAGGGAGAAAGGATGAAAGTAAAGGAGAGACCTGAGCCCTTAGAGACACGTCCGTGTTTGTGGGCTGCACGAAAGCATGAAGCAAGCGGTAGGTAAGAAGAGACTCAGGACTCTGAGGGTTTGGGAAGCCAAGGGACAGAGAGCCTCAGAAGCAAGTGTGGAAGTCTTCTGAGCGTTCGTAAGGCGTTTTTGTTTTTAAGGGTTTTTAAGTTTTTTGATTTTGAGAGAGAGTGACAGTGAGCAGGGGAGGGGCAGAGAGGGGGAGAGAGAATCCCAGTAGGCTCCGCACTGTTAGCACAGAGCCAGACATGGGGCTCAGGCTTAAGAACTATGGGTCATGATCTGACCCAAAGTTCAGAGTTAAACGCTTAACCGACTGAGCCACCCAGACACCCCAAGGTGTTGAAGCTTTTGTGATGCTGAAGGATTTTGAGGGGGTGTCACAAAGTAGAAGGGAGACAGGTGAAGGAGTCAGGTTTGGTCCCCTGAGAAGGGCAGGAAGGCTTGGATCTGTCGATGTGTGCCTTGCTCTAAATATTGGAAAGCCACCGTTAAAACTATATTGTACTCAGGGGCACCTGGCCTGCTCTGTCAGTAGAAAGTATGCGACTCTCAATCTCAGGGTGGTGAGTTTGGGCCCCACGTTGGACATGGAGTCTACTTCAAAGCAAAACAAAACTATATTGTACTCAAACCAAACACTTCACTCTGCTCATTCAGAATAGAATAGAGTCCAGAACTAGGTATATATAGCATGATAAAAATAGATTTTCAATTTAGTGGGGAAATGGAATATTCAGTAAATGGTGTTAGTAAAGTTTCCTGTTTGGGAAGAAAAAAAAATTAACTCCTTATCCCACACATCCCGTAAGGACAAATTCCAGCTGTAAAAACAATCAAATAGCCACAGCAACAATACCCAGGCGGGGAAAAAAAAAAGCAAGCAAGCCATGTAAACCAGAAAGGAGAGAGTGTTTATCAGTAGGGAACCAGTTAATTTAAATCTGGGCACTCAGTGGGAATATAGTGTAATGGTGAAGAGTACACATAGGAACTCTGGAATAAAAATAGCTAGGTTTGGGACCTAACACTGCCTCTTACTAGCTGTGTGATCCTGGACAAATTACTTGCCCTCTCTGCATTTACCATCTCTTCTAAAATAAAAAAGTTTGTATCGCCTACCTTATATGGTTATTGTGAGGAATAACCTGGGTAGTATTTGTTAGTACAGTGCTGATATAGATAGAGGAAGTAAGTCCTCGATATGAGGCTATTATGAGATATTTTTATGTAGTCATAATAATGAGTTTGATTCATAAGTACAGACACGGAAAGATGCCTACAGTACATTAGGCAAAAAAAAGGAACTTCCAGATCAATATGTGTCATTATTCCAATTAAATTAAAAAACAAACTAAAGTAGGGGCACCTGGGTGGCTCAGTCGGTCAAGCGTCTGACTTCGGCTCAGGTCATGATCTCACAGTTTGTGGGTTCAAGCCCTGCGTTGGGCTCTGTGCTGATAGCTCAGAGCCTGGAGCCTGCTTCAGATTTTGTGTCTCCCTCTCTCTCTGACCCTCCCCTGCTCATGCTCTCTCTCTCAGAAATAAATTTCTGAATTTATTTCATTTCTCTCTCAGAAATAAAACATTTAAACAAAAAACCTAACTAACTAAAGTAAAACAGAAAATCTGAATGTGTTTATATATGTGTAGGAAAATCTGGAAGACCACAAACCACTTGTTAATAGAGGAGTTACTTCTCAGAGTTGAGTTGGATGATCACTTTTTAAATTTTGTACTTCTGTGTATTTTTGTTTTTTATCTTTTGCAAAGCGGATGTTTTACTTGTGTAATTAAAAAAATTTTTTTTTAACGTTTATTCATTTTTGAGAGACAGAGTGCGAGTGGGAGAGGGGTAGAGAGGGAGGGAGACACAGAATCTGAAGCAGGCTCCAGGCTCCGAGCTGTCAGCACAGAGCCCGGCAGGGGCCTTGAACCCTCGGACTGCGAGATCATGACCTGAGCTAAAGTTAGACGCTTAACTGACTGAGCCACCCAGGCACCCCTTACTTGTGTGACTTTAAAAAAGATTTTATTTTAAGTAACCTCTACACCAAACATGGGACTTGAACTCCCAGCCCCACCACCTAGAGTCGCGTGTTCTACCCACTACGCCAGCCAGGTGCCCTTTGTAATTTTTTAAATGAATAAAAGCATAAATAACAAGAGTAGTGCTGTAGCATTGGGAATTGAGTCGAACAGTTAGAGATGTTTGAAAAAATTTTGTTACTGTTTTTTTTCATTTTTGTGACCCAAAGCTTAGAGTATGTTATTGAAGTATTGTGTAGATGAAGATTTTTCAAATACATGGAAATGTAGGAGGATTCCCATAGTCAATTTTCTCATATTTTAATTTTGTATAAAGTTTTAATTTTATTATTTATTTATTTATTTTAATGTTTTACTTATTTCTGAGAGAGAGAAACAGTGTGAGCAGGGGAGGGTCAGAGAGAGAGGGACACAGAATCCAAAGCAGGCTCCAGGCTCTGAGCTAGCTGCCAGCACAGAGCCGGACGCGGGGCTCGAACCCATGAACCGTGAGACTGTGACCTGAGCCGAAGTTGGACACTTAACTGACTGAGCCACCTAGGCTCCCCTTTAATTTTATTTTTAAAGTTATTTTTTTATTTATTTACTGTTTAAAATATTAATTTTTGAGAGAGGGTTGGGGAGGGGCAGAGAGAGGGAGACAGAGGATCTGAAGCCAGCTTTGCTCTAACTGTAGAGAGCCGGATGAGGAGTTTGAACTCATGAACTGGGAGATCATGACCTGAGCCAAAGGTTGATGCTTAACCTTGAGCCACCTAGGCGCCCCTAAAGTTATTTTTAAGTACAATTCCATTTTTGCAATAATCAAGCATATATAGCTCCACTAAGTTGAAGATTAATATTTTTCGCTTATGGGCAGGATGTTTGTTTTACATGACAGCAATAAAAATTCAAAAAGAAGGAAGATTGCCTATAGATCTTGTGATAAAAACTCCCACTTAGCCTAAGATAGAGGCTAAAACCCCAAATACATTTTACTTTATCATTTACTTCACACATATTATCAAAATTTTTTGCTTGCTCAACATCTTTGAGTTTTGTTTTATAAAATATAAAGTTTCTATGACTTGAGTTTAAAATCTTTGATTTGCAGTGTGCCATTACTTAGAGGCCTAAACAGTTGGGTTTTTTTTCCTAAGCCTGGTTTAAAAAAATTTTTTTTAATGTTTTATTTATTTCTGAGAGAGAGCGAGACAGTGTGAGCAGGGGAGGGGCAAAGAGAGAGGGAGACACAGAATCTGAAACAGGCTCCAGGCTCTGAGCTGGCTGTCAGCACAGAGCCCGATGCGGGGCTTGAACCCATGAACCGTGAGATCATGACCTGAGCCGAAGTCAGACGCTTAACCAACTGAGCCACCCAGGCACCCCTAAGCCTGGTTCTTACAGGCAGACATATTTCAGTAATTTCACAGATTTGGAAAATAAGAATTTTTCTTATTTATTTTTTAAAATCTTTTTTTTTAATGTTTATTTTTTATTTTTGAGACACAGAGAGAGATTGCTTACAAGCAAGGGAGGAAAAGAGAGAGAGGGAGATACAGAATCTGAAGCAGGCTCCAGGCCCTGAGCTGTCAGCACAGAGCCTGGCACAGGACTCAAACCCACGAACCATGAGGTCATGACCTGAGACAAAGTCAGGTGCTTAACCGACTAAGCCACCCAGACTCAGTTTTCATTTTTTAAGATTTTATTTTTACGTAATCTCAACCCCTAACATGGGCTCAAACTTATAACCCTGAATTAAGAGCCACATACTCTAGAGCCTGAGCCAGGCAGCCCCCTTTTTTTTAAAATTAAAAAAAAAAGAGTGGGGCACCTGGGTGGCTTAGTCGGTTAAGCGTCCGACTTTCGCTTGGGTCATGATCTCGCGGTTCGTGGGTTCGAGCCCCGCGTCGGGCTCTGTGCTGACTGCCAGCTCAGAGCCCGGAGCCTATTTCAGAGTCTGTGTCTCCCTCTCTCTCTGACCCTCCCCTGCTCACGCTGTCTCTCTCTCTCCTTGAAATAATTAAAAATATTTTTAAAAAAAATTTTAAAAAGTTTATGTTAACATATAGGGAACCCATATGATTAAGGTGCACAATGTGATTATTTGATAATATGTATATTTTATAAAAGGCATCCACAGTTGAAGAAAAATGGGAAGTGGGTCTAATTGTCCTTTATTGTGTGATGTTATAGTTCATAGAAGTTTGGTGGCAAATATCAGAATATCTCATTGGACCAGATGTAAACTTTGGAATCAGTTGAACAATATTTCATTTCGCTGCGATGTTAGGGTATGACCTAACAGCTTAAATTCACTAGGTAAATTATTTAAGATAGTGAATTCTAACAGGTTTTTCTCTTTGTGCACATGAGGAGCAAAGAGTTATATTTTCCTTTGTGGACAGTTGAAGTCAATTTATTGATTTGGGCTCTTGGTTCAAAAGTTGTCTTTGATGGGGTGCAAGTCCTTCAGTGCCATACAACTTCCTTTGGAGTTACTCTGAAGTTTTTGTAGAGGCAGAAAGTGTTGATAGTGGCAAAGATTAAACCAGATGGTGAGGAATAGTGTCTGGAGCTGTGCTTTCTACGCTGGCAGCCATCAGCCTCATGTGGCCGCAGAACACTTGAACGTGGCTAGTTCAGGGGCGCCTGGGTGGCTCAGTTGGCTGAGCATCCAGCTCTTGGTTTCAGATCCGGTCATGATCTCACGGCCCCATGTCAGCTCTGTGCTGACAGCGTGGAGCCTGCTTGGAATTCTCTCTCTCTCCCTCTCTCTGCACCTCCCCTGCTTGCTCGCTCACTCTCTCTCTCAAAATAAATCAGTAAACATTAAAAAAAAAAAAAAAAGAACCTCACTCGTCCAAATTGAGATGCACTGTAAACAGTGGGAAATATACACCAGATATTGAAGACTCCATACTTAAAAAAAAAAAAAAGAATGTAAATAGCTTGTTAATAATTTTTATACTGATTGCATGTTGATAGAAACATTTTGGATATATTGGGATATTGGGATATCCAATACTGGAGTAAATAAAATATATTAAAGTTAATTTTGCTTTTTAAAAAATGTGGCTGTTAGATCATTAAAAATTACATATGGGGCTTGCATTTTTGGCTCGTGTTATATTTTTATTGGACAGCCCTGATCTGGAGGAACAGCACTAGTGTAATTTTCCTCCCTTATAAATAATTTTACGTTTTGCCTGGATGCCTTTTTTTCTTTAATATTTTTTTCCTTTAATCCTGAACTTGAATTAGTGTTGGCCATTCTGGACCAAACCTTATTATTTTTTCTTTTCTTTATTGTAGTGAAAATTATGTAGCATTGAATTTATTATCTTAGCCACTTTCAAGTGTACAGTTCAGTAGTGTTCAGATCTCTAGAACTTTTTCTTCTTGCAAAACAGAAACTCTATACCCATTAAACACCATTTCCCCCTTCTCTCTCCCACGCATGCTTTGTGTTTTAAATATAATGTTGGCGATCTGTGTATGACATATCTTCTTTTTCCTCGGTTACTGAGATCTCATTGACATATATCATTGTAGAAGTTTAAGGTGTACAAACTGATGATATGACATCTGTCTGTCTTTTAAAATGATTACCACAAGATATATCTTCTTAAAGCCCACAAAGAATTTGAATATGAATTCTGGTTAAGAAATTCTAGCTAACTCATAATGAAAAACTTGCAGTTTATCCATTAGTCATATATGTTCCTATTAGCAAACAGGCAAAGTGTTTTAGCATAGTTCTTTTCCCCTAGTGTTTTTGGTTTTAGAGCATAGTTCCTGCTAAAAAGTACGCATGTGCGCAAGTATTCCAAAAGGCATCTTTTCCAGGGACCGTTAGTGTGTTAGGTTACTGTCTGCTAATGCGGTGGCAGTGCATGACTGTGCACTGATTTGTCCCTGTAGACAGCTGGGGCAAGCGACACAAAGCTTTATCCAGGCCGCAGATGGCAGGTTTGCCTTTTCTCACTAGTCTAACTAGGGCACATTATTACAGGGGTCCATTCAGAGAAGGAACAAGCAAAATTTTGGTTGCTTTCAGCTTATTATTACTATTTTTAATGGATAAGGTATTTGTACTTTAAGTGCACCAAGGGAGATCATCTTTTTTCTTTTTCTTTTTTTTTTTTTTTAAACATAGTTCTCCTGCTTTATTTTATTTTTTTTTTAAATTTTTTTGTTTTATTTATTTCTAGGAGAGAGAGAGAGAGACAGCACGAGCAGGGGAGGGTCAGAGAGAGAGGGAGTCACAGACTGAAACAGGCTCCAGGCTCCGAGCTGGCAGTCAGCACAGAGCCCGACGCGGGGCTCGAACCCACGAACCGCGAGATCATGACCTAAGCGAAAGTCGGACGCTTAACCGACTAAGCCACCCAGGCGCCCCGAGATCATCTTTTTTCTTAAGCTTATTTATTTTTGAGAGAGAGATAGAGAGCCTATGTGTATATAGGGAGAGGGGGAGGTGCAGAGAGAGAGAGAGAGCGTACCGTCAGCATAGAGTCCGGTGCAGAGCTCGATCCCAGGAACCGTGAGATCGTGACCTGAGCCAAAACCAAGAGTTGGACACTCAACTGGCTGAGCCACCCAGGCGCCCCTGGAGATCATTTTTTTAAAGGAATTTTGCTCCGACTCTTCTACTGAAATGAAAAGTCCTTGTTTCATCTGTGAAATAGTCACCTAATTTTAAATCTGTTTATATTTGTGCTCTTGATTTTTAATGGAAAACAAAACTGAATTAGCTCTACCCTACTTTCTTAGTAATTTCTTCTCTTTTAATTTTATGGCAAAAAAGGCATTTCCAAGAAAACCCTGTCACCGTCTTTAGCCCTTTACTCTCCAAGCCATCAGTGCCTTTCTCTTGCTAGGATAATCACTATCATCTGTAAGTTGATTATCTGATTTCATTGTCCCCACACCCCTCACCCTACGGTCCACAGGTAGTAGAAACTTGGCTTGTGCCCTACTGAACCCTACAGTACAGTTCCTGACACCAAACCTTCCTCTCTCCATTCTTTATTCATGACTGGGGCAAGCCATCCATCAGTGTAAAATCTTTAACTTTTTATTTATTTTATCATCTTTATTTATTTAATTTCTTTCCCCAGCATGGGCTTCGAACTCCTGACCCAGAGATCAAGACTTGCACACTCTCCCGATTGAGTCAGCTAAGGTGCCCCAAAATCTTTAACTTAAAACAATTTTTCTTTTAATTTTTTTTTTTCTGAGAGAGAGAGAGAGTGTGAGCAGGGGAGGGTCAGAGAGAGAGGGAGACACAGAATCCGAAACAGGCTCCAGGCTCTGAGCTAGCTGTCAGCACAGAGCCCGATGCGGGGCTCGAACCCACAAACCGCGACAACATGACCTGAACTGATGTCAGACGCTTGACCGACTGAGCCACCCAGGCGCCCCCCAAAATCTTTAACTTTTAAAATTGCAGCTAATGGATGATAAATATGTAATCTCCAATGTATAGAAAATATACTTTGCTAAGGTTCAACAGTAAATGACTTAAATAAACTATTTGAGATGGCTGCTTCTGCTTAAGGCGACTGGGCACCTCCCCCCTCTATAAATTATGCACTTGGAAAGTAGGCGAGCCATAAATAATTGATAATAAAGCTCTCCCACATGATGAATTGCACTGTTGCGTCACCGTAGATGGCAGCACTTCGTAATTTTCACTGTTGGTGGGTAACTTGCATGAGTTCCTCAGTGATTGCTTTGCTTTTGGCTGCTCTTTCTCCCAAAGAATGTTTTCCTGCTTGTTGTTTAATTAAAGAATCGCCTCACTTTGCGGTGTGATTTTTATCCACATTGCCTTGTGTAACAAGTGTTTCTAGACTAAAGCTCCATGTGAAGAAAAGCCCCCAAATGGATATTTGGTTCCATTTTTCTGTTAGAATTTGCTTCTCTGCCTTCCTTCCTATGGCTTCTCCCCAGCTGAAAATGCTGAATCTCCTTGTGTTTAGTTCGCTGTAAACCTTCAGCAAAAAATTGAAACTGGCTTAGAAAATGTGTCGATACTCTTGCTGTGTGACAGATAACGACGAAGCCTCTCACCATTTCATTTGTTCTTTGAATTCATCCAGGAATTAGGGTATGTGAGGAGAGCCTGACAGGGCGTGCTGGGGGATAAATCCTTCCCTTCGCACGGCTTACCTTCATGGGATAATTAGATTCTAGAAATTTGGGTTAGGGGTGCCTGGGTGGCTCAGTTGGTTAAGCGTCCGACTCTCGATTTCAGCTCAGGGTGTGATCTCACAGTTCCGGGAGTTCGAGCCCTGCATCAGGCTCCTTGCTGACAGTGGGTGGAGCCTGCTTGGGATTCTCCCCTCCCCTCAGCCCTGCTCTTTCTCCTCTTAAAATAAATAAACTTAAAAAAAAAACAACAACAGTAATTTGTGTTCGGAGGCATTCACTTAAGTCGAAGTTGGAAAGTCTTCCCAGATGGAATTTGCGGTGTTACCTAAGCCTCCCTTGGTGACTTATCAGTGCCGTCGTGTCCTGGCACAGCTCGTCCGCTTGTCTGCATGAGGAAGATGGGGTTCTGACCCTGACTACTGACTGCCTCTAGCTACTGTAGTGTTAAGTATCCCTGCCTCCTGGTGAGTCAAGGTGGGGCAGACATGACTGATGCCCCTGAAACCCTGGCCATTCGCACTGTTAGTAAACTTGGGACTGAGGGTGTGTGTTTTGTGTGTGTGCACGCACAAGTATCTTTTCACAGTGCTAACTATTGTCCTGTCGAATTCCATAATCTATGGGTAATTGGTAGGTAAAGCCAAGGACAGCTGTATTTTTTAAAAATGTTTATTTATTTATTTTGAGAGAGAGTGAGAACACAAGCGTGAGAGCAGGGGAGGGGCAGAGAGAGTGGGTGAGAGAGAATCCCAAGCAAGCCCTGCACTGTCAGCCCAGAGCCCGACGCAGGGCTCCATCTCCTGAACTGCAAGGTCATGACCTGAGCCGAAATCAAGAGTCAGACACTTAACAGACTGAGCCACACAGGGCGCCCCCAAGGACAATTGTATTATTTAACTTCATATTTCCCTGTTAACAGTCATTCTGGGGTGCCTGGGTGGCTCAGTCGGGTAAGCGTGTGACTTTAGCTCAGGTCACGATCTCACAGTGAGTTCAAGTCCCGCATGGGAGGAGCACGAGTCTTGCTTTGGGTGAGCCTTGCTTCTCCCTCTCTCTTTGTCTCTCTCACTCTCTCCCCCTTCGTGAGATTCTCTCTCTCCCTCTGTTTCCGCCTTCACTCACTTGTGCCCTCTCTCTCTCTCAATAAAAACAACAACAATCATTTTGAAGCAAATATGAAAAAGAAAGAGCCTTCATTGTAGAGGGTTACAGAAGTATGTGTGTAGTGGTAGGCGGGTACTGAGTCTTGTATAACTAGGTAGGAGCTGGCTGAGGAAAATCTGGGCAGAGAAATGTATGTGTGTGTATACATGCTGGTACCTATAGTTACGGTTCCTGAATATACGAGAATAGAAAATAACCACTTCAAATTTAAGAGGAAAAAAACCAGGAACAAAGTACATATCTATGTCCATTGATGTGCGTTGTGGGGCCTTCTGGTCCCTTGGCTGATGGTGCTGTAGACAGGTCATAATAAGGACTCAATTAATAATGTTAAAAGGAAAATTCATCAATTTATGGTGGGTATCTTGGGTTCTCACTGCTCTGATTTTGCTTATTTTGTGCCACTGTCACAGATCGAGAGGAAATTCTCTTGGGGTTAACAGTTGCGCTAATTATCTGTTTGAAAGGGAAACAGTTTTTTGAGCCAGTTTTTTTACTTGCTTTAGTTTGACCAGTTTCTGTTTGATGTTTCTGTGTCCCCCTGTCCAGGAAGCTATTTCGCCAGCCACTTCATTATGGGAGGAGAGAAGTTTGACTCCACGCATCCCGAGGGTTACCTGTTTGGAGAGAACAGTGATCTGAACTTTCTGGGGAACAGACCAGTAGCGGTATGGTGGTAACCTGTTTATTTCCACGTGCGGCCTCAGTGCCCCACACGACCGCGCGTGATTACTGGTTCAGCAGCGTCCGGTGTGCAGTGAGAGGGGCCCTGGGAGCCAGACCACAGCCCCTCGGCTGGCGTGGGGTCTTTAGTCACCGGAGGCTGACCCTCTGGAAAGGCTGCTGGAGTCTGCCTAAGGGAGGAGGGTGTCTCCCGGGCCCCGGCTGTCCTAAAGATTCCGGTCTCTGTTAAACGCCACCTCCGCACACAGCCTCTCCCAGCTCTGCCCAGTGCACCCTCACCTCGCTTTTTCTCTTCTGCGTAGCACTTAACACCATGTAAGCTTGTATTTCTCTGTCCCGCCCTCTGCTTATTACCTGCCCTCTCCTTTTGGAAGGTCAATTTCACGGGCCGGGGACTATTTTTACTTTTGCATCCCAGCACCTAGAACAAAGCCTGATACATACCGACAGCCCTTAAAGAGCTGTTGAGTGAAGGACTGACCAGGTTTCCTGTATATCTGAATTGAAACTAGGCTGTGTCCCTGTTCATGGTGCTCATTCCATAAACTAATGGAGCATCTATTCTGCACCCAGCATGAGGCTTTGGAAAAACCGCTGCCGTATGGCTAGTGAGTGACTAAGGAAGGTCCCAGAGACTTTTCAGACATTATTCCTAATCTTCATAAGAGCCACCTGACAGATGATACATTATTATTATTTTTTAAGTAAGCTCTATGCCTAATATGTGAGGCTTGACCTCATGACCTCAAGATCAAGAGTTGATGCTCTATTGACTGATCCATCCTGGTGCACCATAAGATATATTATTAATTCCATTAAAAAAATTGTTTTAATGTTTATTTATTTTTGAGAGCAAGGGAGACAGAGCTCAAGTGGGAGAGGGCAGAGAAAGAGGGAGACACAGAATCTGAAGCAGGCTCCATGCTCCAAGCTGTCAGCACAGAGCCTGACGCTGGGCTTGATCTCATGGACCATGAGATCGTGACCTGAGCCAAAGTCAGACGCTTAACTGACTGAGCCACCCAGGCGCCCCCATTATTAATCCCATTTTATAAGCAAGAGAACTGAGGTTCCAAGAAATGAGCTTTGATAATAGCTAGTATTTAAAAGTACATACTCTGTCTCAGGCACTGTTCTAAGTGTATTTATATAAAGTTTTCCCAAACTCAAATAACTAGGTCGGCCTGGCCACAGGTCAATGACCTTTCCACACCTTCTTGCTTCCAAAACCCCTGCCTTCCTCCAGAAACTGCTGGGTCGGTGGGGTAGATGAAATGCAGGAACGGATGTTTAAATCGCTGGAGGGGTCTGAAGTGATCTGATGCTGTGGGGCTTGAGAGCCAGAGGAGAAGGGCAAGGGCAGGCCGCCTGAGAAAGGGTGGAGGGAGGCGCCTGGGTGGCTTAGTCAGTTAAGCGTCCGACTTTCCCTTGGGTCATGATCTCGCGGTTCGTGGGTTCGAGCCCCGCGTTGGGCTCTGTGCTGACTGCCAGCTCAGAGCCTGGAGCCTATTTCAGAGTCTGTGTCTTCCTCTCTCTCTGACCCTCCCCTGCTCACGCTGTCTCTCTCTCTCTCTCCTAGAAATAAAAAAAAAAGAGGGGGTGGAGGGTGTTGAGCAAGCCTTTGGAGAGGCCTGGGCTTTCACCAGACGGGTGGGGAGGGGCCTTTCCAGAGGTGAAGGGCAGAGCACAGGCCTGAACGCATTCCCATTGTGGAACCAGCAAGCATTTACTGAGCCACTGCTGTGTGCCAGGTACTGTGATAGGCGCTGGGGCTACAAAGCTGAAATGAGCATGCTCTGTTCCTCCCGGGAACAAACAAGGAAGCCAGTCGTTTCCTGATGGCGAGACAGGCCTGGAAGTAGGTGGGGCTGCCTTACCCCCAAGGCTTTTGACCCTTTCCTGTAAGCTGTGGGGAATATTGAAATCTTTTAGGTAGATAAGTGACCTGGAGGAAAAAAAAATTTTTTTTTCCTTTAGGAAGTTTTATCCGGTAACTGGCTCCCATCTTGAGCTCTAGTTAAAAAACGTATTTTGATGATTGTTTTTCACTGTTGTCTCCCTTTCTGTCTGGAGTGACCCCCTTCCCCTAATTCACACTCCAGGAGTGCTTTCAAAATACCAAGTCCTTCCTGCTTTGCATTCAGCTGCACCAACTCGCCAAATGTGGGCTCTCTGATTTTGTTACTGCTGCCTTAGCAATTAGAGTAGAAGGATCTTTGGGGTTTTTTTTGTTTTTTGTTTTTTGGGTTTTTTGTTGTTGTTGTTGTTGTTGTTTTTTGACGGAGACAGGTGAGAATTCCTCCCTGGAGGGAGTCAGCTCATGCTTGAAAAATGGCCCTTTCTTCTTATGAAAATTACTTCCTTTCTTTTTTCCGTCCTCTTGTGTCAGAATAGTTTATTATCATTATGATTATTTTAATTTTGACTTTCTCAGACCATAAGGGTTATTTTAAAACAAATAACTACTTCTTTTGGTTCATACTGAGGTTTCTTCTGGCTGGAAGGCTCCTGGTTCAGCTGCCCTGTGCTTCTCTGTGAGCCTGTGAAGGACTGAGCTCTTCCCAAAGCCCTAGAGAGCAGTCCTGACCTTAAGTTTGGGGCTTTTTCTAAAAGAATATTGACATTTTGATTGTTGTTTCTATGTAGTCATCATTACATATGCTTTATGTTGTAAGAGTGGGTGTCTTCAGAAGATATCATAATTTCAGGTTAATAAAGTAAATCAGAGTAACTTCAGATATATATAGAAATAAGGTATACAGGGGACACCTCTGGGACTCAGTGGTTTAAGCATCCGACTTTGGCTCAGGTCATGGTCTCACGGTTTGTGAGTTCGAGCCCCGCGTCGGGCTCTGTGTTGACAGCTCAGAGCCTGGAGCCTATTTCGGATACTGTGTCTCCTTCTCTTTCTGCCTCTCCCCGGCTCACTTTCTCTCTCTCTCTCTCTCTCTCTCTCTCAAAAATAATAAAAATAAAACATTAATAAAAAAAATTTTTTTAAGAAATAAGGTATATAGAATAAATGTGGCACATTTCCTTTTCTTTCCCCACATGTTATTTCATAATGGTAATAGCTAACCTTCACTGAGCACTCACTGTTTGTCAGGTCTGGTTGTTCATAGGTGTTGTGCCATTTTGTCCAGCCCCCCCCCCCCCACCGATGAGGAAGGTCCTTATTTGACAGACGAGGAACATGGGCGCACAGAACTTAAACAAAGATCACTAAGCCTGTAAGTGGTTGAATCGGGATTTGAACTCAGCCGTCCAGCTCCAGAGCCTGAAGCACTGTGCTGTTTCTGCCAGCCAGAGCACGAGTGCTCAGCAGCTCTGCCCACATCCCGTCTGTGAGTCTGTCCGAGTAGATCATCAAGTGTAATTTGTGAGATACAAACAGAGATCTAAAAGTAGACCGAGTGGCAGTGACATGGTGTCTCCGTGTCTCTTGAGAGAGTTTCTGTTTGGTGTGGAATTCCATCTGCTGCTCTGACCTCTGTGTTCTGCCGTTACTGCACCTCACACCTGTTGAGGGGACGGCCCGGGGATTGAAGATGGACTTGTAGCTTGAGTTCTGAGGACTCGACTTCTACTCTCTAGTAACATGTCCCAGGGGTCAGTAACTGGGCATCGGGTTGCAGAGGAAAGAGAACAGCCTTTTAAAGCCACCGAGCAGCTCCGCCTTCCAGAGAGAATGAAGACGAGGAGTGGAAGATGTTGAAATAAATTTTATATAAAATATAAATGCCGTAGACTCCCTGGCCTGTGGGACTGGCGGTATTTCCTGTCAGTTCTGAACGGTCAAACCAAAAAGAGTGTCACTTGCAAGCGCATCACTCAGCCTGGAGGTTTTACTACTGGAGCCCTGCTGCCCTCCCACTTAGGATAATCTGTCAAGGTCAAATTTAGTGTCAAGTCCCAAGGGTCGGATTTAAAGAGCGAGAGCATGCCTATACATGGTTGGTTGAAGGGAGGCTGGAGTCAAGATTTCGGGTTTTGTTTACATCTTACCACTCACTTTCTCTTTGCAACCTTGGCAAATCTATCACGAAGGCTCTCAAATTACCCAGTGGTACAGGGGGATAGTTCTGGCTTTAGAGGAATGTGATGCTTGTAACAAAAAGAAGCCCAGAACAACACTTGCTGTACCACTGCCCTTTCAAGTGGGTTATTTCTGAAGCTGCTGATAGTTTTGGGTGGAGAGAATTTTCACTGGTTTTTAAGAAATTGTCTTAAGCAGTGAACAGGGCTTCTGAAGGTCTTTCTGTTCTGGTCCCTGTGTATGAAGGAGCTGAGATCTCTGTGTTTATATATCACAGTTATAAAATGTTAAATAGAGATCATCATTCGCCTTCCTAGGTGGTGGAAGGGCTGGTGCTGATTTTTTCCCCGTTTACTGAGCTCGGTCTTCTTTTGTTGAGGTAAATTACTGCTAAACCTCTAAGTTATTTAGAGACTTAGTGAACTTAGGATTGTCAGAGAATCAAGTGACACCTTGGCTCTACCTGAGTTCAAATCTCTCCTCTCACCTTAGAGGAAAGCAGCTGAGTGCTAGTCGAGACTGTGATATTCCATCTTGTGTGTTCTGCCCCTGGGGCCCCTTGACATGATTTCTTCCTCCACATGCTCCCTGCAGCCCAGGGCTGCACAGCTGAGCCCCCCAGGCACCCTCAGAGAGTTAATTCTTTAAATCATCTCATGCTGTGGAGAGTGGATTGGACACACAAGAGATAAGGGACCAGTTAGGTAGTGGTTTTATTTATTTGTGTGTGCGTTGGCTTGTTTGTTTAAAATTTGGGTTGTAAACTCCACTTCTTATTCAGTTTGTTGCTATGAGTGGTTGTTGTTGTTTTTTTTTTTTAAATTTTGTAATGTTTATTTTATTTCTGAGAGAGAGAAACAGAGCGGGGCTTGAACTCACAGACTGCGAGATCATGACTTGAGCTGAAGTCAGCGCTCAACCGATTGAGCCCCCCAGGCGCCCTGGTAATGGTTTGTTTTAGATAATAAGGACGATACCCAGTGCCTGAACTAGCACAGTAGCATTAAAGATAAAGACGGTGCAGATTCAAGGATTGTGGGCAGCCTGAATTGAAGGCAGGGAGTAGTTACGACACGCGGAACAGCCTCTGTGGGGCCGGCCCTTAAACTGGACGTCATGTGTGGGTTTTATCTGCAGTTCTACTCTTTTTAAAAACTATTTATTTATTTGGAGGAGGGGAGCACGCATGAGTGGGGCAGGGGCAGAGAAAGAGGACCCCAAGCAGGCTCCATGCTCAGCACAGAGCCTGACGCGGGGCTTAATCTCACAACTGCAAGGTCATGACCTGAGCCGCAATCAAGAGTGAGATCGATCCAGCCCTCCAGGCAGCCCCATCTGCCGTTTTGTGTGTGCCCTGGCCCCAGGGGATCAGACAGGCAGCTCACAGGACAAGTACCCCGGCATGCATTGCCTTAGAGCCTGGATTGGTCTACCCAGGCTGCTAAGCCAACATGCCGTAAATGAGGGGCCTCAACAACAGGTATCCATTGCTCAAAGTTCTGGAGGCAAGAGTGCCAAGATCAAGGAGCTGGCAGATTTAGTTCTGGTGAGGGCCTTCTTGCAACCGACTTCTTACTGTGTCTTCACACGGCAGAGGGTGCTCTCTCTCTCTTCCCTCCTTAAAGGGCCACTAATCCCATCTTGAGAGGCCCACCTTTATGACCTCACCTAAGCCTGATCACCTCCCAAAAGCCTCATCTCCAAATAGAGTCACATTGGGGGTTAGGGCTTTAATATAATTTTTTTTTTATTTTTTAACGTTTATTTATTCTTGAGAGAGAGAGAGGTGGAGTGTGAGTGGGGGAGGGACAGAGAGAGAAGGAGACACAGAATTGGAAGCAGGCTCCAGGCTCTGAGCCGTCAGCACAGAGCCCGACGCAGGGCTCGAACCAATGAACCACGAGAGCATGACCTGAGCCAGAGTCACATGCTCAACCAACAGAGCCACCTGGGTGCCCCAACATAGCAATTTTGATACGAGAGTCTATGGCAGAAACATGCCCTTTCCTGTGTGTATGTGGGTGTGTGTTGTAGATTGAGTTCCTTGCCTTTTGCATGCTATTGTGCTTCCTTCTTCCTTCCTTTACAGATTGTACTACAGCTGTTTTTGGCATTTAGTTTGGCACTGTCTACTACATTTCTGGTTACGCATAGCCTTTCGCCAGCCTATTTCATTTCTCTGAATCTCTGTGTATAGGAGAAACTCACTCCTCTTCTCTCAATATTCTGCTACAACGCGAATTCATTTTTGACACCAGAGATGTGGACTTTGCACACATCAGGCAGGAATTGTTAAATAAATTATAGTGTGTCTACACTAAGAACTGTTTAGCCAAAAATAAAGTAGATTTGTACCCCACTGAGATAAAAATATGCCCATGACCATGTGGTTTGCTGAAAAAACGCAAGTTGTTATGTATCACATAGAATCCAGTTTCATTTCTGATAAAAATAACGGTGTGTAACAATATATGTGTATTTGTATCTTTTCTGTGTGTATTTATATTTGTCAGTGCATAAAATCCGTCAGACAAGAAGCATTTTACCCCGTTGCTGTGGTAACTCTCAGGGTCCGTGAGTGAGGGGAGGTACTTCCTTCTGACTTTGTCTTCTTCTGTGTGAATATGTATTTGAATTTGACTTTTTCCTAATGATTTATTTTTGAATCAGAAGCATTTAAATTTTTTGTAAAAATAGGAAAAGGGCCCCACTGCTGAGCCGGGAAGGAGACAGTTCTAAAAAATACAAAGAGTAGGAAAATCAAGGACATTCATAAAATAATGGCTTAATTGGTTAGCGAACCACAGGAAGGGTGTGGCCTGCGGAGTGGGTTTGGGGGCTTGTGGGGAACAAGAAAAAGATCAGAATAAAAGGGAACCAGGTGGCTTCATCCTCTCGGTGACAAATGTGCGATGGTTCACCGTTAGAGGCATTTGATTCACTGTGGATATGGCCTGCTTTTTCATAATCTGAGAGTAAAAGAAAATCCAGACACTAAGATGCCTAAACTGGGGAATGAATAATCCCATTTTTCATATGGTTTAGGGCTTTACAGACAGGTTCATGTAAGTATTTTAAAAAATGGCTTCCTTATTAAATTCGTATCACCCTGCTTATAGTTTCCTCCCCGAGCTGACTGTACTTACTTACTGCTTAGTTCAGTAAGTGTGCTTTTCCAGGTTTTTAAGAAACTGTCACAAAATACACATGACATATACCATCTCAGTCATTTTAAGTGTGCAGTTCAGCGCACACTGTTGTGGATCCAATCCCCAGAACACTTTCCATCTTGTAAAACTGAAACTCTGTACCCACTGAACACTAACGCCCATTCTCCCCACGCCCCAGCCCCTGGCAGCCACCCTTTTACTTTCTGCCTCTGTAAATCTGACTCGCCACCTCGTGTAAGTAGAATCTTACAGTATTTGTCCTTTTGTGTCTGGCTTATTTCACTCAGCACGAGGTCTGTAAGGTTCATCCATATTGTAGCAAGTGTCAGAATTTCCTTCTTTTTAAAGTTTTTTTTTTAATGTTTATTTTTTGAGAGAGAGAGAGAGACTGAGACTGTGAGCAGGGGAGGGGCAGAGAGAGAGGGAGACACAGAATCTGAAGCAGGCTCCAGGCTCCGAGCTGTCAGCCCAGAGCCACCAAGCGGGGCTCGAACTCACAAGCAGTGAGATCATGACCTGAGCTGAAGTCAGATGCTTACCCAACTGAGTCACCCAGGTGCCCAAAGCTTATTTCTTTTTGAGAGAGAGCACGTGAGCGGAGTAGAGGCAGAGAGATGAGAGAGAGAGAGAGTGCAGAGAGAGAGGAGAGAGAGAGTCCCAAGTAGGCTCCATGCTAATAGCAACGAGACCTATGCGGGGCTCAGACTCATGAAATGTGAGACCACGACCTGAGCTGGTCAGACACAACCGACTGAGCCACCCCTTACTTTCTTTCTTTAAAAAAAAAAAAGACCAACTCCTTTTAATTTACTTCTTATGGTTTTTCTTCTTATTGTGCCTTGTGAAATATTAACAAGTATATAAACCATATACCTATAGTTTAAAGAGACTGTAAACAGACGCCTTGTGCCCACGACCCAGATCACAAAGTGGAACGTCGCCAGCACCTTAGAAGTCCTCCCTGAGCCTGGCCGCGATTGCATCTGTATCACTTTGTTAAATGGCAGCTTTATGCAGATAAATAATAAGTATCTTGGGGAAGATAGTTTGAAACTACTGCCTGGGTTTTTCTTTTTTTTTTTTAATGCAAAAAACATCAACTAAGTTTGCTCCTTCCTTTAGCTAAATATGCCGCATTGGCCAAGGTTGGTGAAGCAGGATGCTCCGTGTTAGACCTTGCTTTCAGATGTAAGACTAGGATCATGGTTTTATCTGTCTGGTGTGTAGACTTCGGGGTGTAGTAATATGGAGAGAAGCTATGGAAGGCGGGTATAGTGTGGCCTGAATTTATGAGTGAAAGGGGAGAAATTCTCTGGAGAAGAAGCTTTGCTGGAGATGAATGGGGAACAGGGGCAGTTTCTAGTAGCTGTTGACTGCTGGTGGGTTCGTTTCTCTATATCCAAGGGGCGCCTGGCTGGCTCAGTCACTTCAGCATCCTACTCTTGATTTCGGCTCAGATGAACGGTCTCATGGTTTGTGAGTTGAGGCCCCAAGAGAACTCCTGGGAGTTCTCTCTTTGTCTCTTCCCTGCTCTCGCTTATGTGCTTGCTTGCTTTCTTTCTCTTTCTCTCTCAAAATAAACAAATAAAACTAAAAAAAAAAAATTTCAAAAGCAGTTTGGATTATAAATGAGAGAGAATTCTAAAAGGGAGAAGTAGAGAAGGAAGAGGAAGAAATAGTTCCTTTTCTGTTCTCACCTGAATTTGGTGTCTGAACTGGTTGGAAAGATCGTTTTGTTTTGTTTTTTAAATGTTTATTTATTTTTAGACAGAGAGAGACAGAGCTTGAGGCGGGGAGGGGCAGAGAGAGAGATGGAGACACAGAACCCGAAGACAGGCTCCAGGCTCTGAGCTGTCAGCACAGAGCCCGACGCAGGGCTCGAACCTGCGAACTGTTGAGATCATGACCTGAGCTGAAGTCGGACGCTTAACCAACTGAGCCACCCAGGCGCCCCTGGTTTTATGGGTTTAAAAAAAATTATTATTTTTTTTTTTAGAGAGAGTGTGAGCGGGAGAGAGGGGCAGAGGGAGAGAGAGAATCTTAAGCAGCTCCACATTCAGCACGAGCCCAGTTTGGGGCTTGATCCCACAACCCTGGGATCATGACCTGAACCGAAATCAAGAGCTGGGATTCTCAACCAACTGAGCCACCCAGGTGCCCCAACTAATAGGTTTTAAACTGGGTGTCGTATAATACACATTCTGAAAGATCACTCTGACGACAGCGTAGAAGATGAATTAGGGACTTGCGGGGACAGGTAAAGGAGAACCAGTGGCCCGAATGAGATTTAGTGGGCCAATCATCTCAGGTTGCAGTGGGAAGAAGGAGGAAGGCCCTGATCGTGAGGCAGGGTTCACGCTGGTATCAGTGTAAGCGGCAGAGTCTAGGCTTTAGGGATTGGACTATCTTCTAGGCTCCCCCAAAGGACACGGCCAGCTAGTGGGTTTTCCCATCCTGTAAGGCACACCCGCCTAGCGTGCCTACTTCTGCAAGCCTTCTCATCATTTCTTCCAGCGACCGCTGTGCCAGATCTGATACCATTTATTTATTTATTTTTTAATATTTTTATTTATTTCTAGGAGAGAGAGAGACAGCGTGAGCAGGGGAGGGTCAGAGAGAGAGGGAGTCACAGACTCCGAAACAGGCTCCAGGCTCTGAGTTGGCAGTCAGCACAGAGCCTGATGCGGGGCCCGAACCCACGAACCGCGAGATCATGATCATAACCGACTAAGCCACCCAGGCGCCCCCAGATCTGATACCGTTTAGTACCGTCCACCGCTTTTCTAAGCTCCCAAGAGGCCACCTCCCCCAGCACATTAGACCCAGGGCCCTGGCCAAGGTGCTAATTCCATGTCACGAGAGAATGTCCCCATACCAGCGGGCTGTCCCTCATGCAGCTTTACATTCCGCACCCCTTGCCCCAGTGCCCTCGGACCGCTCCCACGTGTGCTCCTAGTCCGACCTGTGTCTCTTAGCCTGGGCCTGCGCATCTTTGACATAATAACCTCCCCTCTCTTAGACCTAGCAGGCCCCAGCTGGGTAATACTGAGACCTGACCCTAATTATGGTCTGTGGCCACAGGGGAAGACGGGCAGCTCCTTTGCAGGGCAAGCACCGTCTTGCAAGGAGCTTGTCTTGTCTGAGACCGTCACCGTCAAGCAAGGAGGACCCTCCTGTCTTGGAGAGGGACCTCGCTGTCCCATGGAGAGGGAGCCGGTCACTTTGCAGGCCCAGGGACTCTGGGGTTCATGGTTCTCCAGTGAATATACATAGATATCTCCTTCTCAAGCCTTCGAGTCCACCCTTTGCCCATCAGAGCCCTGACCTTGACTTCATAGACTTACCCGGGCTGAGAGCACAGCCTTCTTTTTGGTTCTCCACTCCTTAAAGTTAGGTCCTGTGTCTGCAGGAAACGACGGCCTTTAAAATTTGCCAAAGGAGGCTGACCGACTGCCCTGCTTGGCTCTAAATTGTTGATTGCCGGGGCGCCTGGCTGGCTCAGTCGGTTAAGTGGCCGACTCTGGCTCAGGTCATGATCTCATAGCTTGTGGGTTCGAGCCCCGCGTCAGTCTCTGTGCTGACAGCTTGGAGTCTGGAGCCTGCTTCGGATTCTGTGTCTCCCTCTCTCTTTCTGTACCTCCCCTGCTCACACTCTCTCTGTCTCAAAAAATAAACACTAAAGGGGCGCCTGCGTGGCTTAGTCGGTTAAGCGTCCGACTTTTGCTTAGGTCATGATCTCGCGGTTCGTGGGTTCGAGCCCCGCGTCGGGCTCTGTGCTGACTGCCAGCTCAGAGCCTGGAGCCTGTTTCAGTCTGTGACTCCCTCTCTCTCTGACCCTCCCCTGCTCACGCTGTCTCTCTCTGTCTCCTAGAAATAAATAAAACATTAAAAAAAATTAAAAAAAAAAAACACTAAAATATATAAAAATAAAAAAATAAATGGTTAATTGCCGTGTCTGAGACTTTTTCCCATTTTGATGAACGGAGGGCTCTTAATAACAGCCGCGTAATGGGGTGCCTGGGTGGCTTAGTCGGTTAAGCGTCCGACTTTCGCTTGGGTCATGATCTTGCGGTTCGTGGGTTCGAGCCCCGCGTCAGGCTATGTGCTGACTGCCAGCTCAGAGCCTGGAGCCTGTTTCAGTCTGTGACTCCCTCTCTCTCTGACCCTCCCCTGCTCACGCTGTCCCTCTCTCTCTCCTAGAAATAAATAAAAAATATTTAAAAAAAAAAAAATAACAGCCACGTACTTCTACAGTTTTATCGTAACCACTTCTTTTGAACCTGCTGTAAACCAGCCAGCGGTGCCCTCCTACCGCACGCCGGGGACACAGCGGGGCATGGGTCCTCACGGCCATCTGGCCGGGTGGGAACCTACCCCCAACTTGCACCCGCAGAGTCCACTCCCTTCAGCAGCTGCTGATACCAGGTTCTCTGCAGACAAACCTGAGATGGAGATCTTTGTGAAAGCTATTTATTGAAGGAAGGCTGTCCCGAGGATGGGGAGAGCAGACGCCCGACGGGGCAGGGGAGCAAAACTGAGCAACGATGTGGTCTCGGCAGATGCTCGCTTCAGCCTGGTTCCCCGGGAAAGCTTTGGAAGACAACTTGTACCACAGAGTCGCCCTACCTTGAGGCAAGGGGCCTGGCCTTTTGTGTGCCCTGCTGAGGTCTCAGTGGCGGCTGACCGCCCTGTGGTGGTATGATGAGGGTGAAATCAGGGGCACTTTCTTGGGACCAGGAAGCTCCGAGTCCTGATTCCTGGCGAAGGAGCAGCAGTGGGCTCTTTGTGGCCGACATTCTTGGCAGCTGGAGAGTGGGGACACCGGGAGGGCGTGGAGGCGGGGTCCCAGAGCGTCACTGCACACCCCATTCTCACTTCTGCCCTTGCTTCCCCCCGCCGCTTCTTAATTGATTAGCACATCTTGGAGATCATTCTGGATTTATTTACATAGGGCTGGCTTGTCCTTTTTTTTTTTTTTTTTTTAATGTTTATTTCTGAGAGAGAGAGAGAGAGACAGCATGAGCAGGCGAGGGTCAGAGAGAGAGGGAGACACAGAATGTGAAACAGGCTCCAGGCTCTGAGCTGTCAGCACAGAGCCCGACGCGGGGCTTGAACCCACAAACCTTGAGATCATGACCTGAGCTGAAGTCGGGCGCTTAACCGACTGAGCCACCCAGGCGCCCCAAGCTTGTCCTTTTTAAAAATGATGCTTATCAAAGCATGACAGATACACTGAAAGCTAACAAATCATACATGTACACCCGATTTTCACAATGCCAACACACCTCTACGGCCAGCGTCCACATCAAGAATTAGAACAGGGCCAGCCCCCCAGAAGCTCCCCTGAGACACCTTCCTGAGACTCTACCTCTGACCCAGGGTGGCCACTGTCCTGTCTTCTCTCCTGGTTTGATCTGTATGTAAGTGGAACCACCCATTTGTGCCCATTTATGTCTGCCTCCTTTCACTCAGAATGTTTGTGAGATTTGCTTATCTCGTTGCACACAATGGTTATTCTTGATGCATATGTGCTCCCTGTGTGAGCACACCGCAGCTTATCCATCCTACGGTGCATAGCATTTGGCAGACTGTTCTGGAACATCGTGAATGGTGCCATTGCTGCTGTAGATACTGCTGAATAGTTTCCCAGAGCTGTTTTCACACCAGTGTGATTCCAGCCAGCATGGTTTAGAAGTGTCCAGCACCTAGCACTTTCTATCCTTTTCATGCTGGGGGGTGTGTAGAATTAATTTTCTTTTTCTTTTAAATGTTTATTTCTTTTGTTCTAGAAAGAGAGAGCATGAACAGGGGAGGGGCAGAGAGAGGGAGAAAGAATCTCAAGCAGGCTCCACACTGTCAGCACAGAGCCCACAGGCTCCATCTCCTGAACCACGAGATCATGACTTGAGCTGAAATCAAGAGTTGGACGCTTAACCGACTGAGCCACAAAGCACCCCAAGAATTACTTTCCATTTTCCTGATGACTCATGAGGTCAGGCCTCGTTAAGTATGTTTATTGGCCATTTGGACCCCTCTTCTGTGAAGTGTCCGTTCACGTCTTTTCTATTAGCTTATCTGATTTTTCTATTAGGTCATCTGCTTTTTCTTTCTTGGTAAGGAAATACTAAGAAAATAGAAGTCCTTTCTCAGCTAAATATGTTATAAACATACACTTGTATTTACAGAGTCTCTGCTTGCCTTTCATTCTCCCTTTTAATTTATGTATTTTGGCTGAGATATAATTGACATATAACATTGTGGAAGTTTAAGATACGCAGTGTGTTGATCTGATATATTTTTCTATTGCAATATGTTTGTAGCCTTGGCCAGCACCACTCTCAGGTCACATAATTATTTCCTTTTTGTACAAAGAACCCTAACCTCAACCCTAACCCAAGCCCAGCCTAGCTCTTGAGTGCTTCCTGCAGAATTCAGTAAAATTTCAGTCTTTTGCAAGGCCCAAGTAACTCAATGTGAAGTCAAGCCCCCTCTGACAGGAAGAATATTCTATTGAAACTCAGGCTTCTGGGGCACCTTGGTGGCTTAGTCGGTCAGGCTTCTGACTTCGGCTCAGGTCATGATCTCGCAATTTGTGAGTTCGAGCCCTGCGTCGGGCTCTGTGCTGACAGCTCAGAGCCTGAAGCCTGCTTCCGATTCTGTGTCTCCCTCTCTCTCTGCCCCTCCCCTGTTCATACTCTGTCCCTGTCTCTCTCAAAAATAAACATTAGAATAAAAAAATTAAAAAAAAAAGAAACTCAAACTTCTTAGCCTCGCAGAATGTTCTTACTCATCTATATTCCGTTCCAGCTACAGTAATTCACGTTTTCCTTTAACACCAGAAGTTAAGCTAAACCGGAAGGAAATCTAGTTGTGTGTAGTGCTGTGCACGCAGGAAAGAGGAAGCTGGGAGGTTTACACGTGGACAGTTTAAAATGAGCCCTTTGTTTCTGGACTTTAAAGAGTGGCTCCCCCTCCCACTGGGATGTGTCCTGCCCTCAGGAGCTGGTGTGTGGGCCTCTCAAGCTGCAGTGAATTTTCTTGCCCTTCGTGCCCCTCAGAGCCTGGGTTCTCCCTCCGAGCAGACGCAAGGGGGCCATAAGGCCACTGAACACAGCGTCGTGTGTGAGTTGGAAGAGCCCTTTGGCTTTTGATGTAAGCGCTGTAAAGAATGCATCTTGTCATTCTGGAAAGGGTAACACTGTAGGGATAGAAAACAGATCAGTGGTGACCAGGGACGGGGCGCAGCGCGGGGTGCCAGCACAAAGGCATCAGGGAACATTCAGGGGTGGTGGAAGCGTTCTGCTTCTTGATGATGATGGCGATTCCACAGCTGTGTGTGTTTGTCAAAATCCCTAGAACCGCACACTAAAAAGGGTGACATTTACTTTTGGTGTACGTCATATCTCAATAAGCCTGATTTTAAAAAAGAGACTAAGGGGCGCCTGGGTGGCTCAGCCAGCTAAGCGTCCGACTTCAGCTCAGGTCATGATCTCACGGTTCGTGGGTTCGAGCCCCACATCAGGCTCTGTGCTGACAGCTCAGAGCCTGGAGCCTGCTTCAGATTCTGTGTCTCCCTCTCTGTCTGACCCTCCCCTGCTCACGCTGTCTCTCTCTCTCTCAGAAATAAATAAAACATTGAAAAAAAAAATTTTAATATAAAAAAGAGACTATGTCTTGGAAGGGGGGGAATCATAGACGTGCCAGCGCTCTCTCTGAGGCTTGGCCCCCACATCGCTCAGGGAGCCCGTTTGTGGACAGGCACCGCCAAGACGCACGGAGCCGGCCGTGGTGTGGCTGCAGCCCTCAGTCCCAGCCACTTGGCCCCGCTTTCTCCTAAGCACAGGTGCCCCTTGTTTCATCATGCTGCTTCATTGCACTTCGTACGTGTTGAGTTCTTTAGAAATAAATTGAAGGTTTGTGGCAACCCTGCGTTGAGCACTTTCCAACAGCATTTGTTCACCTCATGTGTCTGTCACATTTTGGCAATTCTCACCATATTCCAGACGTTTCCACCATTATATTTGTTGTGGTGATCTAGGCTGAGTGGTTATGACTTACTGAAAGCTCAGAAGTAAAAAAAAAAATAAAAAATAAAAAAATAAAAAAAAAAGAAAGCTCAGAAGATGCTTAGCATTTTTAGCAATAAAATACTTTTTTTGGATTTCTTTAATTTACATCCAAGTTAGTTAGCACATAGTAGAACAGTGATTTCAGGAGTAGATTCCTTTTTTTTTTTTTTTTAATGTTTTATTTATTTCTGAGAGACACAGAGAGAGAGAGGGAGAGACAGCATGAGCAGGGGAGGGTCAGAGAGAGAGGGAGGCACAGAATCTGAAGCAAGCTCCAGGCTCTGAGCTGTCAGCACAGAGCCCGACACGGGGCTCAAACCCATAAACCGTGAGATCATGACCTGAACTGAAGTCGGACGCTTAACCGACTGCACCACTCAGGCGCCCCAGGAGTAGATTCCTTAATGCCCTTCACCCGCTTAGCCCGTCTCCTCTCCCTCACCCCCTCCAGTAATCCTTTGTTTGTTCTCCATATTTAAGAGAGCAATAAAATAGTTTTAAATTCAGGTATGTACATTTTATTTTATTTTATTTTTAATTCTTTTAAACATTTTTTTTAATGTTTTATTTATTTCTAGGAGAGAGAGTGAGAGACAGTGTGAGCAGGGGATCAGAGAGAGAGGGAGTCACAGACTGAAACAGGCTCCAGGCTCTGAGCTGGCAGTCAGCACAGAGCCCGACGCGGGGCTCGAACCCACAAACCGCGAGATCATGACCTAAGTGAAAGTTGGACGCCCAACCGACTAAGCCACCCAGGTGCCCCTGTACATTTTTTTTTAATACATGCTGTCACACACTGAAGAGACTACAGCATAGTGTGAACATAACTTTGATATGCACTGGGAAACCGAAAAATTCGTTTGCCTTGCAGCAGTCTATACCCGAGCCCGCAATATCTCCAAAGTGTGCCTGTGTTCATGATCACATTACACATAGAATTCTTTTTTTTTTTTTAATTTTTTTTTAATGTTTTATTTATTTCTAGGAGAGAGAGAGAGAGAGACAGCGTGAGCAGGGGAGGGTCAGAGAGAGAGGGAGTCACAGACTCTGAAACAGGCTCCAGGCTCTGAGCTGGCAGTCAGCACAGAGCCCGACGCGGGGCTCGAACCCACGAACCGCGAGATCATGACCCAAGTGAAAGTCGGACGCTTAACCGACTAAGCCACCCAGGCGCCCCCACATAGAATTCTTTAAAGAAGAGATAATATTTTCACTAGTGGTGATCACTAACGATCACCAGTATTTTTCACAGCACTGTATGATCTTTAAAACATTTCTTATTTGATTTTAAGCACCCTAGGAGATAGACCAGGGTATAAATCCCATTTTACAGATGAGGACACTGAGGCCCAGAGGCCTCACTTATCAATAAGTGTGAGAACCGGGGCACAAAACTGGACCTTCTGGTTCCTGGTGTGGCCATCAATTTGTTAAACAATTTCATTTTCCTTCTCCAGTCCTGTACGCAGTTCACTGCCGGGACCGGAGGGCCTTAGTTCCTGGTTAAACTTAAATGTTGCCCCACAAACCCTTTTGTAAAAAAACACTTGGCAGCGCGTGTTGTCCAGTTGTTCTGTGCGCGCCATTTGTGCCAGCCTGCCGTGTAGCCTGGGGGGCAAATGTCAGAATCCTGAGAGCTGCCATGGGCACGTGCTTTTCTGAAGATCTTATTCACATATTCGTTCTCTTCCTGTCTTATGCGTGTTCTGGTCTAATCACTCTGGGCCGTACAAAGGCAACTCTAACATGGATTTTTCCCTCCAGTTGATAATCTCGCAGGAAGATCAACATGGACCACACGGAGAGGACGTGATCGTGAATTTTACAGCTTCACAGAAGCTCTGAGAAAGTCGCTTTATGACATGAGTTTTGCTGACTTGGAGAGTGCCGCTAAAGCGCTTGAACTTGTGGTTTGTTGTTTAATGCTGTT
Organism: Hyaena hyaena; assembly: GCF_003009895.1. Lineage (NCBI taxonomy): Eukaryota > Metazoa > Chordata > Mammalia > Carnivora > Hyaenidae > Hyaena > Hyaena hyaena. The sequence goes on along the minus strand of NW_024080653.1, from coordinate 1,419,072 downwards.
TCTTGACAAACCAGAGTGCGAAGAACTGCTGTGGTATTCAGCAGTGAAACTAAAGCCTCTGTTGTAGGAATTTCCTCGAAATTTCTTTGAAACCTACTGAAGCTACACGTACACACTCTCACCTCTGTTTCCTGTTGTCATCGTACACCCCACCTTACGGGAAACTATGCTCCTTATTGCGTTTCAAAGAAGCATTTGGTTAGTTTTTTCAGCTTTTAAAGGGATGCGTCGTGGCCTCAATTTGTCACGAAGCTGTTCTACAAATTCTATAAAAGTCAAAGGCTTCTGAGTCAAACAGCAGTCGGGTACACATACATCCTAGCATCCCTAAGGAGCACACTTTCTGCATTCTCTCACGTGGCCTTGCCAGGGCCATCATGTAACGTAGCCCCGATTATTACGGAAGTCACTCAGATGCAGGCTTTATCTATAGAAGGCAGCACGGATAAGCGAGTTTTGCAGTAAAGGTGGCTCTAAGAATAGACGTAGTTCCTAGCCATATATTCTACTTACTAAAATGTTACGTTTCTGCTATAAACACCAGAAAGTGTATATCGTCATCCTTAAAAATAAAAAATAAGTAGTATTTTTTTTTTTTTTTTAATTTATTTCTGAGGGAGAGAGAGACAGCGTGAGCAGGGGAGGGTCAGAGAGAGAGGGAGACACAGAATCTGAAGCAGGCTCCAGGCTCTGAGCTGGCTGTCACCACAGAACCCGACGTGGGGCTCAAACCCATGAACTGTGAGATCATGACCTGAGCCGAAGTCGGATGCTTAACCGACTGAGCCACCCAGGCGCCCCAATAAGTAGTATTTTTTAAAAGAGAGCACGCAGTCAGCCTCAGCATTTCATAGAAGTAATGCTGATAATAAATGCCAGTGGGCAGAGTTTACTGTCCGCAAAGCTATTTCACAGTTAAGAGCTAAGCCGTTGTCTGCTGGCCCCCTAACCACCCCTGATGCTGGTGTGCCGAGCTCAAGTTGCTCCATTACCTGCTGCTCCTTGCCGGGCTCTGCCAACAGGGGGCGCTGTAAGGGCTGGAGGAGGAGAAGGGCCCACCTCAGAAGTCTAACAGAGATTGCGATGAATCTGTAGGTTGCTTTGGGTAAATGTGGACTTTTTAACAATATTAATTCTTCCAATCCATGAGCATGGCATATTTGTTTTTCTGTCTGTGTCATCTTCAGTTTCTGTCAACTAGAAGAAGCAGTTTGAGCCCCACTTCGCTGGGCCTCTGGGATCTGATAACCCCCACCTCTCCCCTGGGTTCTCACAGCCCTGAGGTTAGGGGAGGGAGCTGCTTCCGGAGGTCACCCTCTGTCAGCTCAGTGTCCCTTAGTTCTCCAATGCCTGTTTAACCAGTGCCTCAGATTAGATTCTCTCTGTTAGAGTAACCAATGTGATTTCTCTTTTCCTAATTTGACCTTGATCAACACAGCCTTTAGTGTCACAAGTTATGTGGCAGCTAATATTAGGCGTATTTTACTGGTGAAGGAGCAGAGACATAGTAAGGTGCAGGGACTTGTCTGAAAGTACACAAGCGGTGGTACACAAGCCAAGACCTATACCTTCCACTTTGAGATCCTCTGCTTTCCGTTTGATCTCCGCATTTCTCTTGCTGAATTTATTTTTTAAGTTTTTTTTTTAATATTTTCATTTATTTCTAGGAGAGAGAGAGAGACAGCGTGAGCAGGGGAGGGTCAGAGAGAGAGGGAGACACAGACTCTGAAACAGGCTCCAGGCTCTGAGCTGGCAGTCAGCACAGAGCCCGACGTGGGGCTCGAACCCACAAACCGCGAGATCATGACCTAAGCGAAAGTCGGACGCTTAACCGACTAAGCCACCCAGGCACCCCTAAGTGTATTTATTATTTTCATTCTTTGAAAGAGAGAGTGTGCATGTGCATGTGAGCAGAGGAAAGACAGAGAAAGAGGGGGGCAGAGGATCTGAAGCAGGCTCTGCACAGACAGCAGATAACCCAATGCGGGGCTCGAACTCACAAATTGAGAGATCGTGACCTGAGTTGAAGGCAGATGCCTAACTGGCTGAGCCACCCAGGTGCCCCTGAACTTATTTTTAGAAAACAATTTTATGCTGGGGCGCCTGGGTGGCTCAGTCAGTTAAGTGTCCGACTTTGGCTCAGGTCATGATCTCACAGTTGATAGGTTCGAACCCCGCATCGGACTTGCTGCTGTCAGCGCAGAGCCTGCTTTGGCTCCTCTGTCTCCTCCTCTCTCTGTCTCTCCTCTGCTCTCTCTCTCAAAAATAAGTAAACATTTGGGGCGTCTGGGTGGCTCAGTCGGTTAAGTGTCCGGCTTCGGCTCAGCTCATGATCTCACGGTTTGTGAGCTCGAGCCCCGTGTCAGGCTCTGTGCTGACAGCTCAGAGCCTGGAGCCTATTTCGGATTCTGTGTCTCCCTCTCTCTCTGACCCTCCCCTGCTCACGCTCTCTCTCTCTCAGAAATAAATAAAACATTTAAAAATAAAAGTAAACATTTGTTTAAAAAATAATTTTATGTTTACAGAAGAATTGCAAAGATAGTAGAGAATTCCCATAATACCCTTCATCCAGCGTCTGCTACTGTTAACTTCTTACACACCACGGTACATTTATCCCAACTAAAAATTAGCATAGGTGCATTACTATTTTTAACTACAGACTCCACTCAGCTTTTTTTTCATATATACACACAAAACACAAAACCCTAGAGACTTTACTAGGACCACCCCAGCCTTCCCCCTCACATCTCTTTTTTGTTCCCGAATCTAATCCAAGATGCCACATCGCCTTTGGTTGTCACCTCTCTTCATCGCTCATCTGTGGCAGCTTCTTAGTGTTTCCTTATTTCTCACGACCGTGACAATTTTGAGATGTACCGTTAGGTATTTTGTAGAACTTCCCTTGGTTTGGGTTTTCTGGTAATTAGACCACGGCTGCAGATCTGGGGGAGAATACCACAGAGGGAAGTGCTCCTCCGATCGCATCACCTCAGAGGTACGCGATAGCTCGTGACTTATGACTGCCGATGGCAGCCTTGATCGCTTAGTCAAAGTGGTGTCTGTCAGGTTTACCCACTATATGTCTTTCCTTTTCCATAAGTTATTTGTTACAAGCCAGTCACTAAATCCTCTTGCTGAACTTTTGACTTCCTGCTTAATTATGGAGTTGTGCTTTCCTAACAGGTTATTATCTAGCACTTAAAGAGTCTTGGTGCTAATGGCCGGGAATTACAAAACCTGGGATTAATGATGTTAGGAGATGTGATCATGGAGTGCTTCTCGGGGAATTATCCATTGTACCGTCTTTGTTTTGCACCATGGTTCAACTTGGAACTTGGCTCTTTAGTCTCTGGAAGCGTATGGTTAACGGTAAGACACCTATTTATCCTTGAGGAACTGGGATCATCTCTAACAAGCCCTGGAATACGATCAGAAGCTCAAGGTCTTAACAGCATGCAGGAAATCAGTAAAACGAGGAAGAGCCATAGAGACATGGTTGCTGAGAATAGGGAAATTGGAGACATTAAAGGATGTGGCTGAAGAAGTGGCAGTTTACAAGGAGGGGCTGAGAGGTGACAGGTGACAGACATACATGGAGGGGTGTGGAGATCTCAGGTAGGAGGCCAAGGAAGGGATGGGGATGGGTCACACGAAGAGAGGTAGGCTGGATTCTGCACATGGCTTATTGTAATAAGTGCATTTTGTCTCTGAGATTCGCTGTCTCGGACAAAATAGTTACAGTTCTAGCTGCTAAATTTCACTATACACAGTACTTAAATGAGCTTAGACTTTCATATGAGCTGAATAAAGTAGTACAGTTGGGTTCTATAACCTTGGGTATTCACTGCTACTAAGAAGGGACTGAAGGATAATCAGAGCTCTCAAAACTTTTGGAACTTTAGCAGGGCAACATGGGCCAAATGTCGCCTTGTTAAATTCGCCACAGACTATGGATCGTAATGTTAACAACTTCCTAATTAAAACTATCAGACGAGGGGCGCCTGGGTGGCTTAGTCGGTTAAGCGTCCGACTTTCGCTCAGGTCATGATCTCGCGGTTCGTGGGTTCGAGCCCCGCGTCGGGCTCTGTGCTGACTGCCAGCTCAGAGCCTGGAGCCTGTTTCAGAGTCTGTGACTCCCTCTCTCTCTGACCCTCCCCTGCTCACACTGTCTCTCTCTCTCCTAGAAATAAATAAAACATTAAAAAAAATAAAAAATAAAAAAAATAAAACTATCAGACGTAAGCTATAGATTTTTATTGCATGATATTTTGTTTTAATTATATGGGGTTTCTATATCTCGTGGTTAGCTAAAGAAAATAAAATCTCATTAGGGTCACTGGTTCAGAATAATGGCATTCTTCCTAGGGCTATATCTGTAAATAGATCACCTACCCAAAGCCTCCGGACTGCACCAGGGCTGAGAATCCTGTCATTGATTGGCCTATAAACTTAACTATTTCCGTACTGTTTTTCATACTGTTTTTCTTTTTTCAAGCCAGAGCATGTTTCATTTCCAGGAATGTGAGAGGAGATTTAACAACTCTTGTGATTAATCTTGGACCTTATTTATATAGTTTTAGAGTCAGTATATTTCAGTGGAGACACAGAAAGACAACAGACCAGTTTACAGTTTTTTGGTTTTGCTTTTTTAAAAAAAATTTATTTGTTTTTGAGAGAGAGAGCACGGGGGAGGGGCGGGGGGTGGTGGACAGAGGATCAGAAGCAGGCTCCACACTGACAGCAGAGATCCTGATGCAGGGCTCGAACTCAAGAAACATGAGATCATGACCTGAGTCAAAGTCAGACACTTACCTGACTGAGCCATCCAGGCGGCCCAGTTTTTTGTTTTTTGAAATATGGAATGAAGAAGACTTTGTTCCTCTTGCCCTTCTTAGGAATAGGCCTGCTGAAAATGCCTATTTATAAATGACTGGAAAACGGGGAGCCTGAGTGGCTCAGTCCATTAAGCATCTGACTTCAGCTCAGGTCATGATCTCACAATTCGGGAGTTCAAGCCCCTTATCAGGCTCTGTGCTGACAGTGAGGAGCTGTCAGAGGAGCTCTGTGCTTGGGATTCTCTCTCCGCCTCTCTCTGCCCCTTATCCGTGTGAGCACTCTCTTTCTAAAAATAAATAAACATTTAAAAAGTGACTAGAAAAGTAACACTTGGTGGCATTAGAACATTCATATGCTTCATTGGGGGAGAACTATGTGTTGTACATTAAAATACCTATTTCAATTATTGCTGCTGCTTGTCTCTTTGGACACCTTCTTCACATATAGTGTGAGGCATCTCAAAATCTCTTGCTTAAAGTGGATTCTTATTTGTGAGTTGGGTTATGAGTCTTCTGACCAGATGAAATCCGGAAGTCAGGCGTCTAGAATGGAGCGCTTGTCTGAAAGTAGTTTCTCTGACCATTAGTCATTATTTACCAACTAGCTGGAGGGAAAAGATGACTGTGTCTGCTTTAATCAAAGCGCTGCTTCTTCCCTTTTTAACCCCCCTTAAAATCAGCTGGTGTTCGGCAAAACCGTTTATATCTAAAATCTGTTTTATATCTAAAAACAGCCCGTCTTCAAGAAGGTACTTTTATTTTAGGAGCATGGTAGGATTGGGTTGTGCTTTATCCTGATCCTGCCTGGGAGGGGCCTGTGTCTTGGCGAGGCCTTTCTGTCAGTGGGGAACTGAAAGTCAAGTAGGTTTCATTTGTCACCAGCGCAGTACATAGCAGTGGTCACTGACCTAGATCCGTGTGATTTTGTGGCAGATGCTCTACTCTGCAATGGATTTTCCAGGCTTATCACCAGTTAGGGGGATTGGAGAGAATTGGTTAATTGGGCATGCTTCTGCTAGGGGTTAAATATTTTGGAAAAGGTCAGCATTAGATGGGATGTCACATAGCCATGACATTGGTCCTGTGTGCTTCCTGCCAGGGGACCTTGCAAAAGAGTTAACAGACTATAAATAGACTGCCTTCTTGGACTGGTTCCTTCGGTAACCAAATCTGAACACAGAGCATCTTTGTGTGAAGGTCATCTTGTGATGCCCTCTTGATGAGTCCCTCATATTTTTTGATATAAGCGCAAAGGGTGTTTTGCCTGTCGTCAGCTTTGTGATCGCCAGCCTTTCTACACTGGTGAGGGACTCCCCACGAGGGTTGGATGGGAAATTCATGAAAAGGGGTTTTTACTGCTGTAAATATAGCTCATTTGACGTTCTGGTCTGTAGCAGGTACAATACAGTCTGTCTCCACGCTGCAGCTGGTTAAGTAGGCAAACTCATTCCAGAGCACGCAAGCCGAGGCGAAACTGTTCTTCCCTGACACCAATCTAAGAAAATGTTCTAAAGCATCACAATTCTAAAAATACCCGCTGGTGAGTGTCAGACCCACTACACATCTGAGAAGAGGGGAAATAGAGAAAGCTGAGAACATAAGCCGACATCACATAAAAAGGAACTGAAATGGAAATATAAAAACCCAAAGATCTATAAAAGAAAGGGTGTATGTAGTGCTGTAAATGAGTTATTTGTCTGACCCCAGATGTCGGTTTCCATAGTAACCATTGCTTGATTCTTTGGCACAAATATTACATGACTGCTAATATATTAAATGAGTACTTTTCTCTTTTAATTATAGATTGGCTAAAATAATATCCTCGCTCTTTGGAAGCAGGTTTTTGGCATTGGGGGCCTTTGCTTTCCTAAATCAAAGCTGCATTAGTGCATTTTAATTTGCCTTTCTACTTCACCTTTCCCCACCCCATTTTTTTTCTTTTTTCTATTAAGATTCTTTTCAAGGAACATTCATACATCACTGTTTGTCATAGTGAAAACCAGAAACAGACCAAGTCTTCATTAGTGAACGATTAGTGAATAAGTCATTGTATGAGGTAGACTTCTCTCAAAAACAAAACAAAACAAAACAAAACAATACAAAACAAAAAAACCCCAGGGCTCCTCGGAGACATAAGCAATTCCAGGGATCAGAGAAAACATAAAATTAACCTGGACGATCTCGTGGTGCTAGAAAGTAAGGAAGTGCTTGAGAAATGATGGGGGCCATGTCAAAGGACACAATAACCGCCTCGAAGGAGCCCCCCGCAGCCAAATCTGGGAGGCTGTATCAGGCCTCAATCTAATAGCAAATGTTAGCAAATTATGAACAAAAAAATTTTTTTATTGAAGTTAATTATTTATTTTTATGAATGGCTATAGTCCTTTTAATGGACTACTGGGAATTGCCTAATAATTTACAACTGAGATTCTATTACCTCATACTCCTTGTGGCCATATTTTCTACAACAAAATGTGTGCCTCCATTGGGGTGGTTTAACAAAATATTTGAAATTAGAATGGTTTAAAAATTTAAGATATATGGTTGATACACACACACGCCCAGCAGTGCATGCTTCTGTTCTGCCTAAATTGGCAGTTCCACATTTGCTCACTAGGTGGCACTTGGCCAATGTAAGGCTAATGTAAGAGGAAACTGATGAACACCAGGATAAAAGGCCAAAGAGGAACTTGCTCACTTGGATTGGCAGTCCCCTGGGGCTCATTGAAAGGGTTCATTTGACTGAGCCTGTAGTGTACTCCTATCCTGGACTTGAGGTGTTTGGGATTTAAATCATTCTCAGATTTGGGCTTCTTTCAGTACAGACGCAGCAGGCCAGAGAGTGTAGTGGCCCAGGTACAAGTTGTCACAGCTCTGGGCCCCTGACAGGCAGAATTAGGGGAGGTGCTCCAGGTCCCTCACTGAATCCCAGGCCTAGTACGGTACTCAGGGTGAAGTGAGGGTGTTGAATGGACGGGTACACATCTTTGTTCTTCGAATACGGTTTAGAGGAACCCACTGTGCTCTAGAAATATCTGTCAGTGCCATGCATTTGAGCACCCCGGGCAGGAGATGAGCAGTGACTGCCTCTGTGGTGCCTGTCATACCCTGAATGTACATTTGTGTCCCCTGCAGGTGCTGTTAGATCTTACAAACAAAAGGGGTGTGTCATGCTGTGCTCTAAGAAAGCTTTTCTCTGAGAAGACCTTAGACACTCCTGTTAGAATTTACAAGGAGTATGGCATTCGGTATGCTTTTGTATGTGCTGCTGGCTAAGCATAAGCATAGAGTTTCGACTCTAGCTTCCAGAACCTGAACAGGGTACGGAACCTTTTGCAATGAATGTTTAACAGTCAGACCGTCTACACTCTACTCAGGTTCCTAGAGTACTCCCAGGATCAGAACAACCCGTAGGCGTGCCCTCCAGTAGCTGAGGCAACTACAAGAGAAAGATCCAGAACCCTTGGTTCTGGGTTCAAATCCCGATTCTGCTATTAGTCCTGGATCTTCAATAATTGTACAATCTTTTAAATCTCAGTTTCTTCATCGGCCAAGTGAGGGTGTTAATACTAACTTTCTTCATTTATCCAATCAACCAACATAATTTTTGAGTTCCTCCAGGACCTTACAGTCTGGTGTGCTTGGCCAATGTGTCTCCCAGTATTGGCTCTTTTGAATAACAATGTATTTAAACTGGAGATGGATGGTGGTGATGGAAACACAGCGTGTGGATGTACCACCACCAGACTGTGTACTTAAAACGGTGAAGGTGAAAATGTTCGTGTTATGTGTATTTTACCACAATTAAATAAAGTAGAAAAATATATATATATATATGTCCAAAGAACACAGCATGATCCTGGCACAGTAGGCACTCAGGTCGGGAGTGGTAGTGACAAGGAAGACCAAACGGAGGGTTTTCTCCTAGATACAAGTACCCTGGCACAATTAGACCAGTCCGTGGGGAGAAGCGGCCTTTTCTGGCCCGTACGGAGCACACCACCAGGCCCGCAGCGGGAGGAACACTGCCGAGCCTCTGCGGGACGCATCCTGACTCCTTGTCTCCAGCTCAGGGTGGGCTAATGCCTTCCCGTGTCTCAGACGTCGTCCCGGAGTACATGAACTGAACGGCCTCAGGCAGAATGCCTCAGTGCAGTTTCTGGAATTCGGTTCCACTTTTCATAACGAAGACAGGGTTTAGGTAATGACTAGCGGACAAAGAATAAAGTTCAGTCCGCTTGGGGACTAACGGACCAAACCTTTGAGGTCGGTACCTTGATGACCGAGAATTCAGGCTCAGGGATTATTCTGAGTAGAGGACGAAGAGCACTAGCACAGTTTTTCTTTTTCACTTTCCTTCTGTTTTTCATTTTGGGGGGGTATAGAGGGAAAAGGGTGAAGAATGAAGGAAGACTCGCCTTTTTTTTTTTTTTAAATCAGGAGTTATGGATAACTCCCGAGTACCTGTGCAAATGAATACGATTAACTTCACTACTCCAGAAAAAAATTTTAATCCCAAAGTCATTTATTTTGGCTTTAGAATAGACTAGCATTTGTGTCGGATTTTCTTGCCTAATTACTTTTTGCTTAAGCTTATTCTAAAATTGTTTTAAATTCCTTTAGTGTGACAGCCCAGGGAAGCGGTGGGGGGGCGGGGAACAGGCCACAGATAGGATCTGAACTAGAATGGCAGCTTTCCTATAGAAAAGCCCCTTCATATGCTGCCAGTGGGAGAGCAAACTTGGAATCAGCTTTCTGGAGAACAGTTTGGCAAAATGATTTTTAAAGGCTTAAAAATATGCTTACTCTTTGATCCAGTAATTCCACTTCTAGGAATTTGTCCCAAGGAAGTAATCAAACAAGCCTGCAGAAATGTAGGGACACGGCACTCACCACCACATTTGTATCGGCAAAAACAAACAACAAACAAAAAGAAGAAGGAGAAGACGAAGAGAAGAAGAGGAAGAGGAGGAGAAGAAGAAGGAGAAGAAGAAGAAAGAAGAACCAATGGAAAGCATTGAATAATATGGAATTGGTCAAATAAAGTATGGTCCTGTCTGTCTCCAATGTGTGTAGTCGTGTTGTCAGATTGATTATAGACTTTAAAAATGTTTACCACATCTTTCTAAATGAAAAAGAGAATAAAATTAGTGGACACGGTTTGAAACCGTGCCTAGATGCAGAGATGGGTGGGTAAGAAGAGCGACGGACAGACGAATGAGTGAGGGGACGGATGCCTGTCTAGAGAGACACGTCCTGCGGTGTTAACTTTGGCGTTGTTGAGGGGCGAGTGGTGAGATTATGGCTGATTTTGTATTTTTTGTGTGTTTTTTCAGATTTTCTGTTTGAACGTGTATTGCTTTATAATTAGAAAACCAACAGCCCTATATTTTAAAAGGATATATGTTTAATGTATCAATGAAAAAGTAAAATGTTGCTATATAATACCCACAAGGTGGGTAATGTGAAGGCACATGATGTAGATTGAATGTATTTTCTTAAGGGTCACATTGCATACAAGTGAATTACGAGCAGTCATACTGAATACGTAAAATCACACGTACCGTGTATTAAATTATGTTTCCCAAGAAAAAGGGCCACATTCAGCAAAAATCTGTGAAGGCACAATTAGAGTATAATGTGCGTGTCCTATGTTCTGACACCAGGACTAGGCGGTAGACTCTTAGAACCGGGAATACCGCAGTTTGGCTTTCTGGTATTTTCCTGTGAATTATATGTAAGACACATACATTATCCAGATAACACTAGAACAGTCATTCTTAATTGTCTGAAAGTAAGTCTCGCTTACATTTTCTACTATTTTCCCTTTCTTACCTCATTATCATCACACAGAACTCCAAAGAGTGAAAGCGTAAGGTAAATGATAGGCAAGCACAGACCCCCCAAGGACCCCAGACTAGCCCTTGGCTTACATTTTAAAGAACTCTGCTTTATATAACCAGCTGCAGGGGAATTTGTTCGTCACTGTTTGCGACCTCAGCTCTGTACACAGGATGGGCTCCTCTTTTATTTACGGTCCCTAATTCCCAAAGACACCATGTGGCTTCGCCGAAGGAGAAACCTGGCAGGTCTGGCTCCCTGTCGTCCCGGGTCAGATGGAAAAGCCTTTTGTGATTAATTCGACCACACTGTGTCCTTTGGTATTTGCAACTTCAGTGGGAGTTTTTATTATCCACATTTTGAATCCTGACTTAGATAAGCTGCATATAATGGAAAAAGCAGGGAAATCTAGCCCTTTGGAGGCCAAATCGAATCCGCGTTGTACCACTAGCTGTGACCTTGAGCAAGTTCCCTTAACACGTCAGGTCCTCAGTTAGGAGAGTGGCGCCTTCCCAGCTCACCTCCCAAAGCTGTTATTTGACAGCCAGGAAGTTTTGTCCCTGTGAGGGATGGTTACTGGTCTTTATAAACAAGCTGCCTTCTCACTTTGTTTCTGACAGTTTCCTTATGCCGCCCCGCCTCCCCAAGAACCTGTGAAGACTCTGAGAAGCCTGATCAACATCCGCAAGGACACACTGAGACTTGTAAAGTAAGTTCCCCTGGGGCTGGGGCTCAGGCCAAGTTCTAGGTATAGGGCAGCTCCCTGCCCCCAAAGACTTGCAAAGCATTTTCTGCCAGACCCAGAGTCTCATTCCACTGGCCTCAAGGATGTGAACTGCCCTGGCAGTGATCAAGCACCTTTGTCCGTGTAGATTAGGTCTTCCTGGGTCTAGATTGTTTAGAACTTTATGTGATAGTCTGTGTTTGTGAAAGACTGCCCCCTTTCCCGGAAGCAGTCTTTACTATCCTTGTTTTATGATTTAAAAAACGTATTGGAGCACCTGGGTGGCTCAGTCAGTTAAGGGTCAGACTTTTGATCTCAACTCACGTCGTGATCTCATCATGATCTCGTGGTTCGTGAGTTCGAGCTCCTGACAGCAAGGAGCCTGCTTGGAATTCTCTCTGCCCCTCTCTCTTCCCCTACCCCCTCGTGCTCTGTCTCTCTTAATTTTTTTTTAATGCTTATTTATTTTTGAGAGAGAGGAAGAGATAGAGCATGAGCAGGGGAGGGGCAGAGAGAGGGGAAGACACAGAATCCGAAGCAGGCTCCAGGCTCTGAGCTGTCAGCACAGAGCCCGACGCGGGGCTTGAACCCACGAACCATGAAATCATGACCTGAGCCGGAGTCGGACGCTTAACCAACTGAGAGCCACTCAGGTGCCCCTCTCTCTCTCAAAATGAATAAATAAACGTAACAAAAAATTATTGAAGGCAAAAGTGAACTTTGCAGCTACCTCAGCAAGGTTGTGGAAAAATGGGATATTTGAAGTTGGAATATAAAATCCTTATTTTATTGCTTAGATTTTCTTTTTAATTTATTCTCCATCTCATGTGTCCTTCCTCTGAGGCCTCCTCGTGCCCCGTCCGGTTGGCTCATCGTCATCATCAGTATCAAGGATCATCAGCATTTGCCTCCTCTGTGCGGTCCCTAAGATAGTGTAATTTTTACACTGATGCTGACCTCCAGATGGCGTGCTAATCTGATGCCCACTGGTCTCCTGGGACGACAGCTTTGGCCAGGGCAAATCACAGCTCTCAAATTTTTCTGAACGGACAAGAGGACTCAAGAGACCATCTTATGCCTGTATAGCTCAGTCCTGTTAGCAGTAGGAAGTTTATTTCAGATCATTGTTTTTTAATTTTTATTTATTTTTGAGAGAGAGAGAGAGAGAGACATCGTGAGAGTGGGGGTGGGGGCAGAGAGAGAGACACACACAGAATTGGAAGCAAGCTCCAGGCTCTGAGCTGTCAGCACAGAGCCTGACGTGGGGCTTGAACTCACAAACCCCTGAGATCATGACCTGAGCCGAAGTCAGACGATTAACTGACTGAGTCCCCCAGGTGCCCTCTGATCAATGTTTTTAAGATATAACTCGGGGTGTCTGGGGGACTCAGTCAGTTAAGCGTCCGACTTCGGCTCAGGTCATGATCTCACAGTTCATGGGTTCGATGCACCCATGTCAGGCTCTGTGCTGACAGCCAGCTCAGAGCCTGGAGGCTGCTTCCGATTCTGTGTCTCCCTCTCTCTGTGCCCCTCCCCCACTTGCTCTCTGTCTCTGTCTCTCAAAAAATAAAATAAAGACTTAAAAAAAAGATATAACTTATATACTGTACAATATGCCCATTTAAAGTGTGCAGTTGAGTGGCTTTTAGTATATTCAGAGTTGTGCGGTCATCACCACCTTCTAATTTTAGCACATTTTCATCACCCTCAAAAGAGACCCTGAACTCACCAGTGGTGACTGCACACTTCCTCTGAAGCACCTCTTCCAGGCCTAAGCAACCACTAATTTACTTTCTGTGTTTCTCTCCTGATTTGTATACAGTATTCCATTTGTCCCTGCTTCCCCAGCGATTTCCCCAGCCGCAGAGTCAACGCTGGGGAAGAGGCCGCCAAGGCAGTGCTCTTTGCGGGGGCCAGTTCACACCGCAGCAGAATGGATGGAGGCCCACTAGGCCTCCGTCACTGTCTCCACTTTCTCTCACCACATAAGTCCTTTCCCATCCGTAGAGAGCGACACCACTCTTTACCTTCCATGGCTGTTGTCAGAATTCAGCAAGATAACAGGAGGAAAAACACCTGCTGTTCAATAAACGTTAAGGTGAAGGGTGTTTGGGGTCTGTTTTTCAGAGATCATGGGAATCGGTAGGGTAAATTCAGATTCACAGATTTCCAGGTAAAGATGGAGGATTGGACAGCTCCTTTTGCTTCCTGTCAAAACCCGCTAATGAGAGTATTTTTCAGAAGCATAAATCCACGGGCGCCTGGGTGGCTCAGTCAGTTAAGCTTCCGACTCTTGGTTTCGGCTCAAGTCATGATCTCACGGTTTGTGGGATCGAGCCCCTCATGGGCTCTGTGCTGACAGTGCAGAGACTGCTTGAGATTCCCTCTCTGTCCTTCTCTCTCCGCCCCTCCCCGCTCATGCTCTCTCTCTCCCTCTCAGAATAAATAAACATTTTTTTTAAAAGCATAAACCCCGGGGTGCCCAGGTGGCTCAGTCAGTTAAGTGTCTGACTTCGGCTTAGGTCATGATCTCATGGTTCGTGGGTTTGAGTCCCACACCGGGCTCTGTGCTGACAGCTCGGAGCCTGTATCCTGCTTCAGTTTCTGTGTCTCCTTCTCTCTCTTTGCCCCTTTCCTGCTTGTGCTCTCTTTCTTTCTCAAAAATAAATAAACATTAAAAATTTTTTTTCAATAAAAAGCATAAATTCATAAGAGCTGGGGGAGGGGGGCATATAGGAAATGAGGAAATAAAAAACCAAACCTCTCGATTTAAAGGCTGGGACAGATGGTAAGGGTTAACTCAGCAGGCTGGGGAACTAAGGATCCCACGTGAGGAGAACGAAAAGCTGAGAATCACCCAGTTAAACTGTGACTCCCCCCCAAAGGCTCAGGAAATGCCAGGACCAGGACCTCTGGACATTGAGGTGCAAGGCTAAGATGAAGAGCATTGGTGGAAAGCCTGCACTGGAGGCGGTCAGATCCTTCTTTATGCCACATAGCCTGGTGGAAGGCTGGCAGATGATTCCCAATGAAAAAGATAAAACAGAGACTGGACTTGGGGGCCGAGGTACAGTGAAGTTTGGACTCAGTATAAAAAAATGGGGGCTAAGGGGGTTAGGTACATTGGTTACTGAACCCTCCAGCCAGCCCTCCACCCAACACTCTCTGCCCCCAGAATGCTAGCTGCCAGGCCCTCATCCAAAGAGAAGAGCACTGTCTCCAAGGAGCAGGACCCTCCCAGATAGGAAGACCCAAGAGACTGGCCTTGGAGTTTCCTCCAAGACCCAGATCAGTCCCTGGGGAAGCCCAGGGTCCCCAAACCCCACCGTGCATTCAGATTCCAATGGGGGTTTTAATTTCTTAAATAGGAGCAGACAACCAAAGATGTGCTGACAGCTCAGAGCCAGGAGCCTGCTTCAGATTCTGTGTCTCCCTCTCTCTGCCCCTCCCCATTCATGCTCGGTTTCTCTCTGTCTCAATAATAAATAAACATCAAAAAATTTTTTAAAAAAAGTATTTATGACCTAGAACTCTATTCAACCAAACTTTCTTTGTTTTTAATTTTTATTTATTTATTTTGAGAGCGAGAGAGAGAGAGCACACAAGTGGGCTCCACACCATCAGTACAGAGCCCGAAGCGCGGCTCAAACTTACCAATGGTGAGATCATGATCTGAGCCGAGATCAAGAGTAGGACGCTTAACCGACCGCGCCACCCAGGCACCCCTCAACCAAACTTCCAGTCGGGGTGGCTGTAGAATAAAATCTCAAAACGTTGATCCCTCCAACACATCCCTTTTCAGGAGACTAGTGGAGGAGGTGCCCAGCCACAGTGAAAGCATGCCCCGAGGAAGAAGAAGCCAGGAGATGCAGGAAAGAGGTGGAGGGGACTTCCCAGGGTAATGGGGGGGGGGTCCGGGTGGCCGCGTGCAGGCACAGAGGTCCTGGGGTCCACATAGGACCCCCTGTAGAAGAAATGCATGGAACACCCAACGCTTCTGGACATGGAGAGATTTCAATGGACAGCCAGCTGAGGGCTAGCGTTTGAATTCGTGATAAAGTACTGAGAAAACTGAGCAACTGAAAAAGAAATGCGCACAAACACCAAGAAAAATGTAAAAATACTTAAAGATTACTCTGTGTCTAAGCTGGGAACCATGTCCATATAATCACAATAATACAGACACAGATGTACTGAACTAGCAGAATCAAGATAGAGCATATGAGGGGCGCCTGGGTGGCTTAGTCGGTTAAGCGTCCGACTTTCGCTTAGGTCATGGTCTCGCGGTTCGTGGGTTTGAGCCCCACGTTGGGCTCTGTGCTGACTGCCAGCTCAGAGCCTGAAGCCTGTTTCAGAGTCTGTGACTCCCTCTCTCTCTGACCCTCCCCTGCTCATGCTGTCTCTCTCTCTCTCCTAGAAATAAATAAAACATTAAAAAAAATTTTTTAAAAAAAGAAAATAAACTTAAGAAAAAAAAGATAGAGCATATGAGGGGTTTGGGGGGGAGGGGATGCTACACATGGGGCAGCACAAGGAAAGAAAAATTCTGGTTCCCATAGTGCGAAATCAGTGGATAGCACCTGGAACTGAGAAGTCCAGATACAACAAGTGGGGCGTCAGGGTGGCTTAGTTGGTTAAGCGTCCAACTTCGGCTCAGGTAGGCTCTGTGCTGCCAGCTCTAAGCCTGGAGTCGGCTTAGGACTCTGTGTGTGTGTCTCTCTCTGCCCCTCCCCCGTTTGTGCTCTGTCTCTCACTTTCAAAAATAATAACATTAAAAAAATAATAAAAGAATCCAAGCATGTTGTCTAGAAAACAGGTAAATGCCAAAATGATCAGCTAAAAGAGGTAAAGATGTCTCTGAATTAAAAAAAAATTTTTTTAATGTTTTATTTCTGAGAGAGAGAGAGACAGTGTGAGCAGGGGAGGGGCAGAGAGAGAGGGAGACACAGAATCCGAAGGAGGCTCCAGGCTCTGAGCTGTCAGCACAGAGCCGGATGCCGGGCTTGAACCCAAGAACTGTGAGATGATGACCTGAGCCAGAGTCGGATGCTTAACCGACTAAGCCCCCCAGGCGCCCCATAAAGATTGTTTCTGAAGAAGGGGCAGGAGGAGGGGTGGGGCCTGCTGTTATACTAACAGGCCCTGTGGAAACTAAACTGTGTAATTAGTAACTTCGATTACAGTAAAACTAAAAAAAAACAAAAAGTCTGGCAAATCACAAATGTCCACTGTAGCCCTGCCAAACCTCAGAAGCCCCCTAAATGCCCAACAGTGGTGCTCATGAGGCGCTCAGCCATCGCTCGAAATGAAGATGTGGGCCTATGTTTCTGACCATGGAGAGAAGTTCACGATGTATGAAGTGTAAAAATTAAAGAAAAAAAAAGACAAATTTAAAACTATTGATCTGTAGGCCCCCAAATGCCGAGTCTTTGTGGTTTTCCAGGTGTGCGGAGGAAGTGAAGACCCCGGGAGAAGAGGTGGGGAGGGCTAAAGTGCACTACAATGTGGAGTTCACCTTTGACACTGATGCGCGCGTGGCCATCACCATCTACTATCAGGCCACGGAAGAGTTCCAGAATGGGATTGCC
This sequence comes from Hyaena hyaena, assembly GCF_003009895.1. NCBI lineage: Eukaryota > Metazoa > Chordata > Mammalia > Carnivora > Hyaenidae > Hyaena > Hyaena hyaena. The sequence continues at coordinate 1,402,084 of NW_024080653.1, read as the reverse complement.
AGGTAAGAACAAGAGACCAGGTGAGCCACGTCCTTCTCGGACAGGCCGGGGTCTGTGCCCTCCGCGCGTACCTGTGGAAGAGAACCTTCTACCAACCAGCTGAGATCTGTTTCCTGAACTCGGATTTTCTTCTTCAGAGCCCCACCTCTTTACCTTTTCCCTTCAAATTGTCCCATCTTGTGCAGAGGCGGAACCTTTTATTCCTTTTTTTTTTTTAATGTTTATTTATTTTCAAGAGAGAGGGACAGCGGAAGCAGGGGAGGGGCAGATAGAGAGGGAGACACAGAATCTGAAGCAGGCTCCAGGCTCTGAGCTGTTAGCACAGAGTCCCATGTGGGGCTCGAACTCACAGACTGTGAGATCATGACCCGAGCTGAAGTCAGACACCCAACCGACTGAGCCACCCAGGCGCCCCTTATTTCATCAAGATGCCACTAAAAATCTATTAAGCTACCTCTCTGTGGACGTGTGGGTTGAATACATAAGCTTAATGGGATTCCCAGGCAAGAGCAAAGGAAACGTTATAAGGGAAATCTTTTCTTTCCTTCTCTCTTCTTTTTCTTTCTTTTTTTTTTTTAAGTTTTTATTTATTTCTGAGATAAAGAGAGGCAGCATGAGCGGGTGAGGGTCAGAGAGAGAGGGAGATACAGAATCCGAAGGAGGTTCCAGGCTCTGAGCTAGCTGATCAGCACAGAGCTCGATGCGGGGCCGAACCCACGAACCGTGAGATCATGACCTGAGCCAAAGTCGGACGCTTAACCAACTGAGCCACCCAGGCGCCCCTTTCCCTCTCTTTTCTATACCTAGAACCTGTTGGTACTGAGACCAGATGTGGGAGGGAGGAAACGGTCAGATCCGTCTGGGCTAGATACTGACTTTTGCTTTGTCTCCCCCTTTGATGGACAGCTACATCCCCAGGGACAACAGCCTCCAGTCAGAGACGGTGCACTACAAGCGAGGCGTCTGCCAGCAGTTCTGCCTGCCCTCCCACACCGTGGACCCCTCAGAGTGGACAGAGGAGGAGGTGAGCTGCCTCGGGGAGTAACAGGCACCTGGGAGAAAGCACAGAGGGTGGGCAGGACCCTCACGTAGACCCAGACGGGCCTCGGGCCTAGTCGGGACTCCGGCCAGCAGCGCCCTGACTGCCCAGATGCTGGGGGGCCATGCTCTCCGTCAGCCCTGGCACCTCTCCGTGCCCTTAAAATACGTCTCACGTCGATAGTTCTTCTGTTCCAAGGTAGCGCATTCACCTCGGGTATTTTGAGAAAGCCGTGTTCAAAGAGAACTTGCCAGTGAGAGAGGGCTTTACAGCCATGAGCCTTTAGAAAGCAACGGTGGCCTTCAGTTAAACAGATTAGGTGGCCTTCGGTTAAATAGACTTAGGTAGCTGCCAGGTTGAGCAGAGAGGAAGTTAATGCTTCTTGAGGAGGCCTCCCTTTCTGATGCGTTACTGTGCCATTTGAATATGTCAAGTCCTTTTCTTTCCCTCCAGCTTGGCTTCGATCTGGACCGAGAGGTGTACCCTTTAGTGGTCCACGCGGTGGTGGATGAAGGAGACGGTAATGGGCGCTTTCTGTCTTCTTTTGCTGTACTTGCAGCCCTTTCGTGGTGCACAGACCGGGCAGCCGCTGTGGCCTCGGGAACAACACGCCCCCTCCATGGAGATCAGGCAGACAGCTTCTCTGTCCCCTTGTCCCCGAGAACAGCCCTGGGTTAGGGGCCGGGCCCCTTCTCCTGACGGCCCAGAGCGTCTGGTCCGCCGGGTATCGGGGAATCGGGGAAGGTAGATGGGCGCCGAGGTGTGGTGTTTGGCTTTCTCCTTCATCCACGTGCCTCTATTTTTTTTCAGAGTATTTTGGCCATTGCCATGTACTGCTGGGCACTTTCGAGAAGGTGAGTAACTTCCCGGCGCCTCACTTCGTTCTATTGAACTGTCTTTTGCGCGGGGACACGCGTAGCCTGTTTGCCGGGCCGGGCCCGTGGGGGGGGGCGTGGCGGGGCGGAAGGGGCACCACACTGGGCGCCACCCTGGGCCTCCTTCCAGCCCCACCACCTGCAGCTCTCAAGGCCTCAGTTTCCTCTTCCTGAAACGGAGGGGTCAGACTAGATGCTTGTGGGGCCCCGCGACGTGAGGCGTGTGTCCTCGCACACGTGTGTCACTGAGAGACGTGCCCGGGGCTCTCCTGCCCCCGCTTCCGTGTTCTAACTGTCCTCGTTCATTCCAGCACACCGATGGCTCGTTCTGTGTCAAGCCCCTCAAACAGAAACAAGTGGTAGGTATTTGAGGGCCCGGGAGTGGCAGCCCCCAGCCTTCTGTCTTTTCATCTCTCGCTTTCTTTTTCTCTTTTGCTAAGCACCCGTTTTTCTCTTCCACTCCCCCCACCCTTTTATTAATCCAAGAGAAGTTAAAAAAAAACAACAAACAAAAAAACGAGCGCTTTTGTGTGTTAGAAACTCCTTGGGTGGCCTGGAAAGAATACTGACTTTTGGTGTCTTTCTTGTTCCGGAATTGTTGGTGTGGAGGCAGCCATTATCTGAGCAAAGGACTTGAGAAAGGAAAGAACAAGATTTGTCTCTTGACATTAGGTTTAGGGAGAACTCTTTTCACTGAAAATGCCAGGGTGAGAAACATTCCGAGCTAAAGGATAAAGTGTCGGGGTCCAATTCAGAGCCGGTTAGGGCCCTTGGCTTAATTTATCCCACCAACTGTTTTTCTAAAATTCCAAGTTTCCTGGCCATCTGCCGTCTTCCAGAATGACCAGCAAGTTAGGCATAATGTCTGCTCCAAGTCCTAACCCCTGCTGTGCGCCGGTGCTTTTTCCCCCACTCTTGCAGGGGTGGGAGGAAGGAGAGTCCTGGAGAGTGGTGCCAGTCCCATTGGTCGGCCCCCCTGTAGATGGGTGACAGATGTCTGAAAGTCTGGGTTATTCATTCTTTGGGGTTAAGTGCTCTCCCCTCTTAATGAGGTCAATTGTAGTCAATAACACCTTAGTATGAATCTGTTGATAATATCCTTTCCATTATAATCTGTAGGTTGAAACAGGTGTTAAGAGGCAGAGCAGGAAACAGATCCCTGAGCCCAGGGTGCTCCCTAGGAAGGCCAGGCTTCGGTGAGTTGTCTCACGGGGAAGCCTCATTCCCCAGAACACCCATCTTGGCGTTGGCAACCGACTGTCAAACTGGAGAGTGAGCTACAAAAGCAGCGACAGGCTAGGTCCGAGGGGAGGGGGTCACTGGGACAGAGGTGAAGCAGAGGGAGGAGTGGGCTCTTGTAAAGAAACAAGAAAAGGGCCTGCTTTGGCTCTGACATGGCCCAGGCTAGTGGGAGTGGGCATTGAACTTGGGGTTTCAAGGAACGGGGCCAAAAAGGGTCCGTGGCCCTGCGGGTGACAGGGTGGCTCGTGCAGGTGGGGGGGCTCAGTCAGCCTTCCCTTCAAGGTCTTGTGGTCTCTCTTTGCTTCTGATGTTTTTCTTTCTCCTCTTTCCCTTGCCCATTTCCTCTTTTTCTTTCTTCGTTTCTCCCTTCCTTCCTTCCTTCCTTCCTTCCTTCCTTCCTTCCTTCCTTCCTTCCTTCCTTTCTCTTTCTTTCTTTCTTTCTTTCTTTCTTTCTTTCTTTCTTTCTTTCTTTCTTTCTTTCTCCCATTCCTTTGTTTTTATAGTGTCTACACTTAACTTTGATTACATAGCCGATGCTTGTGTTTTGATGCATATCCTTCTATTGACTAGTCTCTCCCTTCTTTTAAAAAAATTTTTTAGGGGCGCCTGGGTGGCTTAGTCGGTTAAGCGTCCGACTTTCGCTTAGGTCATGATCTCACGGTTCGTGGGTTTGAGCCCCACGTCGGGCTCTGTGCTGACTGCCAGCTCAGAGCCTGGAGCCTGTTTCAGAGTCTCTGATTCCCTCTTTCTCTGACCCTCCCCTGCTCACGCTGTCTCTCTCTCTCTCTCTCTGTCTCTCCTAGAAATAAATAAAAAACATTAAAAAAATTTTTTTTAATTTTTTAATGTTATATTTATTTCTAAGAGAGAGACAGTGTGAGCAGAGGAGGGTCAGAGAGAGAGGGAGACACAGAATCTGAAACAGGCTCCAGGCTCTGAGCTGTCAGCACAGAGCCCGACGCGGGGCTCGAACCCACGAACCGTGAGATCTGACCTGAGCTGAAGTCGGACACTTAACCGACTGAGCCACCCAGGCGCCCCTAGTCTATCCCTTCTTAACTGTCTCGAACAGTGAGCTGCAGGTCACAGATAAGTGTCGTATTTGTGAACTTTTATGTTCCCTGTTGGGCATAATGGTGGGTGAATCAAACAGTGGATTTTCTTTCCCTGTCAGAGAGAAAACAAAAGTAAATAAAAGCACCGTTTACTTGTGTAGGCCTTTGCTTTTTTTCCATTGTGCATCAGGAGTCCTTGGTTACCAGAAAAGGTTGAGGGGCAAGTTCCCACTTATCTCTGTCGAGTCAGCCTGCCCTTGAACTTCTCTGTTTGCTTTTCAGGTAGATGGGGTCAGCTACCTCCTTCAGGAGATCTATGGAATTGAAAACAAATACAACACCCAAGATCCTAAGGCAAGTCTCATCCAGAATTCCGAATGTGCTTCTCCCTGGGGGTGGAGTGAGAAATGCTCTGATAAGAGCTAGGATCTTGGAGTGTAGCCTGGCCAACTCTGGACTCTGTCCCTCATTTCAGATGCTTGTGCTTACATCACTTCTGAAATGAAGAACACAGGCAGGTTGGGATCAGTTGTTCTGCCCACTTCTGGTCACCCAGTTACCTGGCTGGGGTCGTACAGTGCCCCTGGTGTGGTCTGTTAGGGCCCCGCCAGATCTGTCAGAGAAGACAGATCTGAGCCCCATAGGATGAACTTGAGATAAATAGTTCCAGAAGAAGTGAAACTGAGCAGTGTGTGGGCGTACTACCTGAACGGTAAAGTCAAGTCAAAGTGGGGCGCCAGGGTGGCTCAGTCCGTTTAGCATCTGGCTCTTGATTTTGGCTCCGGCCATGATCTCCCGGTTCGTGGGATCGGGCCCCGCATCAGGCTCTGTGCCAACAGTATGGGGCCTGCTTGGGATTCTCTGTCTCTCTGCCTTACTTTCTCCTAAAAATCAATAGACGTTTTTTGTTGGTTTTTTTATTTTCCGTCCAAAGTAAATGTGAGGTTTTGTTCTTACCACCTGTCTCAGCTCTGCAGGCAAGCTGCTTGCAAAGAAAATGTAGGACATGAAGGTCTTTGTGTCACTGGCTAAATTTCTGTCTCCTGGGACAGGTGGCTGAAGATGAAGTTAGCGATAACAGTGCTGAGTGTGTGGTGTGTCTCTCAGATGTCCGGGACACCTTGATTCTGCCCTGTCGCCACCTCTGCCTGTGTAACACGTGTGCTGACACCCTGCGCTACCAGGCCAACAACTGCCCCATCTGCCGACTGCGTAAGCCCCAGAGCCGCAGGCCAAGCCCCAACCGCAGGGTCTGCGAACAGACCGACGCTGGGGTGGGGGGGGGGGGGTGGCTATGGCTTCTGCCCGGGCTCTTGTGTACCCCTGACTCCTGCATCAGGATGGCCTGATGGCCTGTGTCCTTCTTCCAGCCTTCCGGGCACTGCTTCAGATCCGGGCCATGAGGAAAAAATTGGGCCCCTTGTCCCCAACCAGCTTTAACCCCATCATCTCGTCTCAGACATCTGACTCGGAAGAGCATTCAGTAAGTTGGGCTGGACCCTGTGACCATCTGTGAGGCAGGCGTTCTGGGCTTCCTTGCTGGCCTTTTTTACCCTTCACCCTTCTTTACCTGACTTTGCGACGAGTAATTAAACCTTGGCACGCTGCAGTATTTAGTAAGCTGGCTGACATCACATTGTGTTTAAAACCTACTCGTATTACCACGGAAAATTGGATACTGATCATTAAATCCCCCTTTTCTTCTCTGGGAACTTGCCGTCAGGTTAATATTCACCACGCCCAGCCCAGAGCTGTCTGCGCTCTGCCTCCCGGTGGGGTCCAGCTCTGGAACTCTCCCCCGCCCCCCAGGCAGGAACAAGGGGATGATTGTTTTGGATTTAAATACAATTTACTGTCTTTATCCGAGTCCTCCTCAAAGAAGGTAACTGTATTTCTTTATCCCACGTCTTGCCTTTAGCAACTGGGAGCGAGCGGATGAAATCTTCTTTGAAATCTTTCACGTGGGTTTCACAGTGGAAGTGAGGGTATTAGAATGCAGCTTCGAGGCCGTGTGGTCAGAGGATACACCGTCCTCAGATTCACACACCAATAGAAGAGAGCCATTATTCAGTACCTGGTAGTAGGGTGATTAGTCAGCTATTTAGGGAGGAAAAATCAGCTGAGCGCTTTACTCCTTACCAGATTAACAGATAGAATTCCAGATGGAGTAACTAGTTAACTCTGTTAAACCAAACCACACATTAAAGATGGAGAATAGGGGCGCCTGGGTGGCTTAGTCGGTTAAGCGTCCGACTTTCGCTTAGGTCATGATCTCGCGGTTCGTGGGTTCGAGCCCCGCGTCGGGCTCTGTGCTGACTGCCAGCTCGGAGCCTGGAGCCTGTTTCAGTCTGTGACTCCCTCTCTCTCTGACCCTCCCCTGCTCACGCTGTCTCTCTCTCTCCTAGAAATAAATAAAACATTAAAAAAAAATTTATAAAGAAAAAAAAAAAAGATGGAGAATAAATTATAGGTGATTCTGGGGCGCCTGGGTGGCTTAGTCGGTTAAGCGTCCGACTTTCGCTTAGGTCATGATCTCGCGGCTCGCGGGNAGCCCCGCGTCGGGCTCTGTGCTGACTGCCAGCTCAGAGCCTGGAGCCTGTTTCAGTCTGTGACTCCCTCTCTCTCTGACCCTCCCCTGCTCACGCTGTCTCTCTCTCTCCTAGAAATAAAAAAAAAAAAAAAAAAAAAAAAATTATAGGTGATTCTTTCATTGACTCGGCATGGGAGAGGAGTCTCTAAGCTTAAAAGCAAAGGAGCACTACAAAAAAAAAAAGGGTAGATTTTACTAGATAAAAAATTTATTTTTTTTTTTATTTTAATGCTTATTTTTGAGAGAAAGAGAGAGAAAGACAGAATAATTTTACCAAAAGATAATTTTTTTAAATTCTCAGAAGAGGGAGTACCTGGGTGGCTCAGTCGCTTAAGCGTCTGACGTCGGCTCAGGTCATGATCTCACAGTTCATGAGTTCAAGCCCTGCGTCGGGCTCTGCGCTGACAGCTCAGAGCCTGGAGCCTGCTTCGGATTCTGTCTCCCTCGCCCTCTGCCCCTCCCCTACTTGCACTCTGTCTGTCTCTCTCTCTCAAAAAAAAAAATGAATAAACATTAAAAAACAATAATAATTTTAAAAATAAATAAAATGAGGCACCAGGGCGCCTGGGTGGCTCAGTTTGTTGAGCATCCAGCTTAGGCTCACGTCATAATCTCAAAGGTTTGTGAGTTCAAGCCCCACATTGGGCTTGCTGCTGTTAGCACAGAGCCTACTTCAGATTCTCTGTCCCCCTCTTTCTCTGCCCCTCCACCGCTCTCTCTCTCATTCCCCCCCCAAAAATTTTTAAAAATGAGATAACCATTTTTCTCCTTTCAGATTCAAAAGCTTTTTTTTTTTTTAAGTTTTACATATTTATTTTGAGAGAGAGAGAGCATGAGCAGGAAAGGGGCAGAGAGAGGGAGAGAGAGAATCCCAAGCAGGACTTCACGCTGTTGCCGCACGGGGCTCGAACCCACAAACCATGAGATCATGACCTGAGCTGAAACCAAGAGTCAGCCACTTAACTGACTAAGCCCCCCAGGCACCCCCCAGATTCTAAAGCTTCTGAAAGATACTCCATGCTGTCAGAGAAGCAGTTAAAATAGGTTTTCTGTACTGCTTATAGGAGTGTGACTCGAAGGCTCATGGAAGAAACAACAGACTAGCTGTATATACATAAGCGCCTTAAAAAACTCTATATCTGGTAATCTAAGATCTAAGAATTAAAAAAAAAAATTTTTTTTTCATGTTTATTTTTGAGACAGAGAGAGCCAGAGCACGAACAGGAGGGTCAGAGAGAGAGGGAGACAAAGAATCTGAAACAGATTCCAGGCTCTGAACTGTCAGCACAGAGCCCGAAGCAGGGCTGGAACCCACGAACAACAGGATCGTGACCTGAGTAAGATCTAAGAATTTAATACCAAGAAAACAATGTGGAAAAGAAAAAATTTGTGGGAGCACCTCTCTCCTTGCTAGATGGGATGTTGCCTGATTCACGAATTGCTTAATAAGACCAGTTAAATCTTCAAAAACAGTAAAAGATTTGTACACAAGGCACTCCTCACAGTGTTGCTCACAGTAGGAAATGGTGGACACAGCTAAATCCCTAGCAGAGTAGAACAGGTAGGAAACACGGAAAGTGTGAAGCAGGGACATGTATGAAGGAAAAATCCTCACATCTGCTGAAATAAGCAGGATATAAAATTGTTATTTACAGATAGGGGTGCCTGGGTGGCTCCGTTAGTTAAGCATCCGACTCTTGATTTCAGCTCTGGTCATGATCTCGCAGTAATGAACCTGTATTCCCCGTAACACACATGTATTCCCATTATAATCAGAGAAGTAAACGTTGCTGAGAAGAAGTTCATCTATAAGCGGAATCTAGGAATATGTGGTTCCCTGACATTTTATCTTTCTTTGGGCTCCGTTACAGAAGCTTTTCTTGCCAGACCAGATGTAAAAGAAAACATTTTTTTCAGTGTGGAGTGAGAAACACGATCGTGCCGTAAAACAAAGCGTACTTAATTAATTTTTCAACCTGTCTCTGATTCCTCTAGTCCTCAGAGAACATTCCGCCCGGTTATGAAGTGGTGTCTCTTCTGGAAGCCCTCAATGGGCCCCTCACGCCGTCCCCAGCGGCCCCTGCCCTCCACGTGCTTGGAGACGGCCACCTCTCGGGCATGCTCCCCTCGTACGGCAGTGATGGCCATCTGCCCCCTGTCAGGACACTGTCCCCGCTCGACCGCCTGTCTGACTGTGGCAGCCAAGGAGTCAAGCTGAAAAAGAATCTCTCCAAGTGAGTTTACCGTGTTGCCACCGGGGGCCCTGATGATGGGCTGTCACTCCTCTCTCACTTCCTCAGTAGTGGCTCACGCCCTGGGTCTCCAAGGCAGTGTAGACCTTCTGGGCTGTTCCCAGAGCTTTTTTGTTCCACGCAAGACCTGGGGTGAACACCCAGGCAGGTTACCCCGTCCCATAGGGGAGGAAGGTACTTAGGGGACCTGTGAGCACTTAAAAGAATCCAGACAGGCGAAGCTCCTGTGTTCTGGGGGGAGCGGGACACCCCTAGGGTCACTGATGCCTGAGGGGAGCAGCCTCGTGATCTGCGCCTGTAGCTCGTAAGCATTTAAATCCAAGTAGGCACAAGTCAGGATAAATAAGCTTTCATTGTGTGGCAGAGTTAAGGAGCCTATTTTATAGATGAAAACATTGAGACCCTAAAAACGTCAGTGATTTTTTTCCCAGGTTCAGACACACGTTATGGAAGGAGCTAAAGGTAAAGCCCAGGTTTTCTGACCCCCTGAAGAGCACTCAGTCTCCCCCCAGGGCCCTTTCCCACCTCCGTCCTCCTTCTTAAGACCTGGGCTTCCTCCCCGGCCCCTCTCCGCCCTCTTCTTCCCGCGGAGTCTGGCTCTTCGCGTGGACTCTGGCGCCAGATGCCTTTCCCCCGGACTGTGGCAGGTCTGTGTCCCAGAACTCTTCTGTGCTGCATGAAGAGGAAGATGAGCGTTCTTGCAGCGAGTCAGAGACTCCGCTCTCTCAGAGACCGTCAGCTCAGCATCTTGAAGAGGTAATTTCATTTCCCTCCGTTTCTCGGACGTTGGACCACAGGTTCTTCCGTCCCACGTGCCTCTCCGGCTCCGTCTGCCTTCATTTGCTCCTCGGGCACCTGGGAACAGCCTTTGAGACAGCAGCAAAGATTTCGTTACATCCCTCTTTTCAACAATACATTGCGCCCCTGTTCTTTACCAGGCACTGTTCCGTATGCTGAGAACAGTAGCCGTAAGGAAACTACAGAAGTCCTTGCCCTGGTGGCGCTGATAGTCTTGACATTGGGCTGGGATGGACGCAAAGACAGGAGAGAAGGGGTGTGTTGGGCGGTGCAGTGGATCGGCTCACCAGACAAAGGAGTTCAAGGCCAGAGGCGGGGTTGCTGTCTCTATAAAGTAGTCTGTGAACTGAGTCGTAAGGAGGTGAGAGAGTGAGCGACGCAGATGTCCGAGGAAGCGGGTTGCGGGTGTGGGACCAGGCGGTGGGAGGGCCCGGCGGAGGCGCACCGGGCAGCCAGTGGAAGAGGACGGGGTTTGCCACTTGTGCCCCCCGCTGGCTTCATGACCCCACCCTCTGTACCACGGTGAGCCAGATCGAGTGGAACAGGAGAACCTGACAAAGTGGTTCCTGACCACGGGAGCTCAGGGTCTAGTTGGGGACGGGATGCGCACACAAGTCTCAGCGCTGTGGCCAGCACTGTTTGTGCCGGCGCAGCATGTGGTCGCTGAAGGAGTGAATGCGCCAATCTTTTTTAATGTCTTATTTATTTTGGGGAGGGAGGGGCAGCGAGGGGGGGACAGGATCCAGAGCAGGCGCGCGCTGTCAGCAGCGAACCCGACGTAGGGCTCAGACTGAATCTCGAGATCATGACCTTGGCCAAAGTCACTCAACCGACTGAGCCCCCAGGGTGCCCCAATGATGAATGAATTTTAACTACGGAGAAGCGGCCCAAAACAGGGACAGTAAAGTGCTGTGGCAGAGACGGGAGCAATTATAACCCAAGGGAGCACGGTGGAGGAGTAGCATTTGAGCCCACTCTCGGCGTGCTTTAGATTCCTAGTGAAAGGCGACAGAAGCATTGAGGTGGCGGAGGCAGTGCGTGCGGAGGCACCTGGCGGAGGCTGGGGCTCTGAGCAGGCCCGGGGCGCCGAGAGCTTTGCCGTAGGAAGGCCCGCCTGACGCAGATGCAGAGTGGCAGCCTGGAGACTAGCAGGGCCCTCAGGATGACTCTGCCGGCCCAGGCCCAGGCCCAGGCGGGAAGGAATCCTTGAACTACAATGAAAGCAGAACTCCTTGGGGTGCCCGGCTGGCTCGGCCAATAGAGCGCGCGACTCCTGATCTCAGCGTCGTGAGCTTAAGCCCCACATTGGGCATGAAGCCTGCATAGAACGAAACAAAACCGAACAGAACTCCTGGAGAAAAGGTTCTGGGGGTAGAATCCCCACCTGCTGGGACGGGGTGAGGGTACCGGCCCCGGTGACTGCCGGCTGGGGTGTCAGGAGTGGGTGGGGAGGCTAAGGCAGTGTTGGTGGGCAGTCGACTGAGCTGGAACTAACCTGATACCCATTTGGAGGTGCCCGGCCGGCAGTGAGGCCTCCGCTGCTTTTGTGTTCTCCTTCAGAAGGAAAGTAGTTTAGAGTCCTGGGGAAACCTGGGGTGTTCCCGTGTCACAGCTGCTGGGTGACCTGTGTCACCTGAGCTGCAGTCTTTGTGTGGCCCCAGCAGATGCTGTGCCTCAGGTAGGATGTGTTGACTGAAGTTTGCATCTCCCCTGGGAGACGGCCAGCCCGGGCCAGGGCGGCGGCGAAGTGAGGGCAAGGAAGCCACCCCTCCTCCGTGTGCAGCCCACTGACGAAGGGGCCCTTAGCAAACCCCCCCCCCGGTGACCGCCGCACCCCCTGTAGTCGGTCCCCCGCCCTTACACCCTTCTCTTTGCACTTCACCGTCTCCCTCCAGGAATGTGGCGTAACTCCAGAAAGTGAGAATCTCACCATGTCGTCGTCGGGAGCCATCGACCAGTCGTCTTGCACAGGGACGCCTCTCTCCTCCACCATCTCCTCCCCAGAAGGTACGTGAGGGAGCGGGACTGCACGCGCATCCCCCCACCCCCGCGCCCGGCGCTCCCGACGGTTCCTTCAGGGTGGACTTGGGCCAGCGAGTCGATACCTAAGCTGCCTGACGAACCAGGCCCAAGTCAGAGGCAAGGGGGCCCTGCTGACAGCTGGGGGTGGGGGGGGCTCCTCTCTCTCCAGACCCTGCCATCAGCTGACGGTTCCTGTAACATGAACTCAGAGGCAGGCAAACTCTGGCTCCCTGGGTGGGGCTCTGAGCTCCAAAATATTAAGGAGCAGCACCTTGGAAAACCTTGAGCCTAAACCTTGTTAGGGAAGGGTGTGGTGTGGCCACGGTGGTCCCCACTGCGCAGGCGCAGGGCGGTGGGCCCGCTCACCGAAGCCTGCCTCCCCCGCTCCCCCCGTCTCCCTCCCTTCTTCCGGCCCCCACAGGCCCTGCCAGCAGCAGTCTGGCCCAGTCCGTCATGTCCATGGTGTCCTCCCAGAGCCGCCGCTCCCGGATCAGCACCGACACGGTCTCCTCCATGTCTGGCTCGTACATCGCCCCCGGCACTGAAGAAGAGGGAGAGGCGCTCCCGTCGCCCCGGGCCGCCAGCAGGGCCCCCTCAGAAGAAGGAGAGGTGAGGGAGGAGCCCGGGACGGCCCTTGCTCCTGTGCGCTCTGCACACGCGTCCAGGGAGCCCACCCCTGGGTCTGCGCGTGCCCGCCGGGCTCTGAAGGGGGGCCCGGCAGACGACGTGGGGCGTGGAATCGAACACTCTCCGTCTGCTGCCCTGCGACCCGGGGGCTGTCTGTGCCTTGATTTCTGTTGCTCTGTGGCAGGTGACGCCAGCAGCCTCCCCGGACAGCAACTTTGTCGGCCTCGCCGCCGAGGAGCAGGACGCGGAGGTAATAAACGCCGACAGTAGGGCTGTTTGTGGGGAGGGGGGGGCAGTAGGATGGGGACTGTTCTGGGAGAGGCTTCCTGAGGGGCATGCTTGGCTCAGTTAGGGGCGGGGTATGGCGTGGAGGGAAGAGCGGCCATGCGCTTGCTCCCTGGGCTGTTCCACCGCCCTGTGTGCCGGTCCCGTGTGGCAGGCGCCTACTGGGTCCTGGAGGGAACTCTTCCGGGTCAGACCCTCCACCTGAGTGTGTGTCTCCTTTGTTCACTCAGTGTGTACACAGAATGACTGGCTCGGGCACCTCCTGGCAGAGGATGACATAAAGACCAGTGACCTGGTGTTGACCTCCCCCGACCCTGACTGTATAGACTCAGGCAGGGGCGCCTGGGCTCAGTCAATTAAGCGTCCGACTTCAGCACAGGTCATGATCTCGTGGTCCATGAGTTTGGGCCCCGTGTCAGACTCTGTGCTGACAGCTCAGAACCCCGAGCCTGCTTCAGAAACTATGTCTCCCTCTCTCTTTGCCCCTCCCCTGCTCTCTGTCTCAAAAATGAATACACATTTTTTAAAAAAAAGCTTGTAACTCTTGATCTCAGGGTGGTAAGTTCGGAGCCCCACGCTGCGTGTAGAGATTACTAAATCTCCTGTTATCCAGAAGCCCCACGGTAGGTGGTGCAGACAGGATTACAGTTCAGTACGAGAATGCCCTGACGGAGGCGTTCAGGAAGTGCGTGACATGCCCAGGTCACAGGGAGGGCGCTAGAACTCTCTCTTGAGCCACATGCTCTCATGGGAGTATCCAGATAGGGTTTGGGATCCTAAAGGAATTTCTGAAAGTTTCAAGATCTTACTCTTGCCCTTTTCATTTAACAACTTTTATCTCCACCTTCAAGAGAGAGTATGAGCTAAACTGTTCCCAAGGCTATTCCTGACGCTCCCCGGGCACATCTGTAACGGGCCTCCGACGCGGTCCCCGTGGGCACACCATGCCTCACCAAGCAAAAGCTGTCTCTGCTCAGCCTCCTGGGCCTCTCAGACACGACGGGAAATGTATGCCATTGACGTAGGCCCTGCAGTGAGATACCATTAGGCCAATTACTTCTGTCTTCAGCTGATCGATAGATTCATTTTACTGCTTTTATAGACTCATAGTGCCTTCCTTCTGTCCTAGGGAAATGATGTTATAGATGAAGAGGATGGATCCCCCACGCAAGAAGATGGTAAAAGACCTGGCCTTTTGCTCCCTCTTATTAAATTTCCCTCTTGGGTATTCTTGAAAGGGGACAGAAAGGGACACGGGGATGACACCATGGCACCAATGTGCCTGTTGGGGAAAGGTTGTCTTCTCGATGGAATATCAAGGCGAGCGGGGTGTCTGAGGGCCTTGGTGGGCTTCCTGGCTCTTTCAGGGCCAGAGCATCAAGGACGAAGCTGCTGCAGAAGGTGCACAGGGAGCTCTAAATTCACGCAGACTAGGTTCTGAAGCTTCTTGGGCGCCCTCCATCACCTTCCCTCCCTCCCGCTTCCGCTTTTCAGCTGAGTGCCCCCACCCCCACCCCCGAGCCGCCCCGATGATTAGCAACAGCAGCAAAACAGTTTCCTCCACATGGGAGAAAGGTCCGTTAGGCAGTCGGTTTGGTTTTGCTTTGGTGAAGAAAGTGGCTGACGTTTCACTAGCAGAGGGACCTCCAGAGCCAGCGGGCGCAGAGCAGGTGTGAGAAAGCGACAGACACCAGCAGCTGCCTGTAGATGAGCGTTTGTAGGCCATCGTCAGGACTGTCTTCCCTGTAACTCACGCCCCCATTATATCTTCAGATGGGGGAATTTTGTTTCTAGCAAGGCCAGGAGAGAAGGAATGATCTACAGAGCAGGGAAATGAGACGAGGAGTTGGGGCGGGGGGTGGGGGGGACTGGGAGAATCCCCCTGGGAATGGACTACTGCGCGCTCCAGGGGCCAGCGTCTCTTCCCTCCCGCAGAGGGACACTTCCAAGGCAGACCCGGGCCACAGCCCGGACGCAGATGTCATCCCACCTGCTTCTGCTTCAGCGCTGGCCATTGCTTGGGGAGTTGAGGGGTGTGCGTGCTGGCTTGACTGCTCTCGCCTGACCAGGGAGCCCTGGAGGAGGCTGCCACGCTTGCAGGCCCACCCGAGACAGGGTCGGGCGCTTCGTTCGCTCAGTGGACGCCTTCAGTGCTCAAGGCACCCGAGTTACCCTTCGTGATTGCTTCCTGCCCGTAGACTGTTCGCTTCTGGAAACTGCGGGGTGGCAGGTGGTCTCCGCCTGATGTTCCACGACCCCACGTGGTAGATTTACATTTTTTCCTCTCCCTTTCACCAGGAGGAAAGCGGAGGCTCAGGAGAAGCTAGCAAAAATAACTTCTGCAGCTTTCCCCTTCCCCTCACACGTCTGTAGGTTTCTGGTCAGCCCCTTAAAGCAGCCTCAAAATAACAAATTAAGTTTCATAGGGAAAGAAAACACGATTTTGTGAACGTGGCGATTCTGATTTAATATGCAAAATTATGGAAACTGAGACCTTTAGTTTTTGTTGTATGTATTTATCATTTTACAGAGCCTTGTGGTCATAAACACACCGGACACATACACACACACACACACACACACACACACACAGACCAGGAGCAGGGGGAGTCTCTCCCTCGTTTCCCCCTCCCCCCACCTGCAGTCCACACCGGGTGGGGTTCTCCATTGAGCCGGCGCCCCGCAGGGCTGGGAAGCGGCCAGTTAGGGAGACAGGGCAGGACAGGCCACACACAGATACAGGCTCACACAATTCAATTCCGTTATTGTCCACTCTTTCCCCCACTTAATTATTGTCTTTTTTTTAACATATGATTTGAGTTTTTTTTTGTCTCCATCCTTAAGACTTCTTTTTTTTTTAAGGACAGCAAAGCAGAGAAAAAAAATACTGCCAGCCCCTCTCTAACTGCGTTAACTCCCTTACAGGCCAGAGGACACGCGCATTTCTAGGTATGGAGTGTGACAATAACAATGACTTTGGCATCGCAAGCGTGAAAGCACTGGACAATAAGCTGTGCCCTGAGGTCTGCTTACCTGGTGAGTGGCAGTCTGCTGAGCATGAACTTGGTGGGAGACGCTCCCCTGCCCGCACCCCTACGCTCACCCTGGGCCGCCCGTCCCCTGCCCCGCCCTTCCTGCCAAAAGGCATGGGCCGTACTAGGCTGCTGGAAGCCAGATGCTGAAAGGAAGTGAGGAGGCCTTGGGAGAGTCCTTGAACTTTGTGCAGAGAGCACACCCTACTCTGAGCAAGGATATTAGGACAGGATGGACAGGAGTAAAACACCCCCTCTTTCCGAATTGGCCTGACCGAGCAGCCGTCCACCCCCTTTCTGCAGGCCCCTTGGCGGGGAGCCTGGTCTTGTTTTCATCAACGGAAGTGTGAGGCAGACCCCGCCTCCCTAAGAAGATCTTGGAAAGATAGCCTGAGCCTTTGGAAAGGGGATCCATAGCTCCTCCAAAGGAGGAACAGGGAGGAATTTGAAAGCCGACATTTTTTAAACCAGGAACTGGTTCTGTGAACCAGTGAGCTTTGGGTTACCAGTTGCATTGTACTTACCAGACATGGATCCCAAAGGAGAGGTCAGGGGTCAAGGGTGACTGTGCTCCCCGGAGCCCTACCTTTAAGTTGGGTCAGGACTTTCGATAGGCCCCGTTTTTCCTTCTGATACTGAGCCGACCCCGGGACACCTTCCTATGCAGGAACCGTGTTCATCCCCTGAGCGCTCACCCCTTCTAGTCCATGTGCTTGTGCAAGGGCTCCATGAACCCCTCTTCCGAAGCCGAGTCTCACCCGGGGGGACTAGGTCAGAACCGCCCTCCTGGCTTCACAGCAGAGATCATCATCCACGTCGTGGCATTTGTGATCTCAGTATTCCCTGAAATGGGGACTTAAGTGAGCTTCAGAACGGCCACGTCACGTCATGGGTCCAGTGCTTTACTCGCTCAGCGAAGCAGCCAGAGGCGTCAGGGCAGCGCAGCCTCCTGTGCTGGCCGCTCTCCGGGAGCCTGGGAGCGACCCGGGGCCTCGCACGCCCTGCCCCACACAGGCTCGCGGCAGGAAGCCGTAATCCCCAGAAGACGCTTTCTCCAGCCTTTCAAAGGCCTCTCCGGTTGTTTTTGATCTAGTGTGTCCTGCACATAGTGCCCAGGACTCTTCGTGTTCAGTGAGGCCAAAAGATGCCGTGTCAGGCCTGGACTGGAGCCGTGGGGCCCAGGCACACTTCACTTCCTGCCTTCCCACTCCGCATCTTGCTTCCGTCTGTCCGTTTGTTTTTCACGTCTTTTTGCCAAACGTAAATCTGTCTGTCTGGTTTGTTTCTTTTGAAGCTCATTTATGTTATGTAGACCCCGTATGGAAGTTCATGTTCACTCCGCGCCAGCACTGTCCCCCACTCTCTCCCCCGCCCCAGCCACGCTGTGCCCGACACCAAGCTTGCGGGGTGTGCGCACATGCCAGAGGCTCCTGCCTCGGTCTCGGTCCTAACTGGCGAGGGCCTGCATTCGATAGGAGATCTTCCGAGAAAGAGATATTTGTCACAATAGATGAGTCCCCGTTCCACCCGCAACGGGGATGCTTCCGTGCCAGCCGTTCTGACGGGGAGTTGTTTGGAATTGGCATATCCTGGGGCACGAGTCCGGAAAGATGACATCTCTGTCCTCTCTGCCCTGTGTCTGTGGCGGCTCGCCAGCAGCCATCTTTCTGCTAGGCTCCTGTCTCCCTCGAGGGGCTCCCCCACGCACCCCTGTTTTTCAGCAGAGGGAGCTGCGGGGGGCAGTTTTAGCCAACCATGCTGGTGGAAACTGGCTTCGTTCCTTCTGCTTCCTCCTCCCCCCACTCTCTCTGACCACCCTGCTTGTTGATATTTATTCCACGTACGGGATTGCGGGACAGGTTCCTTACGGGTCCCTCGAGAGCCAGCACGCTGAGGTTAAGCTGGGTTCACAGTCCAGGCCAGACGCGCAGCCAAATGCCTGTGACGCCTGTCGGGAGGGCGACTCGGGTATAAGCACCAGAGGTGTCCCCTTGTACTCTGTCACCGCAGGTCTCGAGGGCTCTTAAGGGAGAGGGAAAGCGCATCTGCTTTCTCGGCAAAATGTTCCTCCAGTTCTCCTGGTAGCTGCGGGCTGGGGAACTCTCTGGAAGCGTCTGTTGGGTTAATAACAGGAGTATCCACTTTGGTAGGTCCTGTGGAATAAATAGGCCTCTTCCCGCTCAGCTATTAAATCCGGACGGCATCCTCTGGGTGCCCGCAGGCTGGCTCGGCTCCGTGTCCTGCGGCCTTCAGGACAGCTTCTCAGGCACTTGGTCTTTGCTCTGTTTCCCTCTCCACGCGGCGTCGCTCCCATCACGGAGAGCCACGCTCCCTTCACGGAGAGCCGATGAGAAGCAGAGCCAAGGGGAGCATCCCGCGCTGTCCACCTGCCCCATGCCGCGCTCCCCATGCTCACGCGCGCTCTGCTGGGAGACCCGGCCCATGACGAAGACCACGCAGGTCCCCGTCCTCACCACTCCTGTCATGCTTGTGGGAGTGTCGCTGAGAGGGCACCTGTGGCTTTCCAGCCCCTCTTCCCCTAAGAAGCTTCTGAGCCTTCTTGAGCCCCAAGACCAAGGGGGTGCATTGTTCCAAGATTGTTCTAGAAGGTCTCAAAGGGACGGAGTCTAAGTCGACTGGTGCAGGTGGTGAGCAGGTCGGGACCGTGAAGCCAGGCTGAGTAGGTGCGGCTACAGGGAATTGGATGAAATATCACAGGTGGCAACAGAGTGGCCAGGGGACCAGCCAGAAGTCTGTGGAAAGGTTCTGGGTAGTGTAGGTGATAGGGAAAAAGATCTTTTAAAAAAAGCAAAAATAATTTGGGTTTGTCCGTGGAAATAGAAAGATATTTTTAAACGACCGCCTTGTGCCAGAGGGACCATATCCGGCGAAACAGCAAATCCTACAGAATCTTGAAATCCAGTTCCCTCCTCTCTTCAAGCCTCGTAACCCAAGGCTGAGATACTGCTCGCAAAGTGCCCACTTCAGAGACACGAAGGAGGTGTCTCTTTCCACCGGAAACTCCATGAGACAATCAAACTGTCGTAGTGCCTACAATTGGTAGAGCTGGGAAGGGTGTGCAGAATCCCCCTAACGACGCTCCCAAACCTTCCTCTAGGGGTCTCTCCACCTTCCTGTTTCTCATCCTCGAAATGGGAACCGAAGGGAAGGCACCTTGATCGGATTTTCAGTCAACGAGCTCTAGTTTCCGGCTCAGGGGCCGGACCAAGGGGGAGCGCGGGCTCGGGGAGCCCTGTCAGGGAGCCGGTTCCCCTCTGCACACATGACCAGGGGGCGGCAGCAGGGTTTTTGCTGGGGGCCCGTGGTCCGAGTCCTTTGGGGCGTGGGGAAGGGCAGCGTGTTATTCCTGCCAACCCTCCTGTGGCCTCGGGGTGCATCAGGAAGCCAGCGAGAACAGACCCTTGAGGTCTGAGTGCCGAGGCTATTCCGGAAGGAGCGATTCCAGGCCCTGGCTCAGGGTTCTAGAGCGGTGGAGTCTGTAGCAAGAACTCGTGTGAATTCAGAGTCAGGACAGGCTGTCAGTCTGGTGTTCCGTGGCGTGCTGGTTGGTGGCGGCGGTGGCGTGGATTTGATTTTGTGTATGCATGTGTGTCTTCTCTCTCGTTCACCGTTTACTTTTGGTCTTTCCCACCAAACAGCCGCAGTTCCGGAGTCCTGCCCCATAAACATTGAAGAATAGGTATGAGATCTACCAAATTATATAAGTGGACAAACCACTCATTGTATTTGGGGGTTCCTGACGTAACGGGCAATTCTGCCCTCTGTTCACTGGAGAGAGCCACCCTTAGGGGAGAATGCACTTTGACCCAGGTCCTAGACTTCAGGGAATAGAAATCTCCAACTTCCACCCAGAATCGAGAGATACCTGTGAATTTTCTGTTCCGCTCACATCTCTTCCCCGGGGGCCCACCTCCGCACTCTGCCGCAAGAGCCTTAGGATGGCTGATCCCACCAGGACACTTATAGCTACTTGATCCCAGTGTTCAGGCCATGACAGGGCCTCAGCGAGCCCTGGTGTGAGGCTGAACCCCTCAAACACGAGCACAGTGAGCCTCAGGCCCTCCCTCTGCACCCAGTCGGCCTAGCCGGTCTCCTGCATGTCCTCTGAGGGGCCAGGCCTGCCCCAGAAGAGCTTGCAGTCTAATGAAAGAGGTCAAGGGTCTGGGGATTCCCTCGAAGCCTGAGGCGCAGTGTGGCGGCAGTCAGGCCGGGGGGTGCGGGGAGGTGCAGCCTGGAGGTCTGTCCGTCAGTCAGTCATGAGGCGCGAGTGAAGGGCAGGTTTTCTGGCAACAGACAGATAGGGGGTAGTGATGGATTAAATACAGAGCATGAAGGACAGAGGAGCCAAGAATGGGCATCCGGACCAGGCGGCTGGTGCCTCTTGCACAGGAGCCGTGGTGGGTTTGGGGGAGGACAAGAACTTTAGTAGGTGCTGCCTGGGCGACCCCAAGGCCCTCGGGCTGGTCTCTCCTGGGGTTGACTGTGACCCCAGTGGGCTGCCCAGAGTTTGGGTTAGCTCGGGGTTGATGGTGACCCCAGTGGGCTGCTCAGGCAGGGCAGGGGGCGGGGCACAGAGATGAAGAGCAGCAGGTGGGCCCATCACACCTGCGGCTCCCCCCACCCTCACCTTTCTGTCCCGGACACCCTGCTGGGCAGCCAGCCCCTTCCTGCCCCACCTGGCTCCCACAGCAAACAGTGACACTGGGCCCAAATTAACACGCTCTTCTCACTCTCCTCCATTGCTTCCTGCCCTGGGGAAAACCTCAGCCCCACAACATACAGGCAAACTTCCAAAGATACAGGAGTGGATCGCAGGGCACGTGCACAGAACAAGAAATGGCCCTGCATGGTCCTCTCTGCGGTCCACAATGGCCGTGACCGGGTCTAGCCCACAGGACAGGGACAGCCCCCCGCCCCCACGGGCACCCACCTCGCCCTACTCTCTCCCTCGCTGTGGCCTGCACGCACATGGGGGCCTCAAGTGACACGCATCCTGCTAGCTTCCGAGCCAAACTCCTGGGCTGTCCTGCCGGAGACGCCGTCCGGACCTGAGGGGGGCCTGGCTCCTATACCCCTTCCTTTTCTCTTCTCCAGGCACCTGGCAGGCTGATGACAATGTTGTCAGTCGTCGGCACACACAGCGCCCGCGCTTACCACCCGGCAGCCTGGAGGACCCCCAGGACAGGCCTTGCGTGTGGGGTCCTTTGGCCGTCTGAGAGCCCCGCCCCTGTCCCTGGGCTCCCCCCCACCCTCACATTCCATCCTGGCCTCACTGGACTGCTGGCCGCTTGGGCGACCTCCGCGAAGCCACGAAGACTGTCTACACCTAGACGGGGAAGTCAGCCCCCTGCTCCCAGCCCGGACTTCTCCATAACCACCACCCCTCCCCTCCCAGAAGGAATGGGAAGCCTCTCTCTCCTCGTGGGCCAGAGCGTCCCCGTGAGCTGCGGCTCCTGACACCTTCCACAGGGACTCTCTGGGAGGTCCCCGCCTTGACCTTCGGGTGGACCCGAGGCCCGCAGGCCGGTTGTTCCCTGTGCACCTTTTCCTCCTTAGGGGGCACAACCAAGAAGACCTGGAGTCTTGGCAGCTTCCTTACGAACACGCCTCTGGCATTTTCTGGAACATCAATAAGCAATTTGAAACCTCCGGCGTGGGGTGGGGCCGGGGGTGGCCCCTGTGAGAGGGGAAAGCCGCGTGGCGCCGTTAGCCGAGTTTCCCTCAAAAACATCAGGAGCTCCTTTCTCCACGACGAGAAACCGCAGCAACCAAAAGGCTGGTTGAGAAACACCGTCCTTGCCTCTGGTCACCGAGCTAGTCCCCGGGGCCTCGTGCGTCTGTCTGCTTAGGAAGGAGGCCTCGAATCTGAGAAATCCCCCCACTACAGGATCACCCTTGGGAGAGTTGTTGACGATCAGGTGCATCCCTGAGGGCCTGGGGCTCCATCTTAAGGTGACTTTTCAAAAAACACATCTTCGACCACCTCTGCGTGCCGGGCAACCGCGTGGGGAGCTGTCGGCCGCTCTCACGTTTCATCACTACAGCCGGTCACGTGGTCCTCTTCTACCTGATGTCCCTGTCCCCACGCCTTTTTGTGAATAGTTGAAGAAACAGGCTGAGAGAGGGATGGAACAGGGATTCTCAAGCTGGGGCCTCCCCGCCCCAAGTGTTCCCCTTCCCTGCCTTCCGGACCTGCCGAACCCGAGCCGGGGAGGGGGAGTACTCATCCCACGGGTTCTTTAGGGACGCAGAGATTCTACATGCCCGCCCCCCGGCCCCCAGCCCCGTGCGAGGCGCGCCAGCAGAAGTCTGAAACAGCAAGACCAGGCTGCAAGCTGCTGGCAGTTCCTGCTCTGACACTGGTGGTGTCGGTGGGCTCCACACAGTTCCTGGACGGCCGTGTTGTCTCCTGGCTTTGGGAAAAGGTGCTCTTTCAGTGGAGCAAGAGCTAAGGAAGCAAGAGTTAGATACGGCGATTGGTGAGGCCCCAGAGCCTCACGACCATCACGATGGCCTGTCTTTGTACTTGGAACCGTTATCCTGGAAGAGTAACGGGTCGTTTCCAACACCCCAAAGAGAGCCCCGTGCCCAGGGATTCTTCCGTGTGGCTTCTTTGCACTGATGGGCGGTGGTGACCCTTGCCTGGCCGAGTGGTTAGGACTCAGGCCTGCCCTGGTTGGGGAAAGCCTGCTGTCCCAACAGACACGACATGAGTCCCCCGTGAATCTAAGCTTCTGTCTGGAGTCCCCATGTCCCCTTCTCTGAGGCCCTGCTGGGGCTTCTGGACTCCGCTGCTTCGGGCCCCAGTCCTTGTCCTTCTTTCCCCCAACATTCTTACGGTCCCTTTTGCGGTTGAGATTGGAGCAATAACCCCACTTCCTGATTTCCTTGAAGTGTAAGCCCCAGGGAATGGGGATCTTCCCTCGGGCCTGGGGCGGGGGCGCACAGCCTCCCCTCCCCTCGCGGCAGGTAGTAGTCACCGTGTGGTGTTACCCGAGATGAAGGAGATGTAGGTAAACAGCAGCCACAGTGGCCAGGAGCCCTGAGAAGAAGCCATTAGCATCATCCCTCCTGGAGGCTCTGGGTCCTTCCTGACAGCACAGGCTGGGTCCTCTCCCATTAACAGGCTCAGGAAGATTCTTTAAGGCCTTGGTTCCGTAATCAAGACATGCCTGGGTCAGAAATGGTCCTTTCACTCCTGTTTCTCAGCCTGATCCGCGTGTGTCTCTGTCTCTCCGTCTCTCCTACCTCTTTGTTCTCCTTTGGCTCTTAGGCAAACAGAAAGATCCCACCCAAAGGAGCTGGTCTTTAGTCAACTCAATCAGGGAACAGGGCAGCTCCTGACCCTACTGTGCCCAGTCTGTCATCTGGAGACAGTTGTGTTATAAGCAACTGACCCAGAGAGGACGGGATGGGGCCTGGCCTCTCACACAAAGGCACAGACTACCTGGAGGCCTGTGGCTCCTGCCAGCTCTGGTCCGAGCTCTCCCGTGGCCTCCAGGAGGTGTGCCAATTCCGGGCGCACAGAGCCTGCCTTCCTCCTCCACCCAGTTCCACCATCAGAGTCTATACCCGCACTGGGGTATCTCCTGGGCACAGATCCGCACACTTTGAGCCGTCTCACCTGGGGAGAGTTCGTGTCCTGTCCACCTGATCTTGGCATGCTGGTTGATCACTTTGCTTTAGGACCTGCACACCTGGCGTGTGCAAGTGTGTGTGTATGTATGTGTGTGTGTACTGTTTGTGCCATCTGTGTACCCCTCCCACTCCGTGGGGTACATTCATGGGCACACGACAGTGGGGACATCAAGGATGCAATATTTATGGATTGTTGCATGATTCTTTAAAACGAATAAAACTGTTTACAAGGGAAGGAGAGCGATGAATTGTGTCCTTGGCTTATTTGTGAAAGTTTCTGTCCGACTTTCTCCAGCACTCAAATATTTTTACACAACAGAATGTCCAAGTGGCGAGTGGGGGAGGCAGAAGGAAGGAAAGCCCTGCTCCCGGGTGCGAGGTGGGAGTTGAGAAGCCACCCGGTGGACACAGGTTCCCCCCACACACACACACTGCCCTCCAGTTTCTGGGCAGAGGCCTGAGTAGGGAGCCCTCACCCCACCCTCACCCTTAAACCGGAGAACTTCCGTCACTGCAGCTCTTCAATAATTGAAGAGCAGGAAAGCTGGTGACCGACGGGAGGCCAGGGGAGGGGAGGAAGAAGTCCCCGGTGTCCCCCCTACCTTAGTCCATGCCACTTAAAAGTTGGTGAAATGAAAGAGGCGAATGACCCTGCTAGGAGAATTGGGCAAGTCCGTGACTTTGGTGAGTTTCACTCAGCCGCTTTGTTCCCTCCGCTATCTGAAAAGGGGTGGGGGGGGGGAGGGATGCTTCCGCAGAAGCCTCTGGAAAGTCCGCTTCCGGGAACCTTGCTGAGTGCAGGGGTGGGGAGGGAGCCGCTTACTGGGAAACCCTGCCCGCTCTGCTGTGCCTGGCATCGGTGCAGCCATTGCTGCGGACGTGAGCGGCAGGTGGCATCGGAGAGTCAGCCCTGCCCACGGACGCCCCGGCGACAGTCAGGGTCGGGAGGGTGGGAGAGGGCACAGGAACGTGAGCCCAGAGGAGGGGAAAGGAGACGCAACCACACGGCTCCCGAGCCTGAGCCTGGGCCCCCCGCGCCCCTGGCTCGGTCCGCGGAGCGGTCGACGCCGGGGGCAGCCGAGACAGGAAGGAAGCGAGGGCGGGAACGCGGCTGCCCGGCGGACGGCTCGCGGGCGTGCCAGGGGCCTCGGGCGAGAGCCGCGCGCTTCTCCGAGCCCTGCGCGGGGCCCTCGGGCGGGAATGCGCGGGGCCGGGACGCGGTGGCGGGTAGGGGGCTGGGTGGCGCGGGAGAGGGCGGCAGGAGGAGGCAGTTCGGTGAGAGTTACCGCCAGAGAGAGTGGCTAGAGCCCGCGATCTCCTTAGAAACGCACTGGCCAATAGCAGCAGCGGAAGCTGTTTATGGGGGCGGAGCGTCGCCATGGCAGCAGAAGAAGCCTTTGCAGCGGCTACTTAATGCCGGTCCGGGGGCCACGGGCGCTTAGAGAGGCGCCGTCGGGCGGGGGGGAGAAAAGGGGCGCTGACGGGGCCCTCGAGCTGGGGACAGAGAGCCGCGGGGGGTGGGAGGAACTCCTTCCAGAACCTTCCTTTGGCCCGGGCTGCGCTCTGAGCCAGGTAAGGGACTGAGACGGCTGCTGGCCGCGGGAAGGGAGGGTGTCCGTACCAGCCCGATCTCCCATCCGTCCTCGGCCGAACTGGTGGACCCGGGAATGACATCTGAGTTGGGAGGGACACTTACTTCTCGCTCCCTGTAATTACTATCCTGTTCCCTCCCTTCCCCGTTTATCTCCCATCCTAATATTTCTTTCCCAAGATCAGACGACTTCCCCGTCTCAAGTCTTTGCCCTCCTGGGCTCCCTCGCCCCACTTCCATTTGTTGCGGGAGGGTTGATTTCCCGCTCGTGGGGAGAAGGTGATAGCCTCGGATACCCCTACCCTCTTCCCTCATTTGGCTAATAAAGAAAGTCTCTTCTAAAATCTCAGAGAGGAAAAGAGTGAGACGGACCCAGCGGGGGTCGGACCCCAAGGCACTGGTTCTGTTTCCCAGACCTCGGCCAGTAAAGATCCCCTCAGCAGCGGGGACGGTTTTAGAGGAGCCTCCCCCACCTCGCCCCCACCCTGCCATCCAGGGTGGGGGAGGTGCTCAGCTCCCGTCCTCCGTGGTCCCCCGCAGGCATCACACTGGTCTCCCGAGGAGGCGACCCCCTCGCGGTCGCAGGATGGAAGCGCGCGTCCCCGAGGCCTTGTAACTGGAGCCGCAGGAGTCGGGGGGCCCGAGAGCGCGGCGGGCTGCCCACGCCTCAGCCCG
The DNA here is from genome assembly GCF_003009895.1 of Hyaena hyaena. Taxonomy (NCBI): domain Eukaryota; kingdom Metazoa; phylum Chordata; class Mammalia; order Carnivora; family Hyaenidae; genus Hyaena; species Hyaena hyaena. The sequence continues at coordinate 1,376,342 of NW_024080653.1, read as the reverse complement.
TGGATGTTGACCGCCCCCTCGGAGGGTCCCCGAAGCCATGGCGGAAAGCTGGCTACGCCTCTCGGGGGCTGCGGCGGCGGAGGAGGCAGGGCCGGAGAGCGGCCTCGAGGAGCCGGACGCCCTGGATGACAGCCTGACCAGCCTGCAATGGCTGCAGGAATTCTCCATTCTCAACGCCAAGGCCCCTGCCCTGCCGCCGGGGGGCACCGACCCCCACGGCTACCACCAGGTGCCAGGCTCGGCCGCACCGGGGTCCCCCCTGGCGGCCGATCCCGCCTGCCTGGGGCAGCCGCACACTCCGGGCAAGCCCACGTCGTCCTGCACGTCGCGCAGCGCGCCCCCGGGGCTGCAGGCCCCGCCCCCCGACGACGTGGACTACGCCACCAACCCGAGCGTGAAGCCGCCCTACTCTTACGCCACGCTCATCTGCATGGCCATGCAGGCCAGCAAGGCCACCAAGATCACCCTGTCGGCCATCTATAAGTGGATCACGGACAACTTCTGCTACTTCCGCCACGCTGATCCCACCTGGCAGGTAGGGGAGGCGCGGGTGGTGGCCGCTCCCTCCCCGCTCACCTCCTTTCTCCCCACACGGGGCGGGCTGACTGGACTTGGGTCCCATGTCCGCACGCCAAGCAGGCTCGCTGTGCAGCCAGGGCCCCAAGAGAGGAAGGCCATCGAGGAAGGACCTCAAGGGGGCCCAGGGCTTGGAACTGCCCCTCCTCTGATTTCTGAGAGGGAGGAGGGAGGGTGTTTAAAGGGGGTTAGAAAGAATGCAGACCCCAGATTCATGGGGAAAGCACCTGTCACTCATCCAGTAGACCCAGCCCAAAGACCAGGGCCACATTATGTGTGGACATGGCCCCCTAAGACAGGGTGATGGACTAAGGGACACATTTTTGTCCCAAGTCCTAGAATTCCTAGACATCGCACCGCCCAAGGACAGTCTGTCAAGGCCCAGCTCAGAATTGGATGAGGGGTGAGCCCCCACCAGGCTCCGCATTCTGCCTTGTCCCAGTCGGCTGGTGGAGGCGGGGGTGGGGTGCGACATGGCGACATGGCGTGTGAAAGCAGGCTGCGTCCCCGTGGAGGGGCTGTGCGGCCTTCCTAAGGCTGCCGCCCCAGCCCCTCACCCAACTCCTCAGTTTCCTGCCTCCTGTTCTCCCCCTCTTCTCAGTCAGCCTCCCTAGGGTGACAATTACCTGAGCCAGGTGCTTTCCACAGGGGCTCTCCCTGCCGCGCGCACTGGCTTCATGTTCCAAGTCTCCGGAACCTGGCACAGAGCAGCCAAGGGGCCCGAGCCTCCATGTAAACATCCCAGCCTTGCCCCTCTACCCACCCACCCACTCTACCTTCTGGGCCCTCAACCCCTGTCCCCCAGGACGGTTTGGACAAGACTGTGCTCCTTGGAATGAACAAGGCAGAACGATGACTTGAGGCCAAGCAGACATGAGTCTTCCACTTTAGATCAGGGTCTAGTTGGAAAGAGAGGCCCCAGAACGCCCAGACTCTTCCCTGGGGCACCCACGGAGAGCAAGCTGCAGAATCCCAGCCCCAGGCTACTCCACGTTTGTTCGGGGGCCCTGACTCTGCGGTGACTGTCATTTGTCCCTTGATGAGAAAGCAGAGACCCCCTACCCCCTGCCCCAAACCTCTGAAGCTCAGGCGTCAGGAAATGGGGGTCAGAAATGAGTGCTGTGCTCCAGGCTGGGTAATAATCAACTGAGGCCTCATAGCCTGGAGGGGAGGAGGGGACCATGGTGGGTGGGGGGCGGGAGTGAGGGCCTGGGCCAGCAGCCGGCCCAACAAACAAGGCAAGTCATCAGAGCCCCCCCGCCACTTCATCCCTCCACACGCTCCGAGCACACACCCTCACACCCTCCGTAGCTCAGCACCCCCCTCCGTGCCCACCTTTCAACCCACCCACTGTCTTCACAAACAGGGCCTGCCAGGCCCAGGCGGGGTGAGATGGCTGTCCAGGCCCTGGGGGAGCTGAAGCCTTTGGCCAGAGACCGCAAGCGGTGGGGTAAGGGAGGGAGGGCAGGCCGGGGTGGCACTCAGGGCTCGGATGACTGAGCAGACAGATATCCCGGCAACAGGGAACAAAAGCCCCCGGCAGCACTCCTGGCCACCGATGCCTTGTGGCCGGTGTCCCAGAGCCACTGGTCAGGGCCGTGCGCGCGTCAGCCCCTGCTCCCCTGGGGGCAGGAACACGAGTGGCCCCCCATCGGCGGCCCTTCCCGCTCACCCAGCCGACCTCCTTCTCTCCTCTCCCTCCTCCCCCTGCACAGAATTCCATCCGCCACAACCTGTCCCTGAACAAGTGCTTCATCAAAGTGCCTCGGGAGAAGGACGAGCCGGGCAAGGGGGGCTTCTGGCGCATCGACCCCCAGTACGCCGAGCGGCTGCTGAGCGGGGCCTTCAAGAAGCGGCGGCTGCCCCCGGTCCACATCCACCCGGCCTTCGCCCGCCAGGCCTCGCAGGAGCCGGGCGCCGCCCCTTGGGCCGGGCCGCTGACCGTGAACACCGAGGCCCAGCAGCTGCTGCGCGAGTTCGAGGAGGCCACCGGGGAGGCGGGCTGGGGCGCGGGCGAGGGCAGGCTCGGCCACAAGCGCAAGCAGCCGCTGCCCAAGCGGGTGGCCAAGGTCCCGCGGGCCCCCAGCACCCTGCTGCTGACCCAGGAGGAGCAGGGCGAGCTGGAGCCCCTCAAGGGCAACTTTGACTGGGAGGCCATCTTCGAGGCCGGCACTCTGGGCGGCGAGCTGGGCACGCTGGAGGCCCTGGAGCTGAGCCCGCCGCTGAGCCCCGCCTCGCACGGGGACGTGGACCTCACCGTCCACGGCCGCCACATCGACTGCCCCGCGACCTGGGGGCCTCCGGTGGAGCAGGCGGCCGACAGCCTGGATTTCGACGAGACTTTCTTGGCCACGTCCTTCCTGCAGCACCCCTGGGACGAGAGCGGCAGTGGCTGCTTACCGCCGGAGCCCCTCTTCGAGGCCGGGGACGCCACCCTGGCCGCCGACCTGCAAGACTGGGCCAGTGTGGGCGCCTTCTTGTAAGAGGCCGGGCCCCGCCCCACCTCCGGTCGGCGCCCGAGTCCGGGCCCAGACTGCCCCCCCCCCCCCCCCCCCCCCCCCCCCCNGCTCTGCCGAGGGGCTCGCCACGCGGGCACACGTGTGTTCACATGTTGCGTCCGCTTTGTTGTTCAGAGCGACGGGCTGCAGGCCGAGACCGCCCCCCCCCCCCCCGCCCCAGCACAGGCCCGTGGACACCCTCCCGCCCAGGCAGGGGCTGGCCCAGGTCTCCTGAGGCCCCCAGCCCAGGCTGCCTTCTGATTCCGGCCCAGGAGGCTGAGAAGCGAGGCCCAGGACCAGAATGGCTGCCGCCCCAGCCCCCGGCCACACACACACAGTGTTTCAGTGATCCTCGTCTTCCCTGCGCCAGGGCTGGGCTCCGGGCCCAGCAAGGCAGGGCTGCACCTGGAGGGGCGCTGGCCCAGCGGGGGAGCAACAGTACAGGCCCGCCCCTGGGTGCCTCGGCTCCTACACCCCTCCCTCTCCCGCTGGCCTCCCCAGGTCTCTATCCAGAGAAAGATCCCAGGTACAACAAATGCTAATTAGGTGACAGCAAATTAACCCCCTGGAGGCCTCTCTGGGGGCGAAGGCTCCCCAGGGCTGGGGAAGGAGGGGGAGGGGTGGGGAGGGGGGAGGGAACCGAAGGCAGAGACGGAATGAGGTCCGGGTGCCTGGTGGGTGAGGAGGTTTCCTAAGGCCTCTGGGGTCTTCGTGAGGCCCCATCCCTAGAGGTGGGGCAAAGGGTGTAAATCCCTAATGTTTGAGGCAGAGAACAGTGGGGGAGGTGGGGTTGGGGGGGGTTGGGGGCAGGGGCAGCTGAGCTGCAGTGGGGAGGGGACAGACAGACTAATGTAGTGAGTGTAGCTGTAGCTGAGGCTTAACCGGGAGGGATGCAGAGCTTGCTAGAACCTCTGGGACCAAGAATTGGGGGGGAGGGGGAGGGGCGGGTAGCCCGCGTCCCTGCCCCCACTTGCTGGGGGAGTGTCCTGCTCTACCCTGAGTCCCTCAGTCTGCATCCCACATCCACCCTCCTGCCCAGTGGGGACAATTTAACCTTTTTCATGGAAACTTATTTACAATAAAACATTTTTAAAAATAAAGTTTTTAAAATTAAAAATCTGACAAAGGACCTGCTTGCAACCTTAGGAAAAGGCAAGGGCCAGGCTGGGAGGAGGGGAATGGCTGGGAGGAAGATGTGGGGGCACTGAAGGCCTCAAGAGTGCCCCTTGATGAACTTCCCGTGACCTCCATGTCCCCAGGGAGAAAGGGGCTGAGAAGCAGTCCTCAGGGGTCCCCTCCAGCCTGGGCCTCAGCACCTCTGTCTGCGCAATGGGGAGAATTGCACCCACAGCCCCCAGGGAAAGGGCGACAAAGGAGACGCAGCCCCCTCCCTGGCCCTGGGGACTCACAGGGGCCAAGCATGCCCAGAGCTCGGCTCACATGTCCCTGACCGCGAGGGCCTGCCCGGGCTCGCCGGCCTGAGTCTGCGGTCCCGGCCTGGGCCTGTCTCCAGCATCACCCTCCCTCGGTCCTCTCCTGGAGGGACAGGGTGTGAGGCCAGAGGGCCCCAGGCTGGCGTGTGCTCACCCAGCCAGGCGCCTTCCCTCCCAGGCCCAACGCAGGCTTGAGGAGGAGAAGGCCACCAGGGGTGCCCAGACCCTACTCCCGCACTTACACCAGCAGGCCCAACTCCACCAGGGACCAGCCTACCGGAGCCCTAATGGGGAAACTGAGGCACGGGAAACGTGTTTGGGTGACACACGGCGGCACCTTTCGGTCCCCTCCCCCCAGCTTTGCCTGGAGCTCACCTCTCCCCCCAGCCCCCTCCCACACACGGGGCACAAACGGGCACTGTCTCCCACAACCTTGCCCAGCCTCCACGGACCCCTTTCTCCTGAAGCCCTTTTCTTTCCCTTCTCTCCAGTCTGGCTCTAGGCCAACCTGGCATTCCCTGTGCTAACTTGCGGCTTTCACTTGCTAATTATTCCAAATATTTCGGGAGGGCTCACACACTGCTGGGCCAGGGGGTTGGGGCCTTCCTGAGCCCAGAAGCCAGCCCACCCCGGCCCCACAGCAGGCCGAAGGGGCTGCCTGCGCAGAGACTCCCTGCACCCCTCAGGCCACTCCTCCCTCCCTCTCCCCACCACCCCCACCAGCCTGCCTTTCCACAGTCCCCAGAAGAGGGGAACAAGGGGGCCCCAGGCTTCTCCGGTGACCCCAGGATCAGCCTCCAGCCCTGGAGGTACATTCTAGATTGACAGGTGGGGTTGGACCAAGGCATCGACAATTTGAAAGGTCCCCAGACGCTTTCAGTGGAAGGGCTGGGCCACCGGGCTTCACACACACTCTCAGCCGGGGCATCAGGGAGTGGGGACAGTGGCCCTTGGCTGGGCGGCTTTTGAACACAGATGTTCACTTACCTACTATTTATTTATAAATGCAGTGTAATCCCAATCTAAATAGATTTCACGCCATGTGCCAGTAAGTCACAGACGTGATGCCCTGTTGACACCAAATCCTTGAGCGAGTGTATATTTCCTTAGAACAAGGACACTCCCATGGAAGCCTAGCGCCACCGCCTCCGCCAGGAAACTGGTGCTCACGGGTGGCCCCCAAACCGAACCGCCGACCCCATGCAGATTTGCAGGTCGCCTGCTACCAGACTCACACGTTGCACCATCTCTTTTGAGCTGTGTGCTTTGGCGCCCTTGACTCAAGCTCTCAGAGCAGGCTCCTCATCTCCTCTGACCCCCACCTTTGAGGTGAGAAGTCCCTGAACCACTTCATGCCTGACTGTGGGGACAGCGCCTTCCCAAAGCAGGGAGCCAGCGTTCTGTCCCCAGACGCACCACCTTTCCCTGCCCCCGTTCCCCCATGGGTCTCCCAGCCAGGAATGTGATGGGGGGGGGGGAGCTCGGACCGTGGGGCCCCTCCCAGCCCTGCTCCAGCACATCCTCTTCCACAGGACAGCCCCGCAATGACTCTCTAGTGTCGGGAAGACCCCGGATCCTGAGCACAGCTCTCCCTGCAGTCCTGGAGCAAATAGGCCAGGCCCCCTGCAGAGCTGAGGGCAGAACTGTCTCTCTACCCCGCCCCCACCCGCACTCCGGGGACCCACACTTGCGGAAGGAAGAGAGTGAGCTGGAGCGCTGGGAGGAAGGTGAGGGAGGGCTGGGGGAGAGGTGGTCATGAGTCAGGCGCACTTTCATCCTGGGCTGAGGCCCAAAGGTAAACAGGTGTATTTAGACTCCCGGCAGGGGGCAGCGGGCTGGTCCGCCGCTGGACAGGCCTGGGCCTGTCGGGGGTGGGGATGTGGCATGGAGGGGAGGCCTGCGTTGACAATGGGGTGGCAGAGTGGCCCCAGGTCCTGCTGCCACGGTCTTTGAGATGAGGAGGAAAACACAGGTGACAAGGGAGGGGAGCATCCCGGGGTTTGGCAGGAGGCTCTGTGAGGCCACCGCTGCTGGCGGTGCCAAGGACATGCGCGCAGCCCCTGGGGCCGAGGGGGTCCCTTTCCTCTGGAAGCACATGTGTCTGCCCCAGTCTGTGGCTCCCAGGTGGGACAGGTCAGAGCCACTCTGATAGACGTGCTGGGGCCTGGACTTTCCCTGAGAGTCCAGAACAGGCCGGGACCGGCAGGAGGGCACTGTCCCCCAGAAGCCAACCAGCCTGAGTGGCAGAGCAGGGAGAGGCAGGTGCACATTAACCAGGGGGACCGAGAGACAGGGCCCAAGGTCTCTCACAGCTGCCCCCACCGGCAGCCCCATCAGCCTGAGGCTGCCCTGAGCAGCTTGGGGCTGAGCCCCAGACCCTCTTTCCCTCTGAAGGAAGCTAGCCCCAGAAAGTAGGGAGGGCAGGTGGCTAGCCTACTGCCCCCCAGGCCCCCCCAGACCCTCTCAGATGCGGGTTGGGGGGAGGGGGGCTCTGAAGGACAAGGGAGGCACTCCCAGCTGCTGTTTGCCCGGGGCGGGGATGGATGGAGCTGAGGCCCAGAGGCTGCCCAGTCTCCTCTGCCCCCGGCCAAGCCACCACCGCTCTGTCTGTGGCCCTGTTCCCACCCCCAGCCCCCCTGCCCCCCTTCATGCCTCACTCTGGGCACTGAGCCCGTCCTCACCCCACGAGGCCTCCCTCGTCCCTCTAACTTGCTTACCGTGAGCCACGGCCCGTGTCAGTGGGGCAGGCAAGGTGGGGCAGAGTGGCCCCCAGGGCCTGCCTCTAGTTTCAGCCTCAGAACCCACACGTCTGGACCCCTCTGGGCAGACAACAGGCCTCTCTTGCTCATTCCTACATTTGCAGGATTGAGGACAGTGCCCAACTTCTTTAAGTATTGAATGAATGTACTGGCGAGGCAGATGGTTAAAAGGTAGGAAAACACCTGAATAGCCTTGGCAAAAATGCCACTGCAGACAGTGGCTTTAATTAATCAATTAATTAATTAATATTTAAGTCTAAGTTCATTAATGTATAGTGTAATAATGGCTCTGTGAATACTTTTTTAATTTTTATTATTTTTTAATAATGTGTATTTATGTTTTAGAGAGCGGAGAGAGAGCAGGAGTGGGGGAGGGGCAGAGAAAGGGGCACAGAGGATCCGAAGCAGGCTCTGTGCTGACAGCAGAGAGCCTGATGCAGGGCTGAAACTCACGAACTGTGACATCATGACCTGAACCGAAGTAAGGATGCTTAAGTAAGTGACTGAGCCATCCAGGCGTCCCCTGTGAATACCTTTTTAAATAATCCATAATTAGGGGCGCCTGGGTGGCTCAGTTGGTTGAGCGTCTGACTTCAGCTCAGGTCATGGTCTCACGGTTTGTGAGTTCAAGCCCCCCCGTCGGGCTCTGTGCTAACAAACAGTTCAGAGCCTGGAGGCTGCTTCAGATTCTGTAGGTCCCTCTCTCTCTCACTCTCTCTCTCTTTCTCCCCTTCCCCTGCTCATGCTCTGTCTCTCTCTCTCAAAAACAAATGCTAACATAAAAAAAAATAATCCATAAATACCCATGTTATAAAATTGAAAAAAGATACAAAAAGGGGCTTCAGTGAAAAGCAAATGTCCCTTCTGTCCTGACCCCAAGCCACCCAGCTCTCCTCTGAGGCAATCACAGTTACCAGTTTCTCCTGCAGACTTCCAAGCATATAGACTTCCAGGCACATTTTACACGTATATGAGCCTATAAGTATCAATATGAAATTTCAAGTGCAACAGAGAATCTCAGTTTTAGTCTTTTTTTCTTTTTTGCAGGCATCCCGCCCAGACACTGTCTTCCCACTCAGCTGCAATCAAACTTATCCTATGGCTTCTTTTTGCTTCTCTCCTGTCCAGGATTCCCTGTTTCTACTTCTACCCTTTGTTTGATTTATTTCCAGAAACTTCTGGAAAGGATGCACAGGAGTTGCACTTTTTGAGATCTTGAACACGTATGCATATCTGTAGCCAAGTCTCACATCTGATTGCCAGTTGGGCTGAGTATAACATCGCTCTCAGAAACTTGAAGCAATGGTCATGGCTGTGGCTATGAAATCTGCTGCCCCTTCCATCTTAAACCTTGGCATTTGATTCGTTTCCACTCTAAAGAAGTGTGTAGGGTCCGTGCTTTATCCCTGGTGTGCTGATAGTCCATGACAGGGGCCCTCATTGTGGGCCTTTTCTTCATTCACCTGCAATGCACCGTTGATATCTTTAATCTGAGACAATGTCTCAAAGTCTTTATGTGATGATTTCTTTCCCTTTGATTTCTTTCTGAGACAAATTTTCAGACCTTAAACATTGAATTGTCCCGTCCTTTCTCTCTTACCTTCTATCACTTTATCTTTTTATTTTCTGAGAAATTGCTTCATGCCCTTTTATTAGTCAACTCTTACTGGCCTCTCCACCCCCCACCCCAACAACGACCACTAATTTTTATCCTTCCTTCCTTCTTTTCCTTCTTTCTTTCTCTCTCCCTCCCTCCTTCCCTCCCTCCCTTCCTTCCTTCCTATTTACTAAATAGGCTTCACACCCAGTGCAAAGCCCAATGCAGAGCTTGAATTCATGACCCGGAGATCAAGACCTGAGCTGAGATCAAGGGGCACCTGGGTGGCTCAGTCAGTTCAGTGCCCAACTCTTGCTTTTAGCTCAGGTCATGATCTCATGGTCTGTGAGATTGAGCCCCATGTCGGGCTGACAGTGAGGGGCCTACTTGCGATTCTCTCTCTCTTTCTCTCTGCCCCTCCTCCGCTCACGTAAGTGTGTGCACATGCTCTATCCAAATAAATAAATAAACGTGAAAAAAAAAAAAAAGACCTCACCCGAGGTCAAGAGTAGGTTGCTGAACCAACTGAGCCACCCAGGCCCCCAACCACGAATTTGATTGCTATCACCTTAGGTAAGTTTTGCCTATTCTAGAATTTCATCTAAATGGCATCAAACAGTTTGTACTTTGTGTTTGGCTTCTTTCACTCAGCGTGTAATTTTTGAAACTTATATCGTTGCACCCATCAGTGGTTTGTTCCTTTTTCCGGGGGGACTAGTATTCCATTGGATGATCCTAGCAGCTTGTTTATCCAGGCTCCTCCTGATGACTGGCTGGGCCGTTTCCAGTGCCCGGCTACTGTGATCACAGCTGCTGGGAACATTCTTGGACGGGGCTTTTGTAGTATAGATTTTTTTTTTAATCCCCTTTCATTTGGATGGGGCTCAGGAAGAGAAGACAAACACACGTGGTGCACCTGACATGCTTGACTGGTCTATCCTGAGTTCATTTTTAAAAAAAAATTTTTTTTTAGTGTTTATTTATTTTTGAGACAGAGAGAAACAGAACATGAGCCGGGGAGGGGCAGAGAGAGAGAGGGAGACACAGAATCTAAAACAGGCTCCGGGCTCTGAGCTGCCAACAGAGAGCCCGATGTGGGGCTCGAAGTCACCGTGAGATAACGTGCTGAGCTGAAGTCAGACGCTTAACCAGCTTAGCCACCCAGGCGCCCCTATTTTTTTTAAGAGAGAGAGAGAGAGTGGGAGAGAAGCCCAAGCAGGCTCCATGCTCAGCACAGAGCCTGACAGGGGGCTCGATATCACGACCGTGAGATCATGGCCTGAGCCGAAATCAAGAGTCAGATGCTGAACCTCCTGAGCCACCAGGTGCCCCTGAGGAGTAGTCCTGGGCATTCCGCGTGAACCAGAGAGGAAAGGAGTTACATGCAGCATGGGAGGAGGTGGGAACCCGCCCAGCTTGCTCAGTACAGGGGAGGGTGAGCGGCCAGTGCGCCTCTTCTGGGGAGCACTTCTGGCCATGTCGCTTCTCCTTGAGCACACCGCAGTGACCCCCCTCACTGACAGGCCTTCTGAGTATGACCAAGATTGGCCCCTTCTCCCACCCCTCTTCCCATCTGCCCCTCCTTCTGGGACCAGTCACACTGACCTGTTACTCAGCGTCACCACCCCCACCTTCCCTCTCCTACCCCCGCCCCTGCCCTGAAAGAACCCCCTCCCATTCTCTCCCTTCACTTGGGTAACTCCCCACATGACTTAGGGTCAGGCTCCCACGGTCTGAGTCCCCAGCTGTGCCCCTCCCCCAGCTGGTAGAACAACTTCCTGGTAGAACTGACACCAATCCTTTCTGCACCTCTGCTTGACAAGGGTTGCAATGTCAGGGTCCCCAGGCTGGAACCCAAACCAGTGACAGCACCAGCACTGCCACGTCCTTAAGGGAGGGGAGCAGCATCGGGACCGAGAGTCCCTGGAACTTACTGTGACTCCAGCTGGCCAGCCTTCTGGGGAGCCCACCTCCTCCTCCAGTCCACCCTTGACCTGGAGCCCTTTTAACTGGTGGATCTAGAACTCAGTTTGGGGGGTGACCTCCAACACAATCCCTTTCTCGGCTTCACCTCTGCGGCCTGTTGCATGCCTCGAGGCGAGGACAAGTGTCCACTTCCTGCCTCATACCCCCGCCTTTCCCCCGCTCCCAGCATAGACTGCCCACCTCGGCACTCCCGGCTGCTGTCTGGAGTTCAGATCGCTTGGAGGAAGGTCTTGGGCTGAAGGCTGGGGAAGGTGGCCCTGAGCTCTAGGAGTCCACCGCATCAGCTGGCTGGGCCTCTGGCGGACCCGAGGTTCCCAGGCTGGCCTGAGGTATCTGCAGGCCCCGGCTCCTGGAGGGACCGGGTAGAGGGCGGTCTGGTCTGTTTGCCTTCTCTGTTGGGAGGCTGGGGGCAGCTGGAATGGCCCTCGGTCATAGAGGCATAGGCCTTCAGTCTGCAGGAGACCTTAGGAGCCTTCTAGTGTCACCTACAGGTGAGGAAACTGAGGCACGGAGAGAGAGGAACAGTTCTGAGGATGTCAGCACAGATCAGGTTGGCTTCTTTTGGGCTCTGTTAGCTAGGGGACCCAACGGGACATTTGCCACCTCTCCATTCACTGCCTCGGTGGAGTGCCCCCTTCATTGCACCATGCTGACAGCCTGTGTCCTCTCCTGCTGCAAGGGGAGCTCTGGGGGGTGCAGGGACGGTGCCCCGTTCACCATGGCACCTGCCAGGGGTCCAGAGTGGCTTCCGGTGTGTGCTCAGCAGAACGTAGCAGAACGGATGGAGGGGGTGGGCAGGCTGTGTCCCAATTCTCCAATTCTGCTGCATCCAGCAGCCAGAGCTCCGAGCTGGGAAGACAGCGCAGAGCCAGGAGAAAGCTCGGGTCGGTCCCGCCTGCCCTCGGAGCCCCGGCCTTGTCTCCCAGCCCAGTCCCCCTCCTTGGCCTTATTAAAAAGCCCCAGCTGAAGGTGTGGTCGTGTGCGGCGTCTGGCAGGTAATGTGCCCTGAGAAACAGGGACATCTGTCCCTGGCTTCTCTCTGCTCATTCATTCATCGTTCAGTGGATCTCAGACAGATGGGAAGACCCTTCCACGGGTGTGAAGGACACGTACAAACAGAAGACCAAATGCTCAGAGCAAGAGCAGGTGGGTCCCGAGGTGCACTGGGGACCCCCAAGGCAGGGTCACCTCATCCAATCCTCTGCCTCAGGGCAGCCATCGGGTTAGGGAAGAAGACCTCCCCGTCTCCCACCACAGAGGCAGGATCCATCAGTCCTCAGCCTCAGGGAAAGACCTGGCCCTTAGCCAGCTCCAGGCAGGACTCCTCTGTGTCCCCTGTGCCCTGGCGAACAGCTGTAGAGTCCCCTCTGTGCCCCACCACCAGAACCAAAGCCACTTTCCCTCACTGCCGTGTCCCACGTCCACTCTGGTTACCGCCCAGATCGGTCAGGTGGCCTGCTCACTTGTGTCCCTGACTCGGGCCACCCCGCAGAAGCTTCTCACCAAATCCAGTCCACCCTTAGCTGATTCGTGGTCCCCAAGGCCACCCTCCCTTCACTTCCAGCCAAACCCAAACTCAACTGTCCTCTCTGGACACCCCTTCCCTACTTCCCAGATGCTGTGAGGCTAGTTAGACCTTCTTCCGGGGGTCCCTCTTCCCAACTTCAAATTCCAGGCCACACACCTGTGCCTCCCAGGGGCTCCCTGCTCTGCCCAGGTGGCTGCGACGCTGCTTCCCCAGCCGGCACAGCCCAGGCCCAGAGCCCTGGCTCCTTCCTGTGGCCTGTATCCCACCGGCTTGCCGTGCACCCTAAATGCCCAAATGTTTCCAAGAGTTCTATTTGGCCAGCAAGAGGGGCTGGACGCACCCCGCGCAGGCTGCCAGCCCCGGGAGGCCGGCTGTCCTTTCCGGTCTGCTGCCTACAGTGGTTCTAGGTCAGCGCCCTTGAATGAACGCACAAATGACTGAACCTGCCCTCCAGCCCGAAAGATCCACCCTGCCTACAGGGAGGGCGCGTCTGGGGGGCGCTCCCGGGGCCTGGTCCCAGATGGTGGGAGGCCGCGGCCCACCACTCGACTGGGGTCTCTGCTCTGCCGAGCTCGCGGGCGGCCGGGAAAACGCCGGAAAGCGCTGAGTCACGTTCAGGGCACGCGTCCCGCGGGAGCCCGGCCTTCCGGGGCGTGTGGCTGCGGGAGCGCGCCGGCCGCCCGGGGATTGGGGCTGCGGGGGCGCGCCCGAGGGTGGGGAGGTGCCGGGGGCGGGGCCGCGCCGGGGCTGGGGGTGCAGGGCGCGGGGAGCACGCGGGCTGAGGGGGGATTCGGCGCTGCGGAGGCGCGCCGAGGGTTGGGGAGCTCCGGGCGAGCGGGCGGTCTGGGGGCAGGGCGGGGGGCGGCGCGGCTCCCGGGGGGTCGCCAGGCACCCCGGCCCAGAGCAGCCCGGCCGCCGGCGTCCTTGGTTGCCAGGAGCCGCGGGAATGAAATGCGGAGGGTGCCGGTGGCTGACGTCACCGCGCCCGCTGGCCGGGACCCTGCTCCGCGGACCGGTCTGGGGGAGAGGGGGAGGGGGGTGCCGAGCACCTGCCCCGACCCCCCGGCTTCGGCCCTCCCGAGCCTTCCTCATTTGTGCGCGTTCTCCCGGTCTCCACGTTGCTGTCTTCAGTGGCCCCCCTCGCCCCCTCCTCCATTTGCACCCATCCACCTGCCCTTGACCTCTCTCCTCTCTTTTCGTGCGTCCCCTGGACATTCTCGCAGGTTCCAGGCCCTCCCCCAGCCCCCGGAGCCGCGGAGAGGGCCGTGGGTGTCGGGCGCCCCCTGGCGACCTCCTGCGCTCGGCCTCGGGCGTGGGGAGGAGACCCGGCGCTCGACCCCCAGGGCCCCTCTCCGTCGGGGGCTGAGGGGCCGCTGCGGGGTTGGCGAGGGTTGCGCGCCCCCCAGCGGCCCCCGCGCACAGGGTTCTGGAAAGCGGAGGGCGGCGTCCTCAGAAAGGGACCTGGAGAGAACAGGCTGGGGAAGGGGCGGTTGTTGCTACAAGCCAGATACAGGGAAGGAATGTCTCTTGAACTTCCTCACACGTTTTTCTGGAGAGCCTGCCCGGGGTCGCCGGGAAGTCTAGTCTGGAACGAAGCTGAGAGTAAAGGGGCGAGAGAGAGTCGCAGCAGGGGCAGGAATGGGGCATTGAGTCAGGAGTAAAGGGATGGGGAGTGGCCCCCTGACCCTGGAGGCCCTGGAGCCATGAAGAATCATCTGTCTGCCCGTTTGTACTGGCCTCCTCAGCTGGCTTCCTGCCAGGCCTTGACCCTGGGATCCGAAGCAAATTCCTGCGTCCTCTAAGCCGGGCTGACCGGGAGCTAGAGTTTGAAAAGCGAATAGAATTTCCCTCAAGTGCTGTCATCCTCTGGATCCGCACAGGGGAGAGACTCTTGCCCAGTGGCCAGTGTCAGAGCCAGTGGCCAGGGCTCTCTGGTGTCCGGGAGGCAAAGTTCTCCAGGCCCAGGGACGACGCAGGGGCTGTGGCATGGCTGGCCGTCAGCGGGGTCATGGCTGGGTGCCTCTTTGACCCACTATCCCACTTTGGGATCTGAAAGGCTCCTGGCCAAACTGACTTCTTCGGGATCTTTCCAGTAACCCTGGCTGTTTGGACCTCCAGGTGCACCCTCTTGCCAGGATGTGGGACTCTGGTCGCGGCCCTGGAGTGTCTAGCTGGTCCCAGGAAGGTCATTCGCGTGATTCTGTGTGAACCAGGCTGCAACATCTGGAGAGAAAATGCGGTATCTGCTTTCTAGGCCTGGGCCTGGCACCTTCTCGTTGCTTGGTTTCCTCTTCTTCTTTTTTTTTTTTTTTTTCAAAAAAATTTTATGTCTTTATTTTATTTTGAGAGACAGAGAGCAAGCAGGCGAGGGGCAGAGGGAGAGAAGACACAGAATCTGAAACAGGCTCTAGGCTCTGAGCTGGCTGTCAGCACAGAGCCCGATGCGGGGCTCGAACCCACCGACCGCACGATCATGACCTGAGCCAAAGTCGGACACTTAACCGACTGAGCCACCCAAGCGCCCTGCTTGGTTTCCTCTTCTGTAGGGGCACCAATTACCTCCACTTCTCTCCCATACACACAGGTCATTGTGAGGCCTCCAGGAGTAGCCATTATAAAGGCCCAGCATGGTGCTAGGCACCTGGTGGTACTCAGATCACAGGCCTCCTTCCTGGTCTGGAAATATGACAAATGTCACATGCCCCCTTAGCTAGTACCTGGCGGCTCCTGGTCTTTAAACAGCCTGTTCGATGTTTCGGACTCACCGCCTGGTTGATTTCATTTCCTTGATCTTCAAGAATGACCTCACCAGATGGCACCAGCCAGACTGTTAAAGGTGCTGGCAGTGATCTGGGACTGGTTAGGGGCAGTCGAAAGGAGGTAGGGCATTCCAGAGGTTCTGGATAAGCCAACAATTTGGAATTCAGAACACATTCCTTCCCCCTTCCCACTCCCCCACCGCCGGCCACTCCACTCCAGCTGTATTGAGATCTAGAACACATGTCTGAGCAGTGGTAGCTGCAGAAACCTATTTAATTCCTAATATACCCCATTTATAGGCAGAAAGGCCAGTGGAGAGCTGGGGGGGAACACTGCTGAACGTTCCCGGGGCACCTGTTACATGCCGGGCCCCTTATATATGCCGTGTCACTTAATCCACATGGCGTGTTATTCAGAGGGGCCTTTAGCGGAAGCAGCACAGGGGCTGCTAGCGGCTGGCGGGGGCTGGGAGCAGGCTAAGCTGTCCGACCCCACCGCAGGGCTCTCACTTCCCACTCTGCCATTGTGGCCCCGGAGGAGATGCCAGCAGGAGTCAACCACCGCATGGAAGATGCGCCCAAAGCTAGACTCCCATCTGCTCCCCAGACCTCTCCCGGGACCTGCTCTGGGTAAGGTGACCAGGGGGAGTGGGAAGCCAGGCTGGGTGCAGAGAAGGGCAGGAGGGGCGGCGATTCGTCTCAGCTGCATCTCTGCCAGTGTTTCTGCTCTCTACGTTGCTGTGATTCCCAGGGCAGAGAGGTTCACAGTTGCCTCACCAGCCACACCTGACTCTTTCCCCTCGATTCCCTACTCTGCGACACACACCCACCAGCTTATTTCACCCCTTTGGTGCTCCCTCCACGCCCTTGTCTTCCTGGATTTAGCCTTGGTGCACTTATTTATTTGTTTAGCACAGATATGTCCCTGTGGGTGAGCAAGGCTGGGTGCTGGGCCCGTTACACCATCAGCCCTGGAGGGCCAGCTTCCCTCTGGCTTTTGTCACTCAACTGTGAGAACCACTTCCTTCTTGCCTGCCTTCGGGCTCTTCTCTTCAGGGCTCCCTGGGGCCTGGCCACTCCCCAGCCCTAGCTCTTGCCTGTGAGCCTCTTCCTGGAGGAGGGTCAGGGTCGCCACTTAGGACTCCACCGGGAAGCCTCTGGGCCAGCTTTCCAGACCCGCTTTCCAAGGTCACACTTTGCCTCCATCCCTCAAGTGGGCGTGGTTCCCCTTGTGACCTCCCAGCCTCTTTGAAAGACCCCCATTCAACCAGTTTACTCAGAGGACATTTCAGTTTGCAATTGTGAAAATGATTCTCAAGTTCATTCTAAAATAAATGAACGAAAAATAATTGGAGACGACCTAGGAAGTTCTTCTGAGAAGACAAAAAAAGGCCCAAAGGAAATATGAACTGTTACATGTGTTGACCAATAAAAGTCACATTGCTTTTTAAATTTTATTTCATTTTGTTTTTAATGTTTGTTTATTTTTGAGAAAGAGAGGCACAGAGTGCAAGTGGAAGAGAAGCAGAGAGAGGGGCGCACAGCATCCGAGCAGGCTCCAGGCTCTGTACTGATGATGCAGGGCCCAACTCACAAATCGTGAGACCATGACCTGAGCCAAAAACAGATGCTTAACCGCTTAACTGACTGAGCCACCCAGGCGCCCCAAAGTTACATTTTTTTAAAAAAATATTTTTTATTTATTTCTAGGAGAGAGAGAGAGACACAGCGTGAGCAGGGGAGGGTCAGAGAGAAAGGGAGACACAGACTCCGACACAGGCTCCAGGCTCTGAGCTGGCTGTCAGCACAGAGCTCGACGCAGGGCTCGAACCCACGAACCGCGAGATTATGCCCTGAGCCGAAGTCGGACGCTCAACCAACTGAGCCCCCCACGCGCCCCTAAAAGAACCAACTTTGACTTCCTTGATTTTCTCTAGCAATTTTCTGCCTTCAATTTCACCAATTTCTAATGTCCGTTATTTCAATATTCTGCTTATTTCGGATTTAATTTTTTTTTCTTTTTCTAGTTCCCTAATGTGGAAGCTTAGATTTACTGATTTTATTCTTTTTAATTAATTATTTTTTTGTTTTTTAAATGTTTTTTAAATTTTTTAAAGAATCTTTTTTACCTTTCTTTTTTTAATGTTTATTTATTTTTGAGAGAGAGAGAGAGAGAGCTCACATGTGGAGGAGGGGCAGAGAGAGAGGGAGACACAGAATCCAAAGCAGGCTGCAGGCTCCAAGCTGTCAGCACAAAGCCTGATGTGGGACCCAAACCCACGAACTGAGAGATCATGACCTGGGCCAAAGTTGGACACTGAACTGACTGAGCCACCCAGGGGTCCCAGATATACTGATTTGATTTGATTTGATTTGATTTACTTATTTTTTTTAATGTTTATTTATTTTTGAGACAGAGAGAAACAGAGCATGAGCAGGGGAGGGTCAGAGAGAGAGAGGGAGATACAGAATCTGAAGCAGGCTCCAGGCTCTGAGATGTCAGCACAGAGCCCGACGCGGGGCTCGAACCCACGAACTGTGAGATCATGACCTGAGCCAAAGTAGGGCGCTTTACTGACTGAGCCACCCAGGTGCCCCTTTATTTTATTTTTTTATGTTTTTTTTTTTTTTTTCTGAGAGAGAGAGAGATACAGCATGAGCAGGGGAGGGTCAGAAAGAGGGGGAGATACAGAACCTGAAGCAGGCTCCAGGCTCTGAGCTAGCTGTCAGCACATAGCCCGACACAGGGCTCGAACCCACAAACCGTAAGATCATGACCTGAGCCTAAGTCGGACACTTAAGCAACTGAGCCATCCAGGTGCCCCCCAGATGTACTGATTTTAAATCTTTCTTCTCTACTGTATCCATTCAATATTATAAATTTCCCTCCAAGCCCTGTTTTCACTGCATCCCACAACTTTTGATAAATTGTATCTTCCTTTTCATTTAATTCAAAATTAAACACGAGATGCCATTCCTCGTCTATCAGACTGGCAAAAATGTTAAAATTCGATAATACTTCGTGTGGGTTTAGGTGTGGGGAAAGAGGCACATTTGTAAATTGGTATTGGAAACACAGAGTAGTTCAGCCATTTTGGATGGCAATTTGTACATATCTATACAGATTTTTAAAATATATGGTTTGGGGCACCTGGGTGGCTCAGCGGGTTAAGCGTCTGACTTTGACTCAGGTAATGATCTCACGGTTCATGGGGTCGAGCCCCGTGCTGGGCTCTATGCTGACAGCTCAGAGCCTGGAGCCTGCTTCGGATTCTATGTCTCCTTCTCTCTCTCTGCCTCTCCCCATGTGTACTCAGTTTCTCTCTCTGTCTCAAAAATAAATAAAACATTAAAAATTTTTTTAAGTATATGGCTTAACTTAGGAATATGTAGATGTCTGTACTGGGGTGCTCTGTGCAGGGTGTATAAGCCGTCCATGTGTAGGGGCAGAGTCTCCAATAGCAAAAACTTGGAAACAACCCAAGTGTCCATCAATGGAGGAAGGCTTTGCTATAATGTATCTCTTCAGTGAAATACTATGCAACGGAGGCGGGAGATCTCTGATACTGATATTGAAAGATGATCAAGGTATACTGTTAAAAGAAGATGCAGCCACAGGAAAGGATGTTTAATGTGATAGCATTTGCGTTTTTCACTTCTTTGTTTTTTAAATTTTTTAATGTTTATTTTTCACACACACACACACACACACACACACACACACACACAGTGCAAGCGGGGGAGGGGCAGGGACAGAAAGGAAGACCCGGAATCCGAAGCAGGCTCCTGGCTCTGAGCTGTCAGCACAGAGTCCAACGCGGGACTCAAACTCGGGAATGGTGAGATCATGACCTGAGCTGAAGTTAGACACTCAACTGACTGAGCCACCTAGGTGTCCCTTGTTTTGTTGTTGTTGTTTTTTAAGAATTGCATTAGGACTCCTGGGTGGCTCAGTTGGTTAAGCGGCCGCCTTCACAACTTCAGCTCAGGTCATGATCTCATGGTTCATGGGTTCGAGTCCTGCGTCGGGCTCTGTGCTGACAGCTCAGAGCCTGGAGCCTGCTTCGAATTCTGTGTCTCCCTCTCTATCTTCCCCTCCCCCACTTGTGATCTGTCTCTGTCTCTCTCTCTCAAAATAAATAAACATTAAAAATTTTTAAAAAAAAAGAGCTTTGGGGCACCTGGTGGCTTAGTCAGTTGAGCATCTGACTCTTGATTTCACCTCTGGTCATGACCTTACAGTTGTGAGATCGAGCCCAGCTTTGGGAGGGCTCCTTGCTGGGTGTGGGGCCTGTTTGGGATTCTCTCTCCCTTTCCCTCTGCCCCTCTCATTTCTCTCTCTCTCTCTCTAAACAAGCAAGCAAGCAAACAAAAAGAGAGCTTATTCTGTGTATAATATGTTAGGATTTGTATGAACACAGTTGGAAAGTGGTAACTGTGGTGACTTCTGGGACAAAGGGGCTTGGGGGTCAGCTCGTCAACACACGCCTGACACTGGGCTGAGAATAATTTAAACTCGTCTTTCATTCTGTCCCTCTTTTACTAGATATGGTTGTCATAAACATAACCTCCTTTTTACAATGGATTTTCTCGCAAATCAGATTGGCGGTTTTGCATGGCAGCAAACACCACGGGGGAGCTGCCCAGAGGTGGAGGCAGGGAGCAGCCACAGCTGTCCCCGCTCCCGGCCAGCTGTGTTGACTTAGTGCACCTGACCTCTCTCATCTGCAGAAGAGAGACAACAGCTGTGCCTGACTTGTCAGTTGATTGTGAGGATTAGATGAGATAAGGAGTCAGGATGGTATTTGTAGCAGAGATGGGCAAACAGAAGGCTCTCGGTACAGGATAGCTGACTACAAATTACACTTAGTGAAGGAGATTTGAGAAGATACAAAAGAAGCGTGCACACCTGTAATTTAATTGCAAAAACACAATGATGCCGTATAAAGTTCAAAGTATTTGTTCACAACCACAGGGATCTTAAGACTTACAGAGCATGATTTATCAGTATTTTTCTTGAGCATCTACTGTGGGCTAGGAGCTGTTCAGAGATGTAAAGTGCTGAAGGAGGCTCTCTGGGCTGCTCTGCTGAGCCCAAAGCCCTTTCCACTGTACCCCTCCAGGCCCCCATTCTGTACTGTGGCACCTCACTGTTTAAACTTTCCCCTTTACTTAGTTTTTAGTTCTTAGTTCCTTAGTTCATGACGACTGCCTCAGTGAAATCATCCCAGGTGCCCTTCCTCAATCAATCTGCTTTCTTTTTTTTTTTTTTATGTTTGTTTATTTTTGAGAGAGAGAGAGAGAGAGAGAGCATGAGTCGGGGAGGAGCAGAGAGAGAGGGAGACACAGAATCCGAAGCAGGTTCCAGGCTCTGAGCTGTCAGCACAGAGCCCGACGTGGGGCTTGAACTCACAAACCGTGAGATCATGACCTGAGCTGACGTCAGATGCTTAACAGACTGAGCCACCCAAGCACCCCTGAACCTGCTTTTTTATCTGCCCTATCTGCAATGGGGCTGTGCTTCTTGGAGATTTTCTTCAATGCCACGTTTGTAATGTCTTCCTGCCCCAGTGGAAGAGTTGCATAACCCTTCTCTGGGCTCTTGGTCCCATCTCTTTCTCCTCTTAGATGTGGCGGGTCCTGGGGTGACCTTGGGAATGCCATGGCTTGGCATCCTGAAATATTCCCACCCACCAGTACATGCCTTCTTGTCTGTCCCCTTCTGCCTGGATGCTGGGTCCGTAGAGGAACTGAGGAAAACCACACAGCCATTTAGCTCCCCGAGGACTAGGGCCCGAGGCAGGGTGGGCAGGGAAGGGATGGAGGAAGGAGTGACATTAGGGTTTGCAGGAGCTGAGTCTTGTGAATACAGAACATCCAGGGCCCTGTGGTTAGTGGAGGCTCTGGGCAGAGGAGTTAGGATGTTTTGGGACTCTGGAGAAGGGGCCCCGTCAGCCTTTTAGCCTTATCTGATTGCCCCAAAGCCTCTGTGAGAGAAATGCTCCCTGTGTTTCTGAATCCCCGCAGATAGGCGAGGTCTCTCCTGAACTGCTAATAGTTAAGATGCTGGGCCCCAATCCCTCAGGCAGGTTGGGGATCTTTCAGCCTTGCCCTTACACCTTTTCCGGATCTAGGTAAGCTCCCAGCAAAAGACCCTTCTCCACCAGCAGCCTGGCTCTCCCCTCCCCCCCCTCCCGCTACCCCCCAGCAAATAAAACCAGAGCTCTCTCCAAAACTGATGCTGTAGGGTCGGGATTGGACCGCCAGCTCCAAGCCGCCAGACGGATGCTCCGAGGACTCCGCCAGCCCCCAACCCCGGGGATCTGGCAGGCCCCACACAAGCCAGGATTAGGGTTATGGCTGCCACGTAGGCCACGGACAATCACTCTGTCCCCAGCCCCCAGTCCGGGGCTTGCACACGCGGCCCGGTGCACAAAGTTTTGCGTAATGTAGGGCCGATGGAAGAAGCCACTACGCAAGCCCCTGGTTCATTAAACGGCCACACGTTCGGGGCCTATAGTGTGACACGCTCCGTGCTGCGGTCTGCGGGAAGGAGACGTCGGTGCCTGGACACAAAATGTGATCTAGAGAAACAAATGTGTGGTTTTCCCCAGCGGCCTTTATCCAAAGGGTCAGCATTCACACGAAGACGGCAAATGAGCTGTCACCGTCCTGCCAGCCGCGCGACACAGCACCGCTTGTGAACCTTTTCTGACAAGGCAGGCAACCCGCGTTCGCCACTCCCAAGATGGCCACCTGCCCCGGCCCATACTCAGTTCTGCGCAAGCTCAGTTCCAGCTGCCACTCCCAACATGGCACCACCAGTGCGCCCCCCCCCCCCTCCCCCCGCCCCGCCCGGGGAGGGACATAGGGCGGAAGTGGGTGTGGCACAGACGGGAGCCGAGAGGGCTCGTAGCGGCTAGGCGCCGGGGAGTGGGAGCTGCTGGGCCGAGGCGATGATCCCCCCGCAGGAGGCGTCCGCCCGGCGGCGGGAGATCGAGGACAAGCTGAAGCAGGTGCGAATGGGGCCGGAATGCAGGTGAAGGAAGGGGCCGAGATCCGGGCCAGGGCTTCTACTCAGGGAGGAGACAGGGCTGGGAGGGAGCACTCGCTGCGAGGAGAAGGGGTTGGGGGCGAGGCCGCGAGGTTGGACGCGATGGTCAGCTTTAGCCTCTGGCTTCTTGTGATGCCCTCCCCTCCGCTTCCCCCAGGAGGAGGAGACGCTGTTCTTCATCAGAGACAGCCTGGAGAAGAGCGACCAGCTCACCAAGAACATGGTGAGTAACCCCTCAGGTGGGAGGGGCAGACAGGCCTCCAGACCCTGGGGGAGAGCCCTTTTCCTGGCGGTTCCGGTACTGAGGGCCTGGATTGGAGCCTGGGGGGTGATGGGGGTAACGTGTGGGTTTCTCTAGCAACAGTGTGGGGTGGCTTACCTAGCTCTCTTCCCCCTTTTCGCCCCTTCCCTGGGGATGCTGGCTCAGGCGTTCAGCTTTCTGTCCAAGCTCTCCATTCTTCCCTCCCCCCTTCCGCAGTCATTTAGCGAGTGTGACTGACGTGGGCTGGGTGCTGGTCCTGTGTCATCCTCACTTCAAGTGATGATCAGAGGACAAGGTTAGCCGGAGTTTCTGAGTCACAATACACTCAACCTTCACCTCAGAGGGCTTTAGGGCTCGATGGAACTTAGAAATCCGACAGATCTGGGATCTGCTCCTCACCCCTCCCCTTATTTGTGTGTGGCGCCTGACAGGTAGCTCTGACCTTTAGTTAACTCATCCACTAGGAGACAATGCCAGCCTCCCAAAGTGGCTCTGAAGGCCATAGGAGCCAATGCATGGGAATGCATCTTGCATCGTACCTGGTTTACAATAGGTGCTCAACAAATACGAATTTCCTTCCTTGTTTCTAGAAGAGACCAGGAAAGCTGAAATTGAGTAGATAAAAACTTGGGTATGTGTTTAGTAACACAATCATAAAATCCTCGTCCTTATTTAATGAGATTCACCCTTAGAGAGAGAGGGTTCTGAAGGTACTGGCAATGCATTTGAGACTATTCTGTATGGCACTATTTCCTGTTCACTCTAGTAAAGCATCAGAGAGAAGGTGAAATTGAGATTTGGCTTCAGAGGGTGGAAGGGAAGCCATCCTGGGGTGATTACCTTAGAAGGAGTTCGTCTGATCCTTGGGTTGCCTTCAAATCAAACTTCATCCAGTTTATTTGGACCACCTCCTCCTATGTGCTGTGCACATAGTAGGCACTGGGGGTACAGGGGTGAATAAGTACACCCTCTCCCTTCCCTCATGGACTTTATTATCTAAAAAGCCAGAGAAAAGGCGGCAAATGCGGTAGACCCCGTGGGTGGGTAGAAGCAGTTTGGGGACAACCTGAGTCCTGAGACTGGGCTGCCCTCCGCAGGTGTCGATCCTGTCCTCCTTTGAGAGCCGCCTTATGAAGCTGGAGAATTCCATCATCCCTGTGCACAAGCAGACGGAGAACCTGCAGCGGCTGCAGGAGAATGTTGAGAAGACTCTCTCCTGCCTGGACCATGTCATCAGCTACTACCATGTGGCCAGCGACACTGAGAAAATCATCAAGGAGGGGTGAGCTCGGGCCAGAGGGTCACATGGCTGACACCTCTTAGGCCAGCGACCCTAGGCTTTAGAAGGGAGGGTTTGAATAATTGAGCCTAGAATTCCCTGTGTGAATTCTCTTCTTTTCCAAATATTATTCGCTTGGTCTTTCCTCTTCATCTTCCACTGCCCAGGCCAACGCAGCTCTTCTCCTTCACAGCCCAACAGGCAGGCTGGAGGAGTATCTGGGGAGCATGGCCAAGATTCAGAAGGCGGTGGAGTATTTCCAGGACAACAGCCCAGACAGCCCAGAGCTCAACAAAGTGGTGAGGGGCCTGCAGGCTAACGTGGGAGGTTTGGGGACACCAGCCCCTGTCATGGTCTCATGAGGGACACTGGACCAGCTTAAAGGAGATCATATAGAAGAAACTAGTGTGTAATACAGTATGCATACTGTAGCCATTAAGATCTCTGCTTCAGAAATTATAGATACACGTTTTTATTATATTTTTGTAATTTGACTAAACTATAAATTATATAGCAGATGTTTTTATTTTTTATTCTTATAATTATTTTTTTATTTGAAAGAGAGAGAGAGTGAGAGAGTGCACAAATGCAAATTGGGGAGAGGGGCAGAAGGAGAGGGAGAGAGAGAATCTTAAGCAGGTTCCATGCTCAGCAAGGAGCCCAGTGCAGGGCTCGATCCCACAACCTTGGGATCATGACCTGAAACGAAATCAAGCGTCGGACATGCATCCAACTGAGCCACCCAGGCACCCCATAAATTTAACATTTGATCTTCATACATGAACGTGTGTTTTTTTGTCGTAGTGGCAAAATATACTTAATACAAAATATACCACGAAAAAAGTTTTTTAATGTTTGTTTATTTTTGAGAGAGAAAGAGCGTCAAGCAGGGGAGGGGCAGAGAGAGAGGGAGACACTGAGTCCAAAGCAGGTTCCAGGCTCTGAGCTGTCAGCACAGAGCCCAATGCAGGGCTCAAACCCACGAACCGTGAGATCACGACCTGAGCCAAAGTCTGGACGCCCAACTGACTGAGCCACCCAGGCGTCCCTCTTCTCTCGTTTTTGAAACATCTTTATTGAGATACAGTTCACACACCATAACGTTTGCTCACTTAAAGTACACGATTCACTGGTTCTAGTATAAATCGCAGAGTTGCACCATGTCCCTGGAACCGATTTGAGAACACTTGGATCACCCGAATAGGAACCCTGAACCCACTGGCAGCCACACCCCTCCACCCCTCTTCCCGCTCACCCAGCCTCTGCAAGACACTGGTCTGCGCTCTCTTTCTCCAGATCTGTCTATTCCGGGCTTTTCCTGTGCACAGGATCGTATAATATGTGACTGTTTGTGTCCGCCGCCTTTTACTTAGCATGTTGTTTTCAAGGTTCACGCACACGGTGGTGTGGGTGGTGTGTGTCAGTCCCGGGTATGGCTGAATAATACCGAGTTGCATGGGCGGACCACATCCTGGTTCTCCCTTAGCCACTTGATGGACTCACCACTTTTTGGCTGTTAGGAGTAACGTTGCCGTGAGCCCTCAAGTACACTCATTTGTGTGGACCCATGTTCTCTGTTCTCTTGGATGTTCTGGATATCTGTTCCTTATCAGATATATCATTTGCAAATGTTTTCTCTCATCCGGTGGGGTTTTTTTTTTTTCACTTTCTTGATGGTGTCCTTTGCAGCACAAGTTTTTCCTTTGACATTGATCGGTTGATCTGTTTTTTCCTTTTGCAAACCATTTTCCTGTTCCTTTTTTCTTTTTTTAAGTTTATTTATTTTGAGAGAGAGCGCGCGAGTGGGGGAGGGACAGAGAGGGAGGGAGGAGGGAGAGTCCCAAGCAGGCTCTGCACTAACAGTGCCTCGCCCAATGTGGGGTTTGAACTCACGAACCTGTGAGATCATGACCTGAGCCAAGTAAGAGTTGGATGCATGGGGTGCCTGGGTGGCTCAGTCGATTAAGCGTCCAACCTCGGCTTGGGTCATGATCTTACAATTCGTGGGTTCGAGCCCCGCGTCAGGCTCTGTGCTGACAGCTAGCTCAGAGCCTAGAGCCTGCTTCAAATTCTGTATCTCCCTCTCTCTCTGACCCTCCCCTGCTCATGCTCTCTCTGACTCTCAAAAAAAAAAAAAAGTCGGATGCTTAACCGACTGAGCCACCCAGGCGCCCCTGCAAACCATTTTCTAACAAGAGGAAATATTAACAGCTCAGTGAGAAAACAATCAGCCAATGTTTGTGAAGCATCCACGTCTTGTAGAACTGTGAGTTCCGCCTGTGAACATACATTTTGAGAGCACACGAGGCAAAGACATAAGCAAGGAGGGCTTCCTGGCCTTTCTTCTCAGAAGTGAAGGCAGAGGAGGCGCCGGCTGACTGCGGAGGCAGCCTCGGACCCTCTCCCTTCCTCCCTTCCGGTGTCCCCCTAGAAGCTGCTGTTTGAGCGGGGGAAGGAGTGCCTGGAGTCTGAGTTCCGCAGCCTGATGACCAGGCACAGTAAGGTCGTCTCCCCCGTGCTCATCCTGGATCTGATCAGCGGTGAAGACGAGCTGGAGGTGCAGGAGGAGGGGCCCCTGGAGCACCTGCCCGAGGGAGTGCTCCAGGACGTGATCCGCATCTCCCGCTGGCTTGTGGAATATGGCCGCAACCAAGGTGAGAGGGCCCAGGGGGCGAGGCCAGATGGAGTGGGATGTTTTTTTCCCCCTTTGATTTCTTTAATCCATGTGGATTCTGTTGCCTTTTTAATAAAAAGAAGTTTAATAGGAAATAACACACGAGCAATAAATCTACAGTTTGTGTACCAAATTGTGAATCCAGCCAAATTCAGGCTTTTCTTTATATACCTTAACCTCCTGTTTCTTTACTTTTTTGTTTGTCTTTTATTAAAAAAAAAAAAAAATTAATGTTTTAATTTATTTCTGAGAGAGAGAGATAGAGAGACAGCGTGAGCAGGGGAGGGTCAGAGAAGGAAACACAGAATCCGAAGCAGGCTGCAGGCTCTGAGCTGTCAGCACAGACCTGGACGCGGGGCTCGAACTCATGAACCATGAGATCATGACCTGACCCGAAGTCGGATGCTTAACTGACATTTAATAGTCAGGCACCCAGGCGTCCCCAGTTACAAAGACGTCAAATAGTGCAGAAAGCCTTTGTTCTTTTTAACAGCTGCATATATTTTGCGGCATGGCGGTAATATCATTTCTTTAGCCGGTCCTGGAATTTAAAAAAAATCTTGAGTCAAGCAAAAATTTTAGAAAACAAAAACTCCAATGAATATTCCATGTTAAGGTTTTTTAGCCCCCCAAGCCCTCCTTCTCTTTGTTAGCGTGTACGCACGCCCGCTGTCAGTGTGCATGACCGTTATCCCCGTCTTCCTTCACAGACTGCATGGTGACAAGTCTCAGGGCTACAGGTAGTGACCTCGTGAACGCATCATGGCTCATAAGCTGCACTGTGGGGGGGCCTCGGGGTCGGCAGGACATTTTTAGGGGCTCCCTGGCCAGAAGAGGGAAGCCGGTGGACAGCCTGAAGACCCCTCAGCACCCTTCAGCCAGAGCCTCTGTGCTTTGGCCCATTCTTTGCATCGGGGCTCCCTGCAGCCCATTTGTTGGGACCTGCTGAAATGTACCACGGTGTTTCCTTGCTCACTCGCGTTTTTGGATTTTCCGGTTTTCTGGTATTGAGAAATAGTACGGCAGGGAGCATACCTGTGCGATTGCCTTTCTTAGGTAGGGAGTTCATGGGTATTTTCTCAAAGACGTAACCATCGGATAGAAGCGTCCAAACAGACCCATAACCTTCTGCCATTGTGAGCTCCTCTCCAGTCGACAGGCCCACACGGTCCCGTGGCTCTTTCTTCTTCATTAATTTCATTGACCTCATTTAGGACTGTCACAGTCCTTTTTCCCCCCCCCAACTTGCTCCTCATTAACGGCTAAAGATACAGCGCGTTTTTCGTTCACCAACGTTTGTTTTCTCTTTGGCTCCTGTAAATCGCCCACGTCCTTTGTCCCCTTCCCAAGGTGAATCTGGATGTTAGTTTTCTGTTTTTTATCTAAAAGAAACTTACCTTGGAAACGTAATTATCGGTTTCCCTTTTTAAAAACAGCCTGGGGGCGCCTGGGGGGCTCAGTCGGTTAAGTGTTTGGACTTCGGCTCAGGTCATGATCTCACGGTTGGTGGGTTCGAGCCCCGCATTGGGCTCTGTGCTGACAGCTCAGGGCCTGGAGCCTGCTTTGGATTCTGTGTCTCCCTCCCTCTCTGTTCCTCCCCTGCTCACATTGTGTTTCTCTCTCTCAAAAACAAATAAACATTAAAATAAGGTGAAATAAATAAATTAATAAAGGTAGCCTGATTTGGGATCAGGCTATGTGGGTGACTGAGAGCCACAGCAGATGCCGCGAACGGGTTAGCGGGCAGAAACAGCAGGCTCTACTGCTTCCCTGCATGCTTGTGTAGGGGGAGAGGGGGTCCCACGGCGGGGCAGGGACCCCAGCTGCCACGGTGCTGTCGCCCCATCTCTCCCCAGATTTCATGAATGTCTACTACCAGATTCGCTCCAGCCAGCTAGATCGCTCTCTCAAGGGCCTGAAGGAGCACTTCCGGAAGAGCAGTTCTTCCTCTGGAGTTCCCTACTCGCCTGCTATCCCCAACAAGAGGAAAGACACGCCCACCAAGAAGCCCACCAAGAGGCCAGGTGAGCCCCGACCCTGGCCTGTGCAGCCCCTGCCAGAAGGCTGCGTGGGGCCTGCCTTGCTTTGGGCCGCCCTGGGCTTAGCCGTGTCGGTCCCTCCAGAGCCTGCCCTCACGGTGACCCCCGACTGTAGGTTCCCAGGACAGAAAGCAGGTGTCTACCCACCTAGCAGGGCCCCATCCATTGCGGCCCCGCGCTCCCCGTGTGTCAGCCGCAGCTTGGCAAGCTGCCCTTGGCTGAAAGAGAGGCTAGGATATCACAAGGTGAGGAGCTGCCGTGAGCATCACCAGGCAGAGAAAGCCCGTGAAACCAGGGTCCTCTTCCACCTTAGCCCACGCTGCAAGCCGCGGTGGCAGGCACGTGCCGGGTGTGGCCTTGGGGACCCCGTCTCGTGACAGCAGGCTGTGTGTAGGGCGTTCCGTCCCCACCTGCCCATGCCCCTCAGAGCACCTGCTCCTGCTCCGGCCTTCAATTAAGGTTTGGAGACACGACAGAGCGGAGGCTGCCCTCGGGGGCCCTAGCGAGCAGAGGGCTAGGGAAGCCGGGCCTGGCGGCCCTAGCAGGAAATACACCAGGACACGGTGGCTGTCCCGGGGGTCACCTGGAAAACCTGCTCCAAACAGTGACTGTGCTAAGCTGGCCTGCCCAGCTGCAGCTGTCTGCACGCATTCGACCCATCCCGGTGCCTTTGCGAGTTGGGCAGGGACCTCGAGGCTGTGAGGCTGCCTGCCTCAGCCAGTCTGTGCTCTCTTCCCCATCTCTTCTCTGACAGGCCCACGTTGGGCGAGGGGTGTCCCAGAACCGGTCTGCACTGGCCAGGCCGGGGTTCACAGTGGGCCTAATCCGTCCTCGGCTTATGGGCCCCAGAACCAGGCTCTGGCTGTGAGGATCCCTGTGGTTGCCATGCGGGCTCCACACTTGTCAGCAGCCAGTGGGTCAGGACCGCTGTTGGGAACTAGGGAACCGGGCCCGGAGGAGAGGCGCAGGGAGGCCTGGGTCGGTCAGTAATTTAATACCAACCTCAGCGTCTCTGTGATAATTGGGAGCCTGATGGGTTTGGCGGCTGCCTGATCAGTGTCCCCCGTCCACACCCATGGCAGCGTTAGGCTCGTCAAGGCCCGTCTGCAAGCCCATCTGCTCCTGGCCAGTTGTGGGGCAGGAATCTGATTCGCTCATTAGCAGGATCGCTTGTCGAATGGGGAGAGCACAGGGAGACAGATGCTGAGCTGGGGCCCTGAACCTGCTCATTAGTAGCTAATTGTGATGTGGTACAAACAGAAAGAAATGAGCCACTCCAGACCTTGCCCCTTCTCCCCCAGCTGGGGGTTGGGGGTGGGGAGCTGCCCAGGACCCAAGCTGCCTCACTGTGTTCAGAGACACGGCTGGGGGTGGGAGACACAGGACTCTCCGGGGACGATGGACCAGAGTTACGTACTGGGGCCTCGTCCCGCCTCCCAGTGCATTTCATTCACGAGGCAGCTGTCTCGTCCATTTTCAATGCTGTTTCATTTGCCCGCGTTTTCTGCCCTGAGACGTCTCGTTCCTGCAGAGGTGGCTGACCCCGGCGGCTGTAGGCACCGCAGTGCTGTTTTCGTTGTTTTCACTTGTGATACTAACTGTTGTTTTTTTCCCCCATGCCGAGAGCATGCACCCTTTCTGCTGCCCTCCCTCCGGCTCTGTGTGGTGCCTTCTGTTAACTGCCCTCCTCCCCCCCCCCCCAGCTTCTGAGTTTTTTTCCCATTGCTTTGGGGGTTCAGGTGGCTTTGATGCACGGGGCCAGGCTGCCTCAGGGCCTCCAAGCCTTCCGCCTTGGGCATTGCTCTCCCAGGAAGCTCAGTGCTGTCTCCCCGACTCCCGGGTTCTGTTTTCTGTCCACCTCCGTTTGGCCACTTCCCAACACTGAGCATGCCCAGCAGGGGGACTCTGCCTGGGGTTTCAGGCCGGGCCATGGGCCTGCTGGCCTCCAGGGGTCCCCAGGCTCTGCCAGCCCTGGCTGTGCCCTCTGGGTGTGAGATCTTCATCACCAGCTCCTGTGTCCTGAGCCCTGGTCTATTCTGACTTAAATGCCACTCGCTAGTGTTTTTTCTTTTTGGCTTCTCCTGATGGATCTTTGCCCATCTCCTCTCCTTCACCCGCTGCACTTTCTAAAGAGAACTCAGTCCCGCACGGTGAGGGTCAGTAGCAGAGTCAGGAGGCCCATGTGGGAGACGACCAGCGGCCGTTCCTTCCCGCCCGTCTGCAGCGTCTCTGGCGGGCCTGGGAAGGGGCCCGCTGGAGAGGGGGCGTGTGGGCATGCTCACTGTTGGGGGTGCCGGGTGTGGGGCTCGGGGCCGGGGTGGGGGGGCAGGTGGAGGGCCGCTGCTGTTTTCTCTCACTCATTTCCTAGGTCCTCTTATCTCCTCTCTGTGTGGCTCTGGTGACAGGGACGATCCGTAAGGCTCAGAACCTTCTGAAACAGTATTCCCAGCATGGTCTAGATGGGAAAAAGGGGGGCTCTAACCTCATTCCTCTGGAAGGTAATCACCCTGTGTTCTCTCCTGTTCCCTCCTCTTCCACCATGTGTCCACACTCGCGGCAGGGCAGAGCCCCCGAGCCCCCAGGAGGGCTGCGGGAGAGTCCCTGAGAGGGAAGCAGGGGGTGGGAACAGCACGTCCCTGGTGCCACTCGTTCCGCTGGCACAGGGGCAGCCTTCTTGGCCTCGGCCTGGTCCTGTCTGGCTGCCGGCAGCTCTGCCCTCCCCGAGGCTTCCCACTCCCTCCCCTCCCTGTCTCTGTCCTTGTCTCCTATTTGAACTCAGGGGAGGTTCTTTGTCATGGGCAGCCCTTTCACGCTCAGACCAGCAGTGGTAGGACCAAGCTGGCCTAGGCCTCCGGGCCGCCCCCTCCGCCCCCGGCTTTAGAAAGGGGAGTGTGAGCCCCAAGGGGGACTGGCAGCCTGCAGGCCATGCCCCTCCGGTACCTCCTGTCAGAGGAAGGGCAGCCCTGCCCTGGTGGACCTGACCCTCCTTTGGAAGAATAAGCCGGGGAAACAAAAGAAGGCTGTTCCATTCACCCAGCAGGGACATTTGTCCAGCTGAGTCTCTCCCCAGATATGGCGAGGTCAGTAAGCCCCCTGGGGCCGAGCATCAGACCCTCTGCAGCTGTCAGGAGCCCTTCAGAGCTTGGTGGCCCTGCAGGCTTTCTCTGGCCTCGGGCTTGGAGAAGCAGCTCAAGAACGGTCTGGGGCGCTGCAAGTCAGGCTTGAAATGGCTGTTCCCAGGGTGGTCCCAGTCACAGGAGGGGCTCAGAGCCCGCTCCGGCACCCCTTCCCTTGCACCCCATCTCACACCCCACCCGGGAGATGGAGGGCTTCTTCCCTGGCCCCGAGGGCGAGCCCACCCGGCCCCCGGATAAACACTGCTCGCGTCTGCGACCGACCTCTCGCTAGGTCCCGAGCATGATTTCCGAGTTAAGCACCTGTCGGAGGCCCTGATCGACAAGCACGGGCCACTGGCTGGTGAGTACGCGCAGCCCAGCCCGAGGGCAGCCAAGGCAGCGGCCCACAGAGGGCTCTGCTCTGAGGATGAGCCAGGCCTATCTGCCTCCCTCCCTCTCTCTCTCTCTCTCTCTCAAGTCTCTCTTTTGGGTACTAGGTCTCCTTGCCTCTCCAGATGGGAGTGCATGCCTGGCTCTCAGGGCCTGGGCCAAGGGAGAAGTTGCTGCTACTTGGAAGGTGGCTCCCGGCAGGGCAGGGAGCCCTGACATCTGACTCCAACAACAGTTCCAAAGCTCTGACTCGGAGCCCGTTCCTTTGCTGATAGCACCAGGTTGCCTGCAGGCGGGGCCGGGTCTCCTCCGGGGGCAGCTGACCGGCCGGGAGCCCTCCTTTTCTGGGACTCACATCACCTTTTCTCAGAGGTTGCCCCTATGCCAGCAAGCCTCAGAGCGCATAGCCCACCACCTTCCTAGATATTCCAGAAGCTCTGGCTGGGCTGATAACTGCCTTCAGTGTCCCAGCATTTTCTCAGATGAATGGGCACTGCTGCTTGCCCACCTTGGCTGCCTTTCTAGTACCATCCTCAGGCCTGGGGTCAGGTACACCTTAGTCAGGAAGCTGATTTAGGGCTCCTGCCTCTTTATCCCTTTATCCATCTCCCTCTACCACCTGTAGCACATGGTACCCTGGGAGATAAATACTGTCTGGCAGGGCTGAAAGCAAAGCCACAGGGCAAAGGCTGGATTCAGCCCCCATTCTTTTCCCACGAACCGGTCAGGCCTGCTGGAGCCCTCTCAGCTTTCTGCCAGAACGGTCCACCTCCTCCCATGTGCTGCTGGCCTGGCCTACAGGCCAGGAGCTGGGGAGACCCATGCCCCCCCAGCAGGGAGAGCGGCTGCCCCCCAGCCCAGCTGCTGAGGGGCACTGCCGTCCCCCCAGGGAGAGACGACACGCTGGACGTGGAGACCGACGCCTACATTCACTGCGTCAGCGCCTTCGTCAAACTGGCCCAGAGCGAGTACCAGCTCCTGATGGATGTCATCCCCGAGCACCATCAGAAAAAGACCTTTGACTCCCTGATCCAGGTCCTGCCCCGCCCCACCCTGCTCCTGGGGCCTGGCCTGATGCCCCAGCAGAAGCTGTCACTGCAGAGGCTTGAGTTCGTCCACAGCCACCAGCGCGTCTGGCGGGAGGGGGTGTCTCCCCATTGCCATCTGCGTCTGCGGGGCACCCTGGCTTCCTTCCAGGAGTCCTTACTGTCCCCAGGAGCCAGATCTCACCTTTCTGTCCCCCTGTGTCCTTGCCCTCTCAGGATGCGCTGGATGGGCTGATGCTGGAGGGGGAAAACATCGTGTCCGCTGCCCGGAAGGCCATCATCCGGCACGACTTCTCTGCCGTGCTCACCGTCTTCCCCATCCTGCGGCACCTCAAGCAGACCAAGCCCGAGTTTGACCAGGTGCTCCAGGTATGTGGGTAGGAAGGCCCCTGGGGACACGGGGAGGAGGCCTCTGGCCCGCCTGGCGCGGCCCCCCGAGGGAGCCGCCTTCTCCGGCCCTCACACCTCTGCTCCCGGTGTGAGTGGAAGGGCTTCAGCGGGGCCCTGGACATGTGGGGACACTCCCGGGGTGACCGGACAAGAGGGGAGGCCCTGGGGTGAGGGCCAAGGAAGCGGCTGGCAAGGAGCTGGCCTCCCCTGCTGTGTTTGATCCTTAGGGAACGGCCGCCAGCACCAAGAACAAGCTGCCTGGCCTCATCACCTCCATGGAGACCGTCGGAGCCAAGGCGCTGGAGGACTTTGCTGACAACATCAAGGTGCTGTCTGTGGGCAGGACCACCAGGGGCCTGCTTCCTGCCAGGACCCGCTGGCCTCCCTTTCTTTCCCGGGGGGGGGGCTCCTGGGCCCCCCGAGGGGTGAGGCTCCTACCCCACTTGTCCTGTCCCGTCCTGATCGCCTTTGTGCCTGAGGGGCGCCCTGACACCGATCTGCCACGAGGTGGCACCAAGAGCCGACTGCCTGGGGCCCGGGGTGGGGGGGCCTTGGGAGCAGGTTCCGGAAGTTGGGCTGGTTTTTTCCACAGAATGACCCGGACAAGGAATACAACATGCCCAAGGATGGCACCGTGCATGAGCTCACAAGCAACGTAGGTGCTGCCCCAGGCCGCCTCGGGGGGTGGGGGGGGCCCAGGCTGGCCCGGAGCCACGTGCCGCGTGCCGGCAGCCAGATGCATGGCAGAGTACTTGGCATCTCCAGTAGAGCATTCAGGGCAGGAGGCTTGCGACCACCCGACTCTGGGCAGACCCCTGGCCCTGCACGTGCCCTGGAAAGGTCGGGGGGGTGCGTTTGGGAGGCGATCTGACCTTTGGGTCCTGCCCTTAACCTTTCTTCTCCTCACACAGGCCATCCTCTTCCTGCAGCAGCTCCTGGACTTCCAGGAGACGGCTGGCGCCATGCTGGCCTCGCAAGGTACTTGCTGCCTCCCAGTGGGGCCCCTGACCGCATGCCCCTCTCCTCCCTCTGGCTGGAAACACGGGGTTACCGGCCACCTCCGGAAGAGATTTCCTCCAGCCCTGTGCAGTGGGGTTTGAGTGTGCCTTTCCTGTCTCCCTCCCTTCTCGCTCCTTCTGCCCTCCCGGCTCTGGAGAGTGGCAGCCCCTGGGTCAAAGATGCCCCGCCTGCCTCGCCCCTCCTTCCGCATGTCTCTGCTTGCTCTTGTGTTCGCCTGTCTTCCCAACGGGTCCCACGCAGCTGACCGTTCCGTGGGCTGGCGCTCAGGGCTGGCCTGGTGTCTTCCTGCCGACCGCTGCCCTGGCACAGGGGCATTTCTGAGCACCAAAGCCCAGCCCAACTTGTTGGGGCCCCTGGGCCCTCCCTTCCCCCGCCCCCCGTTTTGGGGTGAGGAGCGAGGAGCGGCCTCTGGCTTGTGGTTCTCCAGCCCCCCACTTCGCTGCGTGTTCCCTTGCGCTCGGGTCCGGCCTGGGTGTGTCCTACTATCTGTGTTCTGGCTGCCAGGGGAGGGTTCTGCTTGACTCGGGGGACATGGTCTCTAACCTGTGTTTGCACTTTGCGTCTTTCTCCCTTCTTTGTCTCTCCCTCTGCTCTTCTGAGTGCACTGCCTTTCACTCCGTAGTTCTTGGGGACACATACAATATTCCTTTAGACCCCCGAGGTAAGCAGCGGGGCTCTGCAGCCCTATGGTACCCCGGTGTAGCCCCACGGAGGACAGAGACCCCTGGACAGACTCAGGACCTACTGGGGAGCGGGTGTCAGAGGGGACATGGGTGTCTTCGCAGCGCTCCCAATGGTCTCAGCTCCCCACAGGGCCGCTTTCTGTCCCTGAGCTTACTCAGGTGGCACCCTGCATGGCCCCTCCCCCTTGGCCTCTGCTTGTTCAGAGGGGGCCTGATGGAGGGGGTTGTGGGAAGTGGGGGAGAAGGGGCAGAGGCCGTGGGGAGCCAACAGATGGGATAGGTTGGCCTTGTAGACAGCACCCAGCGTGGGTCGGGTCTGGGGGGCACGGGGGTCCCACTCCTTTCCCGCCGGCCTTCCTGCTGGTCATAGGCCAGCTCATTAGCCATGGCACCCAGTCACCGCAGAGGGGCTGGCCCTGGGCTCCAGGAAGGGTCTGAGGGAGGGTTCCCTGCAGCAGGCAGGAGCCCAGTGGCTCTGCAGACACCCAGCTCTGCCCTCTGAGCTCCCCCGCATCGTCTACTCAAGGAAGGCTCGGGGCCTCTCCCAGGGTTCCCACAGTGGCTTCTGGGGCTGAGGGAAGGGTCCTGGCTACTCCCACCATTGCAGTAACTGCCCTTTTCCTCTCCCAGAAACCAGCTCTTCAGCCACCAGCTACAGCTCCGAGTTCAGCAAGCGCCTGCTGAGCACATACATCTGTGAGTGCCGTCTAGCTGGCCGCCCGGCCTTTGGGGCTGTAACCTAACCTGCGATTTAGGGGCTGAGGGGCGGCGCTGGGCAGAGGGCCCCTGAGGCATGTGGAGCCCAGAGTTGGGAGGGACAAGGACGAGGGGTAGGAGCTGATTCATGGACCAGGGATTAGGTCATGTTGGTCAGACTGCCATGGTGGATGTAGCCACACCCTCCCCCGTGCAGGTAAAGTACTGGGCAACCTGCAGTTGAACTTGCTGAGCAAGTCCAAGGTGTATGAGGACCCGGCTCTGAGCGCCATCTTCCTGCACAACAATTACAACTACATCCTCAAGGCCCTGGAGAAGTGAGTAGATGCAGGTGCCGTGTACAGCTCTCCCCCCCCTTCCTCCCAGGGCGGCCCGTGCCCTCTGCGCAGCCAGGCGAGGAGGCAGCGCTTTACCCCTTGAGGCCCCAGGACCTGGAGTGCATAAGGCAGGCCGCACTGGCGCTGCTGCGGAGGCCGGCCACCTTCGGGCCTTGAGAGCCGACTCGGTCCCCCTCTGCTTTCGCCCTGCTCCTGCCCCAGGTCCGAGCTGATCCAGCTGGTGGCTGTGACCCAGAAGACTGCCGAGCGCTCCTACCGGGAGCACATTGAGCAGCAGATCCAGACCTACCAGCGCAGGTGGGCCCCTGCCGCGCCCTCCCCTCACCCCTTCTTCCTATCCGAGCTTCAGGCGGAGTGGGGTCGGTAATGGGGTGCCCTGTGGAGCCAGTCCCAGCCCTCCGCTTGCTGTTAACCACTGACAGCGAGGAGAGGGGGGCCGCCTCCCCTGCCGCCGCCGCTGTTCTCGGGGCTGCAGCAGCCAGCCTCCCCAGAGGGGGCGCTGCGGGGGCTGCGGGCTAAGAAGAATTGAAAGGCCGCCGTGGGAGGTGTGGGAATGTGAGGCCAAGCGAAGAACAAGCTTGCCAAAGCACTTGAGCTTGCGGAGCCTGGGCCTGCGGCTCCCCTCCTGCTCCTCCTCCAGGGCCCTCTGGGGTTCGCGGGTCTCCTTTTGCGTGTTCCTTCCCGTGAGTGGTCTCCCTCCTATCTTTGTCCTCTGAGTGCTTCTCGTATCTGTTCAACATCTTGAATTTTGTTTCTTGTTCTTAAAAGCAAGCAGCGTGAATGTTATCTTTGTCCGAGGAAAAAGTCTCAGTTGTGTTCTGCCTAGACGTGACCCCAGTTGGTTGCTGACCTCCCCCTCGCTCAGTAGATCAAGAGACTTAAAAAGCAAAACAAACGAAGGGCGCCTGGGGGGCTCAGTCAGTTAAGCACCGACTTTGGCTCAGGTCATGGTCTCACGGTTTATGGGTTTGAGCC
Organism: Hyaena hyaena; assembly: GCF_003009895.1. NCBI lineage: Eukaryota > Metazoa > Chordata > Mammalia > Carnivora > Hyaenidae > Hyaena > Hyaena hyaena. The sequence goes on along the minus strand of NW_024080653.1, from coordinate 1,339,223 downwards.
CCGCCTTGGGCTCTGTGCTGACAGCTTGGGGCCTGGATCCTTTTTCGGATTCTGTGTCTCCCTCTCTCTCCGCCCCTCCCCCACTCATGCTCTCTCTGTCTCTCTCTCTCTCAAAAATGAGTAAACATTAAACACACACACACACACACACACACACACACTAAACCTGGGAAGCGGCAGCAACCTGAGGCGTTCCCTTCTCCACCTTCTGCTTCTCTCCCCTCCTGGCAGCTGGTTAAAGGTGACTGACTACATCGCTGAGAAGAATCTACCTGTATTCCAACCAGGAGTCAAGGTGGGTGGAAGGCCTGGGCTGGGAAGGGCTGCCCAGCAGATGTGATGCTTGTTGTCACATCTCTGGGGAAAAAATGCACGAGCATCCCACTGGGATGAGCGAAGGATGCCTGCAGCCACCAGGGCAGCGGGAGAAAGGGCTGGGCCAGGTGTCTCGGGAGGGAGCCAGTGTCAGGGCGGCTCTGCTCTGAGGGACACTTTCTCTGCCCTGTCTCGCCACCCCCAGCTGAGGGACAAGGAGCGGCAGATGATCAAGGAGCGGTTCAAGGTGAGCTGGGGTCCTCTCCCCTCCACTGCTTCCTGCCGCTGTTGCAGGGACACGGGCCCAGAGTCTTTGGGTTGCTTCTATTTCCACCTTTTTGGTGGCCAGGGCTTCAATGATGGCCTTGAAGAACTGTGCAAGATCCAGAAGGCCTGGGCCATTCCTGACACGGAGCAGAGAGACAAGATTCGCCAAGCTCAGAAAAACATCGTCAGGGAGACCTATGGGGCCTTTCTGCACAGGTAGGCCCTCCAGGCTCCACCTTCCCAGCCCTCCGCCCCTCACTTCCCCCCTGGCTGGGGCTCTGCTCTGCTCCTGTTCAAGAAAACACGGAGAGGCCGGTGGGTGTAGGTGGCAGAGCCAGTGCCCTGGGTTTCGCTGGGGGGCCAGACAGGGATGTCACTCAGGGGCCCCCTGTCAGGAGTGCCTTAGGCTGGGATGGAGCCGGTTTGGGGGGATTGCGAGCCTGCCCCCTGACCTCAGTGCCTGGTCAGGTACGGCAGCGTGCCCTTCACCAAGAACCCCGAGAAGTACATCAAGTACCGCGTGGAACAGGTGGGCGACATGATTGACCGCCTCTTTGACACCTCTGCCTGAGCCCGCTACTGTCACTGCCTGGTTCTGCCAGATCAGCCATCTTGTTGGACAGATAAACCAGTGTTAACTTGCCTCCGGGCCTGGTGAGTGTGACATCCTTGGGGACAGGGGCCTTCTTCCAGCCCTTCCCCAGCCCGGCGCCCTGTCCCCGAGCCCTCGGGTCCTGGTTTGCATTCCTTCCTGGGGCCCCCCAGGCCACCACTCTCCCGGAACACTGGAGTTCCCTCACACCTTAGGTTTCATGACCCTGAGCCTGCCTGGGCCACTTGCTGGCTTCCAGACAGGAAAGGACAAAGAAGAAAGACAAAGGCCTGTGTCCACAGTTGCCTCCTGTGTACAAGGGCGGGAGAGCAAATGGCCCACCGCTGGCCCAGTTTAGAGCTGGGGGTGGAGAACGCCCCCTTTAGCTCAGAAATGTCTGTAGGTCCCAGGGGGGCAGGCCACAGCGCAGCCAGAGAGCATGGAGAAAAGACCAGTAAGACCGACCCACTCATGGATTCGGTGCAGAAAACGTCCCCCATCACCCACGGTCAGCAAGTTGGGGTGTTCTGCCTCCCAGGCATCCCCCAGGGGACTGGAGCGGAAGTGCCCTCTCTCCATGGTGTCTGGGGTCCAGCACACTGCAGAAGGAGCTCTGAGAAGCTGTGGCCTGACTCAGTCCTGTCCTGGTGCCCAGGGCCCCCTGGCCCAAGGCCAAACAGCGGTAGTCTCAGAAATGGGGGCCAGGAGCACAGCGGGACTTGCGTGCGTCGGCCCCACCCACCTAGGACAGGGATGAACAGCCAGTTCAGTGAAGACAGGTGCTTGAGGTGCACACGCACACGTCACTTGGGTGACGGGTTTATTTCACGCTCTGCTTACATGCTGTCAGAAGGGAGAACTCAGGGTGGCCTGGGATCCTCCAGGCTTCGGAGAAGAGTTGACTTCCTCCTTTCTCCAGACACTCTGTCATGGCCCAGCCCCTGGGTGTGCAGCTCCAGGCCCTGTGCTGTCACAGCCTGGGCTGCCCGCCGTGGGGTACGGCCTTGCCAGGGGCTGGGTCAGACTTGCACGTCGCCCACATCCAGAGTCCAATGAAGAAGAACTGGCTACACACTACCCCCACCACATACGCCAGGAAGAAGACGCGGTCGGCAGCCTCGGCCAGGCTCCTTCTCGACCCCTTCGCTCTGGGGGCGCCTGGTCAGGGGAGGTGCAGGAAAAAGCAGTGTTTTTTGGGGCTCACCCAACATGCTGGCCCAGAGCAGAAGAGTGAACCCTAGGGAGCTGCCAGCCTCTATCTGTCCCTTCCTTAGATTTACAGCTAATATTTGGGTCGGGCCCATTTCAAGCCTTCTTGAATTGAAGAAACAGGCTCATAGAGAGGCTCCGGTGGGCATAGGGTTATCTCCAGGAGTTGAAGTCACCTGGGCCCTTACAGAAGCTAACCTGGCTCCCTGCGCCAGACCTGCGTCTTCCAAGGTGGGACACAGTGGAGCCCAGGGACCGTGGAGCGAGCAGAGTGAATGCACGGAGCCTCTAAATAGGCTAGCGGATCCCGGCCTCAGCCCTGGGTGCGGGCCTGCTGTCTCTGCCCAGTCACACCTGCTCCTAGGCTTACTCCTCCCTCTTCCCCTGGTCCAGGAAGGGGCTCCTGCCCACCTTCAGGATTTGGCTCTGAGTCCCCATGATCTTGCTGCTCCCCTCTCCGGGCTGGGCTGGGGCCGCTCTTGGCCCTGAGGTTGCCCCAGGCCAGCAGCGCGGCCAGCATCACAGTCTCCATGGTGCTGACGAAGAGCAGCAGCAGTAGCACAGTGAAGTAGTAAACTGGGGGCAGGAGGGTGGGGTGGGGAGGTCAAGGCCAGGCCTGCACCTCTCCTGCCCAGGGAGCGAGGCGCCGCCCGCCCGCAGAGGGCAAGGGGAGGGGCCGGGGAGGGCGCAGGGACTCACTGAGCAGCGGGTTGCAGGAGGAGGAGCTGGGCAGGGCCTGCACCAGGGAGGAGTGGAAGACCAGGTAGCCCAGCAGCAGGGTCACCTTGTAGGCAATGCGCTCAGCGGCCCGGAGGGGCAGCAGCCCCCCGCAAATGTCCGCCAACAGCAGCGCCTCCCCAGGCACCAGCAGAGCTATGATGGCCTTCAGCGCTGTGTTCTCCAGGCGCAGCTGGAGGGAAGAAAGTCAGGGCTTTGTGGGGGGGTCAGGGGGCTGGGCCGTTGCACGGTGACTCCATGGCCTCTGACCGTGTGCATGACGCCCCCATCAGCCCTCTGTCAGCCGCGTCCCAACTCACCGTCACCTGAAAGCAGGGCACCAGCTGCTGGGCTGGGACTTGGGTTTTCAGATCCCGAACTACGTACTCCCTCTTGACGCTCACGATCTCGTTCACCGCGTGTACCCGGAACTCCAGCTCCAGCGCTGGAAGGGGTGAGGGTGGGAGTGGCCAAGTAGGAAAGAGGTACCCCTGCCCCCCTCCGAATCTCTCTTGGGAGTAAGGGGCAGGGACCAGCTGGAGTCCAGGGGTGATGGTGGCTGGGGGCTGTGCAACCCCCCACCTTCTCTCCAGCCCGGGAAGGGCCTTCTGAGATGCGGAGGTGAATTGAAGTAAAAATAAATGCCCTTGGCACCGCTCCTTGGAGAGAGGAATGGTTATGGACTCCTCCACCGGTACCTCATCTCACACCTGCCCTGTTAGCCCCGTGGGGCAGCCGCTTCTAGTATTTCCTGGGGGGGGTGGGGGGAATGTGGGCCAAGGGTGGAATTTCTGGGCCAAGCTGGATGTCACCCTTGGGTCTGTGGGATATTTACTGGTGGCTACGCCTTCAGAATGCTTCCAGGAATAAGGCTGCAGCAACCCAGGGCTCTGGGCTCGATAAGAGTGGCCCAGACACTGCGGTTAGGCCCTGGCCATTGAGGGCAGTTGCCCTGGGGACGCTGAGGGGAGACTAAGGGGGGCTGCAGCCCAGAGCAGGGGAGAGCTGGGGGGTGGGCCGCCGTTCGGGAGCTGCTCTGCTCTGGGATCCCTTCAGCTCCCCTAGACTGGTGTGAGCACAGGCCTGCTGCCCCCGTATGGGTTGTCTGCTGGAGCCCAGAGGCTCCCCTCTCCCCTCCCCCTTCCCCCAGCTCGTGTCCAGTCAGCACCACTGTTGCTGAAAGCGTAGAAGCTGAGGTTGCAGTCGCTCTGGTCCCTGGGGAAGTGGAGGAGCTCAAAATCACAGTTGGTCTCGGTGGTGAGGGCCAAATACAGGTCAACGTGGCCGTCGGGGTCCACTCGGGCCCGCGGGCTCTGATCCTGCCAGTCCACCCAGAGCCTGTTGGGCAGGGGGAAGACACCACAGCCAGAGGCTCAGCCCTTTCTCAGAAGGGGTATGTGGGGCAGACCCCGGCACAGCCCAGCTGCCCTCTATTGCCATCCGGGTTCCAGAAGGGTGAGGGAGACACGGGGCAGGGAGGCACCATCTGTGGTCCGGCACGGCCGCCAGGAGGGGGATAGTCACTAAGGAGGGCTTCCCGGCACAAGAATTCCCACCTCACTTACGCCTCCCGGATGGTGAGTCCCGGAGTCCAGAGTGAGTCCCAGGGCAGTGTGACTGCATGCCATGGGTGCACACCCGCGTTCCAGGCCAGGCGAGTATCCAGCCAGGACTGGGGACACAAAGAAGCCGCTAAGTCTCCCGCTCCCATTTATTCACAAGCCTCTTGGCAGTTTGCTGAAGGCTGGTGCCCCTGAGCTGGACGAAGAGGGGGTTCTCCCGTCCGCCTTCCCAGCCCCTGGGCGCTTACCAGCCGAAGCAGCAGCATGGAGGACACTGTGTACCGCAGGATGTCCTGAGGGAGGGGGCAGGGCGGGCAGTGTGTCACCTGGGGTTGGGCACTATGGGACAGAAGGAGGCAAGAGACCCCACCGCTTGCTGGGCGCTGAGTCCGGTCCCATCCCCAGCTCAGCACCTGTTTCCTGCTCCCTCCACGGCCTCCGTTAACACTTACCACGTTAAACACGTTGGACACAAACACTTGCACGTCCACGATCAGGGGGGCGCTCCCATTGTTTGGAATCTGGATGGTTTCCTCAATCTCCTGGGGCCAGTTGGGGTCGAAGTAGGCTGGCCAGGCTGAAGAACGGAGGTGGAGGTCATTTGGGTGGGTGCCCTGGGGTCCAAATCCCAAAGCTTAACGACTTTACTCTCTCCACCTACCAGCGGCTCGCGTTCTAAAGCCCCGCCCCTGGACCGTGGGCCCAGCGGTGGTGGTGGCAGTGAGCGTGAGGAAGGCCAAACGGAGCAGGAGCTGCCGGGCCATCTGCAGTGGCGACGTGGAAGGCTGCATGGAGCAGCAGCATCCAAACTGCAGCCTCTATTTCTGTTGCTTTGCTGGGGGACTGGACAGTCGGGCGGGCAGCTGCCCTGTGCAGGGTCTCTGGGGCCTTGGAGTCGGCACCCTCCCATCCCCAACCCAGGGTTCTGCAAACACCTGAAGACAAAGCACAGGACCCAGCCCCACCCATCCTGCACCTGCCCAGGCTTCCCTGCCACGCTCCATTTCCACCACCTGCAATCAGTTGCCCCATTCAAAGATGGCCAAGCGGACTGGGCAAGCACAGATCCCCCCTCCCACCCCACCCCCACCTGCTCCTCTCAATCTGGGCACATGCCGCGGGTCTTCCCTGACGTTTTGCAAGAGGGCACCTGCCTGGTTTAAGTATTCAAGCTCTTGCCAAAGTACCCTGCCCTCAGCACCATGAGATACGTACACCGTTGGGAGTTTTCCTGCCTCTCCTCACTGAACTGATTCCATGTAAAAAGCCTCGAAAGGCTCAAGAACTCCCAAGAGTGGGGCAAGCCCTGGGCGGGCAGAGGTTGGGTCCTGAGCAAAGCCCTGTGGCATTCCCGCTCCAGCACCCGAGTCTCAGCCCGCCCCAGCCCAGCAGTGCCTTCGAAGGGCTCCTGGGTGTCCCGGAGCAGGACTGCCGGTGAGGGGTGGCTTCCCTGGCCCAGAGGAAATACCTAGCTGCTGGAGACCTGACCCCAGACAGAAAGAAAGCCCAAGGCTGAAAGTGGGTGGGCGCTGATCAGTTTGCGGACACTGGGAAGGGCCCCAGAGAGCTGTGCAGGAACGTTACTAGGAACACAGTGTCTGCACCCGCTCATCGACCGACTTAATCGTGAGGGCTTAAACACTCTGCCTGCCTTTGTCGCACGCGTTGGTGGCTGCCGGTTCCCCGATCTATATATACTTGGCGCCTCTATGTGCAGAGAGCCTTGGTCATCCTGTGCTTCCCGGCTTCAGTTAGGGATTTCCATGCTGACTTTTTTTTTTTTAATATTTTTTTAATGTTTTATTTATTTCTAGGAGAGAGACAGAGAGAGAGAGACAGCGTGAGCAGGGGAGGGTCAGAGAGAGAGGGAGACACAGACTGAAACAGGCTCCAGGCTCTGAGCTGGCAGTCAGCACAGAGCCCGTCGCGGGGCCTGAACCCATGAACCACGAGATCATGACCTAAGCGAAAGTCGGTCGCTTAAACGACTAAGCCACCCAGGCGCCCCTTCATGCTGACTTTTAACTCGGCTGCCTTTGGTGCCTTTGTTACCCTCTTTCCCTGTGGCTCATTAAAGCACCTTGCATCCATTCATCCACAGCTCCCCCGTGAAGTCCCAGAGGCTTCTGACCAGGGGGCCTCATAACCATGAGATATGCGGAGACACAGGGGTGGTTGCATGTGAAAAGGTTTGCATATTTTATTAACAGATGAAATTCCCTCCCAAACCGCCCCCCACCCCCACCTCTGACGCCAATCCTTTAACACCAAAGCATACTCGCTAAAGTGCGCTCAGGTCGCATTCACTGTCGGGATGCCGTAGGGCGCATTTTGGTCGCGCCAGGAAGGGCTCAAGGCTGGCGGACCGCTGAGAGGTGCCAGCACAGGGGCGGAGGGCCCGGCAGCCTCGCTCACGTGCGTCAGGTCGGTGGATTCGCGCTCCAGGACGCTGCTGCGGTGGGTGCCCTGCGCCGCGTTGCACACGCGGCCTGAGGCTCTCCGCGTGGCACGGCGCAGCAGACCTGCGCAGATCTTGCGGAAGCCCTTGCGGAAGTGCTTGGAGACCAGCGCGTAGACGATGGGGTTGACACAGGAGTTAGCATAGGAGACTAGGTGTGAGAGGATGCGCAGCGCGTAGGTGGCAGGTGTGAGCGGGAAGCGGCCGAACCACACGCAGAGGATGAGCGCGTGGTGGGGCATCCAACAGAGGCAGAAGAGCGCAGCCACGATGATGATCATGCGCGTCACCTTGCGCTTGGCGCGCCGGGCGCTCGAACCGGCGGCCACCGGGTCAACCGTGCGCCACAGGTAGCGCAGGGTGCGCGCGTAGGTCAGGCCCAGCACCAGCACGGGAAGCAGGTAGCTGAAGACAAAGGTGCAGAGGTCCATGGCGCGGCGACGAGGCGCGCTCCACGCCGGGTGGCACACAGTCAGGTTGGCCAACTTCGACTGGCGGTAGTAACTCAGGTAGGGTCCGGAGAAGAGCAGCGACAGCCCCCAGATGAGCCCGATGGCAGCCAGCGCGTTGCGAGGCGTGCGCAGCTCCCGGGAGTGCAGCGGGTAGCGGATGGCCAGATACCTGTGGGTCAGGCCGGGAGGAGAGACGGGTGAACAGCTGAATTCGCGGCGCAGGGCCGGATCTTTAAACCTTGAACCCCTCACCTTCTCTCAAAGAAGGTCCCTAGCGTAGGATCGCACCGCACACGGCCGGAGAGAGCATCCCAGACACCGCACTAGCGGAGATGCAGATTCGGGGCGGAACCGGCAGCAGGAAAGGCTGGCGCGTGTAGGTCACTCATCTGTTCTTCCCGGGACATAACCACAGTTGGACGCCACCCGGAGGGCACTCCAAGGTTGAACCGGCTTTGGGGTTCTGAGAGGCTGTGATTACCCACCAGTGCCTGTGCCAGGCGCCTTGGGGCTCTAGCAGCCAGCCTGGTGACCCCGTGAGGTTCTATGGGTCCCACCAGCACTCTCTGAACCAGAACCCACACACTCTGCGCTCAGTGGAAGTGGGAGGTATATGGGGGAGGTGGCCTCACCTAGATGCCTGTCCAGGAGAGATCGGGGGGACGTGAGGGTACAGTGACCTGGGGAAATCATGGAGTCCGACCCAGATTTCCTCCCCAGGAACTATCCAGGTGTCCAGCAGAGATGGAAACCCTCTGGCGCCCTCTTCTCTCTGCCTTTGACCCTGGGCCTGGATGTATGTCCGTGTGTGTGTGTGTGTGTGTGTGTGGTGGGAGGTGTCTAGGGACCCTCGGGCGTGTCCGTTTGGACTTTGGCCGGAGCCCTTGCAAAGGACTCAAATTCCGCAGTCTGGACCAGAGCCGACTGCGCCGAGCAAACCGTGGATTCGTGGCTAGAGAGGTGAAGGTGCCTGAGTTTGACGCCAGGAAACAGACCATTGGTTCCATGCACACGATTACTGGATGGGCCACTCTGAATGAGTCACTTCTGAACTCCATCTCCTCTGTCAATTGCGCATGGTAATCCCATCTCAACTCCACAGGGGCACTGAGCTCAAAAGAGACAGAAGCATGGGAAAATGCTCTGCGCCAGAAAACGCTCCACCTTCAGGTGCCAGTGGCGCTGGAGACCTGAGATCTCCAGGATGGAGGGGCGAGGACTCACCTAGCCGAGGGACACTGCAGTCCCCCATTCTTATTCCTCTTTTTCCTCCTCGGCGTCAGTTTGTCTCTCACTGTCTTCCAGTCCCTTTGCCTTCTTAGTGTCCTGTCTACTCTCCATAGATCCCTGCTTGACCCTGGAGTCCCTCTCCCTTCTCCAGCCACCACCCGGGTGTCTGACCCTCCCGGGACCGCCAGGGGACTCGCTCACCTGTCCAGGGAGACAGCGGCCAGTGTGAAGCTGCTGGCGTACATGGTGAGGAAGATCAGAAAGTGCACAGCCTTGCAGAGCAGCCCGCCGAACACCCAGCCGTCCAGGGTGTAGATGGTGGCCTGGAAAGGTACGCAGCACACGATGAAACACAGGTCGGCCACGCCCAGGTTGAGGATGAACAGATTGGTGGTGCTGACCGCCTGGCCGCCGCGCAGCAGCACGGCCAGCACCAGCGCGTTGCCCACGGTGCCCACCAAGAAGATGAGCACGAACAGCATGGGCACGATAATCGCCTCGGGCTGCCAGCTGTCCCTGCCGTTCGCCTCACTGGCGTCCTCGGCCCGCGGGCCACCCGAGCCATTCATGGCGTCCCCGACCCCGAGGCTGTCAGGGCTCCTGCCGCCGTCTGAGTTCTGGCGAGCGCGCAGCTCCCGCGGCTCCAGCCGCTGCAGCGCCGCGCGAGTCGCCCGGAGGTGCGGGCGGAGTGAGCCTCGCCGGGCTGGGGCGGGAGTTGGGGTGCGCTGGGGTCAGGGGGAGGAGCGAGCAGCCCGAGGGGTGGGTTGAGCCCCGCGGCAGCCTGCCGCGCTGGGGGAAGGGCTCTCGAGGGGCCCACCCCGAGGACAGGGGCCGCCGGTGCCTGCTCCGCCCGTCGGCGCGCTCCAGCACCCAGCCAGCCGGTGCCGCGCGGAGAGACGAACTGACCTTCCAGCCGTGCGCCCCGACTCCTGGCGCCTGCGTGTGCGCCACGGAGCTGGGAGCGCACGCCTGGGGACCACGCATACCTCTCCCTGCAGTCTGGCCGGCGTGCCTGGCCTCCCCAGGCTGGCTGGGCGCGTCCTGGGAATATTCCCGGGAGGCCCCAAGGGGGTGGCGAGGAGGTGCCGAGAGGCGGAGGTGGACGGAGGGGCCTCGGCTTTCCCCAGCTGGCGAGGGGGACTGCACTGCCGTGCCCCTTCTGTGTGTCAGTCGCTGTCCCTTGGCGCCGTGCCTCAGTTTCTTCAGCTAACCTGGGATCATAGGACCTTCTGGGAGGGCTCTGGTGAGCGTGGAATGCGATGTGTGGCCTGAAGCCAGTTAGTTGAATCTCAAATGAATCAAATTCCTCTCTGTCTCCTTGCCCCAGTCAGATATCCAAAAAGGGAAAACATGAAGGAAATATATAAATAGCAGAGTCCCATGCACCAGGAGCATTTTCCTACATGGCCAGGAGGGTGTTTAGGTTTCAATAAAACTTAAGTATTTATTTCTAATTTTGACTCATTAGACATCAACACTGGTGACGCAGAATCATTACTGTTTCTATAGAATGACCCACATCCCCTCTCCCAGTTTTCTGGGTCTGAAATTCACCATCCTCTGCCACTGTAGCTTGGTCTCTGCTTCATCTTTCCCTGCCGTGTTCATGGGGCTCCATTCTGGAACATTCTTTTTTCTTCCCCCCCATCTAAGCCCCCAAAGCCCTACTCCTACACCTTTGGGCAGGGAAACCTTAGCCATACCCCTGCCCTGCCTGCCTATTCATCAAATCAAAAGATAATAGCAGTTCATGTTTATGAGATGTTTGCCATTCTTTTTTTTAGTACGTATTTTTTTTAAGTCTATTAATTTATTTTGAGAGAATGCGGACCCACAGGTGCATGCACTTTCAAACCGGGGAGGGTCAGAGAGAGAGGGAGAGAAAGAGAATCCCAAGCAGGCCCTGCACTGCCAGCACAGAGCCTGATATGGGGCTCGAACTCACTCAGGAACCATGAGACCGTAACCTGAGCCAAAGTCAGATGCTTACCCACGTACTGGTCTGAGTCCTTAAGATAGACCAGTGAGCACTAGAAAGATCAAGGCCCTCTGTGAATTTCCTTTTAACAGAGGAGATAGACAATAAACTCAAGTAGGTTATTAACCTGTTACAAATTGATAAGTACTTGCAGGAAAAGTAGATCAGGGTAAGGGAATTGGGAGTACCATAGTGGTGGAGATGGTGCTATTTGAACAAGGGGCCAGGCAGACCTCATCAGGAAGGTGACATTTGAACAAACACTTGGAGGAGGTGAGGGAGCTAGAGTAGCAGATATCTAGGGGAAGAACATTCCAGAAACAGCAGTCAATGAAAAGGTCCACAAGCAGGAGTGTGCTTGGCATGTAGGGCTTTTTCGGTTGCAAGGAACATGCTTTCTGTTGTGAGCGGAATGAGGAGCCACTGCAGAGCTCTGGCTAGCTAGAGGACTAATACCATCCAACTTACTTTTTTTTTTAATTTTTTTAAAAATTTTATTTTTGAGAGAAAGATAGAGACAGTATGAGCAAGGGAGGGTCAGAGAGAGAGACACACACACACAGGATCCCAAACAGGCTCCAGGCTCTGAGCTGTCAGCACAGAGCCCGACGTGGGGCTCGAACCCACAAATCGAGAGATCATGACCTGAGCCAAAGTCAGATGCTCAACCGGCTGAGCCACCCAGGCGCCCCCCAACTTACTTTTTAAAAAGATCTTTATTGAAATATAATCCTCATGTCATACAATTTACCCACTTAAAGTGTGCACTTGGTTTTTAATATATTCACAGTTATGCAGCCATCACCACAATTTTTTTTTTAATATTTTATTTATTTCTAGGAGAGAGACAGAGAGAGACAGCGTGAGCAGGGGAGGGTCAGAGAGAGAGGGAGTCACAGACTCTGAAACAGGCTCCAGGCTCTGAGCTGGCTGTCAGCACAGAGCCCGACGCGGGGCTCGAACCCACGAACAGCGAGATCATGACCTAAGCGAAAGTCGGACGCTTAACCGACTAAGCCACCCAGGCGCCCCACCACAATCAATTTTAGAATGTTCTTCCCCAAAGAAAGTCCTGCCTTTTAGACATCAACCTCCAATCTCCACTCCCACCTAAGCCCTGGGGATCCAGTTACCAATTTCTGTAGATTTGCCTTTTCTGGACATTAACATATGTATTATATTTTATATAATAAAAATATTATATTTTATATATAATATGTATGCTATATAATTTTTAAGTTTTTATTTAATTTAAAATTTAAATTTATATAAATTTAAAATATAATTTTATTTTTTATTTTATTTTTTAAGGTTTATTTACTTAATTAATATCTTACTTATTTAACCTCTACACCCAATGTGAGGCTCAAACCCATGACCCCGAGATCAAGAATCACATGCTCTACTGACGGAGCCAGGCACCCCTGGACATTTCGTATAAATGGGATTACACAGTATGTGGTCTTTGTGTGGCTTTATTCACTTAGCATAATATCTTCAAGATTCACCTGCACTGTAGTATGTATCAGAGCTTCATTGCTTTTTATGGCCAAATAATATTCCATGGTGTGGTCATACCAATTCTGTTTATCCATTCACTTGTTGCTGGACATTTAGGAGACATATTTTTAATTTTTTTAATGTTTTCATATTTTTAAATGTTTATTTATTTATTTGTGGGGTAGGGGCAGATGGAGAGAGAGAGAAAAATCCCAAGCAGTCTCTGCACTGCCAGTGACAATCCTGACTCAGGGTTTGATCCCGCAAACCGTGAGACCATGAGCTGAGCATAAATCAAGAGATGGCCGCTTAAAGTATTGTCATCCAGGCACCCCAGGAGACTTACATTTTAAAAGATTTTATTTTATGTTTTAGTGTTCTCTACATCCAATGTGGGGCTTGAGCCCACAACCCCAATATCAAGAGTCACACGCTCGATGGACTGAGCCAGCCAGATGCCCTGAGACTTATTTTTTTAAGATTTCAATTGTGGCAAAATGCACAAAACATACAATTTACCACCCGAGACATTTATTTATTTATTTTTTTAAATGTTTTATTTATTTCTAGGAGAGAGAGAGAGAGACAGCATGAGCAGGGGAGGGTCAGAGAGAGAGGGAGTCACAGACTGAAACAGGCTCCAGGCTCTGAGCTGGCAGTCAGCACAGAGCCCGACGCGGGGCCCAAACCCACTAACCGTGAGATCATGACCTAAGCGAAAGTCGGACGCTCAACCGACTAAGCCACCCAGGCGCCCCCCACCCGAGACATTTAAAAATGTATGATTCAATAGTAGTAAGTCAATTCACATTGTTGTGCAACCGATCTCCAGGACTTTTTAATCCTGCAGAATTGAACCTCTGTATCCATTAAACAATAACTCCCCATTTTCCTGTACCCACCAACTGGCAACCACCATTGTACTTCCTATGAATTTGACTACACTAGATACCCCATGTAAGTGGAATCATACTAGTCTTTTTTTTTTTAATAGTTTATTATCAAGTTGGTTTCTGTATAACACCCAGTGCTCATCCCCACAAGTGCCCTCCTCCATGCCCATCTCTCCCCTCCCCTCCCCACACCCATCAGTCCTCAGTTTGTTCTCAACATTCAAGAATATACTAGTCTTTTTTGGACTGGCTTACTTAGCCCAATTATTTTCAAGCTTCATCCATGTCATAGCATATGTCAGAATTTCCTTCCTTTTTAAGGCTTAATACTATTTCATTGTATGGATATACCACTTTTTGTTTATCCCTGTGGGCCACTGGGTTCTTTCCCTCTGTTGGTTATTATGATTAATGCTGCTATGAAGATGAATGTACAAATACCTCTTGGAGACCTTGCTTTCAATTCTTCTGGATATATACCCAGAAGTGAGATTGCCAGATCATACGGTAATTCTTTAATTTTCCAAAAAAACCATCATACTGTTTTTCACACTGGCTGCACCACTTTACATTGGCACCAAAGAGCACCAGGGTTCTGATTTCTCCATATCCTTGCCAATACATGTTATTTTCTGCTATTATTATTTTTTTTTTTTAGAAAACAGGAACCATCCAAAATAAATAAATCAAAATAGTAATCATCCTAATGGCTGTGACAGTTCATTGTGGCTTTGATTTGCAGTTCCCCAATGTTTAGTGATACTGAGTAAAGACTTTTTAAACTTTTAAAAATATTTATTCATTTTTGAGAGACAGAGAGAGAGCAAGCGCGCAAGTAGGGGTGGGGCAGAGAGAGGGAGACAGAATCCGAAGCAGGCTCCAGGCTCTGAGCTTTCAGCACAGAGTGGGATACGGGGCTCAAACCCACAGTGAGATCACGACCTGGGCTGAAGTTGGACACTTAACCAACTCAGCCACCCAGGCGCCCCAGTAGAGACTTAGTTTAAATTGTCTTCATTTCATCTTCATAAAAACCATCTGAACTGGTTACCTCCATTTCACAGGGGAGGGAAAAGATTTAGAGGAGACTAAGTCATTTGCCCAACATCTTCCAACCAGTAATGGGGGAGACAGGGTCTAAGAGGTAGGACTCAGACCTTAAAGCCCACAAAGTGCCATATTGCAAAGCAAAGAATTCCGTGTCCGTCGCCCAGCACTTCTTCCTCCTGAATTGCTTTAACTGCTGGCTCCAAAGACCAGAGACATGGGTCCCCAGCAGTCTGACAAACTTCCTACACTTGGTGGCCGCTTGCGGGCCCCTGACCCCACCAGCGCTTCCTCTGGCCATGGCTTTCTCAGGGCAGCCCCAGATGAAAGCGTAGAGGCGGTTCCCTCACAGGAGAGTCTTTCATTCGGGTAGGGTGGGAACCCCATGTCTCGAGTATCCAGGGAGGCAGACACCCGAAATCCAGTCTTTAGCTAACCACTCTCTCCCTCTGTGCTTGAGACGTGAGCCCGATCCCCCGTGCAGGGATGCAGGAGCGGGGAGTGTGGAGCGGGGGTGTCCATCTTCCGGTCCTCCGCCTTAGGAGGAGGGGAGGAGGGTTCACCCCGAAAAGGTGTCAAAACCTCTAGCTTCCCTGCACGGACGAGCCCCAAGCCGACGCGCAGGCGCACTCCCACAAGGGCGTCTCGCCTGCTGCCAGGGCCGTCGGCGGCGGAGTCCGCCACTATCCCGTCAGGCCGTCGGGGCCGGCCTCGCTCTTTTCCGCTTCTGTCGTCCCGCCTCCTCTATCCCGTCTGGCTCCGCGGCTCGGGGGCAAGATGGCTGCTGAGAAACAGGTTCCCGGTGGCGGCGGCGGCGGCGGCGGCGGCGGCGGTAGCGGCGGGGGACGCGGTGCCGGAGGAGACGAAAACAAAGAAAATGAACGGCCCTCGGCCGGATCGAAGGCAAACAAGGAATTCGGGGATAGCCTGAGTTTGGAGAGTATCCTAGAGTAATCGGGCCTAACTCGCAATGACTACGTGTCGATATGCAGAGCCGGGGGCGGGAGACGCGGCGGGTCCCGGCACGTCCCGGGCAGGAGAGGCCGAGGGTTGCAGTTTCTCTCGCCATTACTTTCGGGGCCTCAGAGTGCCAGGGTCTGTATTTCGACCGGCCTTTTCTCGCATCTCATTCGGCTTCCAGGTTGGGAAACGTCCTCTTCTTTCTAGCGGCACCAGGCATGTTGGGCAGATTTCTCCAGTTTCCCCCCAGTTGCCCGCTTGGACGGCTGGTGACAGGGCTGACACTGGCCACCCCAGTGAGCTCTTGTCGTGGCACCGTGAGCCACTGAACTGAGGAGGGGAAACTGCGGTGTGGACGTTTTTGGCTTAAAACTTCTGTCCTGCGGCCGTCGGAGAACGGATAGTAAAAATTACAGTTTGATGTCCTGGCTGTGGAGGCAAAGATCGATTGCTCTGTGGAAAAGCTTTTTGCCCATTTTGAATATAAACGTAGCTTAACATCACTTGTATAGCTTTCCTAATAGGCTTGTAGGCATTTTATCTTGTTGAGAGTCGTTCAGTTGAGCTGGAGGAATCCGTTTGTAGTTTTCATCAGAATGTCACAATTGAGTGCCTGAGACACTAGTTTGTGGCTTTTTGTAACGAATAACACTTGGAGAAAACGTATATGAATTTCTGAAATAACACATTTAGCTTGACATCTTAATGAAGTTTTCAGGGGGTTGAGCTTTTACTTTTTGAATGGTGTAGTTACAAATGGATGTTAGAAAACCTTTTTTTTTTTTTTTTTTTAAGGAGACTTATGGCTTCTTATCCCTTTTTAATTGTTGAAATAGCCCTCTTAGTGTTAGTATTTTAATATGCATCTGTAGAGAAACACTGAGGAAACTAAAAGAGAATTGAGATTGTAAAGCTCACTAGACTGCCTAAGGTTTGGTACATAATCTTAAAATATTTTAAGATTCTTAAAAAGGAAAACAAAAATAAAAAGTTTGGTCAGAGCTTTTTCTGTTAAAAGAAAAACTAACGTTTTTACGTAACCTGTCATCTGGGTTGGTTAGCGTGTGCTAGCCGTGGGCTCCTGTGGCTTTACAGCTGTTAAGGAAAGGTAGATTTGGCAGAGGTAGGAAGTTATGCAAATAGAGTAGTAGTACATGTCACGTATAGCCTGAATCTGCTTGAATGAGTAAAACACTGGGTATAAGTCAGTGGCAACCAATCCAGTTAGAATCAGCAGTTTGAATCCAGCAACTTTAGCTAAGCTGTTGGGTTTCAGTAATCCTCAGTGGCTAATGATGCCGTCCTTTTTAGTTTGAAAGTTGGTAATAGTTCAGGCAGTCAGTTTTTCTACATGCTTAGCCCTGTCCTATGCAAGATAGCTATTGAAAATGATTATAAGAGATTTCAGTAGTTACTGTACTAAGTACTTCAGAAATGGTTAATGTGCTGTGGTTTGATACAAGTATAAACTGATGGGAATGTGTTTTGATTTATATGGATTCTTACTCTTGGAAGCTTTTCCTTAATCTCGGCTCTAGTTCTTCAGATTATTAAGGAATCCCAGCAGCAGCATGGTTTACGGCATGGAGATTTTCAGAGGTATAGGTTAGTATCATGGGCAAGATGTATGGAAATTGTGGAATTTTCAGACTTGGTTTACTTTTGTTAATATCCTACCTACGTATTTTGCTGTATCAGAAAGTATACTTAGAAACTCTTGCTTTGAATTTAATATTGAATCCTCAGAATGTACTTTTCAAATTCAAACTTTCATAATGAATAAAAGGAGCCAATCTTTTTATCCATTGTACTTCACAATATTGTAGATGCATTGGAGGCTTCTGCTGAAAATGACAAGCAGTTATGGTAATCATTTTTTTTTTTAACTTAACCGTGTTGTAAGAGTCTTGGCTAAATGCAAAGCTTTTCAGTTTTTTAAACATTATAGAAGAAGATTTTCTTTCCTTTTTTTTTTTTTTAAATGTTTATTTATTTTTGAGAGAGAGAGAGAGTGCGAGCGCATGAGGGGGGGGAAGGGCAGAGAGAGATGGAGACACAGAATCTGAAGCAGTCACCAGGCTCTGAGCTAGCTGTCAGCGCAGCTCAAACCCACGAACCGTGAGATCATGACCTGAACTGAAGTCGGACACTTAACCGACTGAGCCACCCAGGCGCCCCTACCTTTTTTTTAAAATTTTTTTTAAGGAAGTTCTGTGCCCAGTATGGGGCTTGAACTCAAAATCCTGAGATAAGACCCACGTGCTCCACTGACTGAGCCAGCCAGACACTCCTTTATAAGGAGAATTTCTGTGATATCATGATAACTGAGTGGTAAACTTTGTAACAGCCTCGAGTTGGAAAGCATTTAATATGACTCTTAAAAAATAGAATAGATGCTTAATGTACAATACAGTTCAGTACTTTGGAAACAGAAGTATCCAATGAATTTATATTATAGGTATAGGTTTTGGCTACCAGACTTTTAAAATTACTGCTAAGCAAAAACCCTCTGCAGATTCTGAAGACTCAGTCGTGTTGTAAAGGGTCAACAGCGCTGAGGCAGCTTGAGCAAGGTGGGCAGAGGTGGGAGATGAGGGGGGAGGGTCCTGTAAGCCAGTGTAACTCATTCAGTTGTTAATTGAGGTATGGTGGGGAAGCCATGAAAAAGTTTTAGACTGTTAAGACTTGAGGGTTTTTTGTTTGTTTTTGTTTTTATTAAGAAAATCAAAAGCAAAACAGATGGGGAGATGATAGTACAATGAACGTATTATTCAGTTATTATAGTGATCAGGTCTCTGCGCTTTTGTTTTCATCTGCTCCCTCTGCTTTAAAAAAAATATTTTATTGAAGGATTTTTAAATTGTTTTATTGAAGTATAATTTATATACAGAGAAGTATACAGAAAGTGATGAATTTTTCACAACCTGTAACCAACACCCAGATTAAGAGACAACATTACCAGCATCCCTAAAGTCCCCCTTTGCCCCTTCTAATCACAAGCCATTCCTCCCCAAAGGGCACTGCAGTTGTGACTTCAGACACCTTAGATTAGCTTTGAAAGGTGTTTTCTGTGACACCAGTCCTTCACCCTACAGGTTTTAGTTCACTACGTGTTTATAAGATGATGTGTGGTATCAGTGGTAACCATAAGTAGCACACCTCAAGCCTTCGCCTTGACTTTCATATAGAATTTGCTATTGGAAGTAAATAGCAAAGTTCAGCTTGTCTGAATTACTTTTTTTCTTTTTCTTTCAGGGGCTACTGTTCCCGTAGACAAAGACGCCTTCGGAAAACTCTCAACTTCAAGATGGGGAACAGACATAAATTCACAGGGAAAAAAGTAACTGAAGATCTTCTGACGGATAACAGGTACTGACTCTTCAGTGGTAGTTGTTACATACGCCTTGCTAATACATTTACTGACCAATTATGTGTTAGACACTGTGCCAGAACTCTTTACTTACCTGACGTGAGTCTTTTAGCAGCTCTGTGGGATGCACATTTTTACTATTCTTGTGCCATGAGATGAGAATACTGAGGTTCAAAGAGGTTCAGTAACATTTTCAAGAACTAGGGTGAAATGCTAAGTGTTAAAAGTCAGTGATATTAGAATCTAATTAGTATTAGGTGGGGTTTCTAGAATGCAGATTTCAATGTGTACGTGATTACTTAAACCAGTAGATCTTAAATCTGTGTGTAAGGTGTTCCAGAAGAGTTTTATGTTTCAGTGTTGAACGTAGCCATGCTTCATATTTGCTGAAGGATCAATCTGTCAGGCAGCATGTATTAAAGGTCTCGAGGCCAGTGTCTCAGATTTCAGCCTGTGGGCCACATTGGTCCTTTGCCACCTGTTTTTACAAAGTTGGGTTGGAACACAGCCACACCGTTTCTTCAGGTATTGGTTTACAGCTGCTTTGTACTACAGTAACACGATAATAGAGTAGTTGTGGCGGAGACCATATGGCCTACAAACCCTAAAATATTCACTATTGGGCCCTTTACAAAAAATTGTTTGCTGTCCTCTAGTCTAGTATGTGCCCAAGATGGAGTGAGGCACCATCTTGGATGTAGAAGAGTTAGGGAGGCATAGTTCCTTGTTGACTGTGATCTTGTTCAGAGATTATCAGTCAGGTGGAAGACAGAGAGCGCTACGAGATAGGGAAACTACCACATGGTGTGTCATTTACTCTTTAGAATTCTGAAGTCTCAGAGGAGAGATGTTAGCTGGGAGTTTTTGATGGGGAAGCCAGGAAGCCTGAATGGAGGAGGCCGGACCTTGAGGGATTTGTGAGAGGAAAGAACAGTGTGTGCGGGGAGACAGCGGGCATGGTGTCTGAATGCTCTGTAGGATTTATAACGCTCTGGACAGTTGAGAGAGGCTGGGAGCTGGGTGTATGGAGACATAGTCGGAAAACTAGAGCATCGAGACCATGGTGGGATTCAGCAGGATGCATTGGTTAAATCTGATAAGAACAAGTTAGGAAGGGTCTCTCATGGTGAGATTCTTTATTTTGAAGAGACAAGATTAAGTTGATGTTTAAGGAAATCTAATCAAGGCAGTTGTTTAACAAAAGATTCACCATAGTAATAATAATAATAATAAATCAGCTACTTATTGAGTCCTTAGTAAGTGCCAGACTGTGGTTTAAATGTGTTACCTGTATTACTACATGGGAGACTGAGGCACAGAAAGATTAGCTCTTTGCTCAAAGTCCCATAGCTGGGGCGTGGCACTGAGATTCCAACCCCTGTTCTAGAGCCTCTAAGTTTATTTATTTTGAGAGTGAGAGCACGCATGTGTGTGTGCAGGAGCTGGGGAGGGGCAAAGAGAGGGAGAGAGAGAATCCCAAGCAGGCTCTGAGCTGTCAGTGCAGAGCCTGATGCAGGGTTTGATCTCACGTTTGGTAGGAGGTCAGATACTGGGGGTAGAGCCTGGTCCGAGATACCGATTGAGTGTCAGAGTTGGTACCGGGAGAGGGGTGGGTCTGAGGAGGAAGGCCAGGGAGGGCGAGGAGAAAAGTTGAGAGGCTGAAGATTGTGCCTTGAAGAATATCGGAGTCTCACGCTCCTGGCCTTCATTGTTCAGTTTGCCTGTTCTCTCTCTGGTTTAGGTATTTGCTTCTGGTTCTGATGGATGCTGAGCGAGCCTGGAGCTATGCCATGCAGCTCAAACAGGAAGCCAATACTGAACCCCGAAAACGGTTCCATTTGCTGTCTCGCCTGCGCAAAGCCGTGAAGCACGCAGAGGAATTGGAACGCTTGTGTGAGAGCAATCGCGTGGATGCCAAGACCAAGTTGGAGGCTCAGGTTAGTGTCTTCACGCCAGCTTTACTGTATTGCGGAGGTGAGAGACGTGACTTTACCGTTAACGCAGAAGAGCTTCCCAACATTATAAATTGACAGGATGGACAAAATCATGGTCTTGGTTTTTTAAGGTAAAGTTGGCATCTCTTTCTTTTGTTTTTGATCTCTTGGTTTTTAATAATTAGCTTTAACTTTTAAAAAAAAAAAAAGCTCATGCTTCTCTTGAAATGGATATGGGAAATTTGAATCTTAGATCTGAGAAGTTCACAAGATAAGAATTTTTTGAAATGAATTTTTAAAGAGGGATAGACACTGCAAATCTATGTTCAGTTTCTGATACTGAAAGTCATAGCCTGGAAGCTGGTTGTTAAGGAAACAGATTTTCTTTATTTTGAAATTCTCTCCTGGGAAGTAAATGAATCATAATGAATTATCTTTATGTTGCATCTTGTTAAATAAATTTTCTCTCTCTCTCTTTTTTTTAATGTTTATTTATTTCAAGGGGGAAGGGAGGGGCGGAGAGGGGTGTGGAGACCGAGAATCCCAAGCAGGCTTCAGGCTGTCAGTGCAGAGCCCCGTGCGGGTCTTGATCTCACAATCCGAGAGATCGTGATTTGAGCTGAAATCAAGAGTCGGATGCTTAACTGACTGAATCACCCAGGCGCCCATAAGTTTACTCTTTGAAAATTACTCCGAATATGTCTATATTCCTGACGTCAAAGCTGAAAGGTGGAGGAGGTTGAGCTGTGACATCAACTTGTGGGTGTTGAACCTTTCCCTTTTCCCACCCCTCCCAGGCTTACACAGCTTACCTCTCAGGAATGCTGCGATTTGAACACCAGGAATGGAAAGCTGCCATTGAGGCTTTTAACAAATGCAAGTAAGTCCTCCAGTCCAAAAGCCAGGGCCACTTTTGATTGTACATAGTCCTGTTCAAGCAGTAGATTACCTAATGATTGTTTCTATGAAAGTACAGTTTCTTTTATGTTCTTTACTTCCCTTTAGAAACGTTGATTATTCTCATTCATCTTTAGAATATGCCAATTCTCGTAGTTCGTAGAAGGACCTCAGGGTGCCGTGTTTTGTTTTCAGCCACTATTCCTTTTTATTTTCTTAAACAAGGCTGCTATGAACCCGGGTGTCTCTTCCCTCGCAGGACCATCTATGAGAAGCTGGCCAGCGCCTTCACGGAAGAGCAGGCCGTGCTGTACAACCAGCGTGTGGAGGAGATTTCACCAAACATCCGCTACTGTGCATATAACATCGGTGAGCAAGGGCTGGGCTGTGCGCTGGCGGGTGGGTGGTTGCCGGTTCATCCAGGAGAGCCTGGAGGACTTATTCACTTCCCTTCTTCCCTCGTCCTTGCATCCATCTGTGACACGGGCTTTGGCTGATGAGAGAAGTGGAGCTATTGATACCAGCTCGGCTTCGAGTTGCGGAAGGCAGTTCCTGTGCTTTGCGTCCATCCTGCCAACTTCTGTGCCCCTGGGGAGCTTTGTGCAAGGCCCGGGTTCACCGCAGCGTGCTCGCGCAGTGGGAAGACGGGGAGTTTCATCTGGTGGTTCTCAAGAGAACAGACCTGTGAGGATTTTCCACTCAACACCTCTCTCTCTTTCTCAGGGGACCAGTCGGCTATCAATGAACTCATGCAGATGAGATTGAGGTCTGGGGGCACTGAGGGTCTCCTGGCTGAAAAATTGGAGGTAATCTGGTCCGTACATTTTTGTGAAGTCTTTGGTTTGAAAACAGCCAGGAAAAAAAAAAAAGTTACAATCTCATCACCTAGTGTAATCGCTATTAACATGTATGTTTATGTCCGTGTATTTTACAGAATGTGTACATATATTTAACTTTCTTATGTTTATGTATTTTTGAGAGAGAAAGAGAGACCGCGCAAGCAGGGGAGGGGCAGAGAGAGGGAGACACAGAATCCCAAGCAGGCTGCAGGCTCTGAGTTGTCAGCACAGAGCCCAGTGCAGAGCTTGAACTCATAAACCATGAGATTATGACCTGAGCTGAAGCCAGATGCTTAAGAATATATATATTTTTAAGTTTACTTGTTTATTTTGAGAACGACAGAGACAGTGCATGTTGGGGAGGGGCAGGGAGAGAAGAGAGAATCCAGCACAGAGCCTGATGCCGGGCTCACACCCACGAAGCTATGAAATCATGACCTGAGCTGAAACCAGGAGTCGGACGCTTAAGGCACACAGGCTCCCATCTGTCTCTCTCTCTCTCTCTCTTTTTTTTTTTTTTAATTTTTTTGTTTATTTTAGAGAGAGCATGCTAGTGAGGAGGGACAAAGAGAGAGGGGAAACAGAGGATGTGAAACAGGCTCCACACTGATAGCAGAGAGCCAGATGTAGGGTTTGAACTCTTGAAACGTGAGATCATGATCTGAGCTGAAGTCAGACACTTAACCACTGAGCCACCCAGGCGCCCCTCCGTGTATTTTTAAGAAAATTTTTTCATTGAATATTTAAAAGTATTCAGTTTTTTTAATCTCATATTTATGTTCTAAGTAAGTAACATAGACAAATAGAAAAGTAGGAAATACAAAAGATGGAGGAAGACTAAAATCACATGGCAAAATCAGAGGTAATTACCTCTGTGAAGAATAGAGATAATGTGAAAAATAGCTTGCAGACTTTTATATGTGTAGGAAAAAAAGCAAGTATTTTTTTCTTTTCTTTCTTTTTTTTTTTTTTTAATGTTTTATTTATTTCTAGAAGAGAGAGAGAGAGACAGCGTGAGCAGGGGAGGGTCAGAGAGAGAGGGAGTCACAGACTGAAACAGGCTCCAGGCTCTGAGCTGGCAGTCAGCACAGAGCCTGACGCGGGGCCCGAACCCACGAACCGTGAGATCATGACCTAAGCGAAAGTCGGACGCTTAACCGACTAAGCCACCCAGGCGCCCCGCAAGTATTTTTTCAAATGGGATCTCAGTACATGCTGTTTAGTAACATGCTTTTTAAATATAATATCTTAAGTATTTTTTCCCACTTTAGTAAATATCTTTGTTTTGACACTTTTTTAGTAAACAAAAGTGTCATCTTTTGAAAGCCACATGGTGCTCTGTTGTGCTGAAGTCTGCTTCACATGAGCATTTCACTTATTTCCGTAGGATACATTCCTAAAAACGGAATTGAATACTTTACAAGTTTTTGATTCATTGACAAATAACCTGTAAGTGTCTACTGATTTACATTTTTGCTTGTAGTATACATGGATATGCTTTTCTCCTTACACCCTGAGTAGTACTCTTTTTATTTTTGAAGTTTTTAAAATTTTATTATTATTATTTTTTTTAAGTAGGCTCCATACCCAACATGGGGCTTGAACTCACAATCCTGAGGTTAAGAGTCTCAGGCTCTACCATCTGAGCCAGCCAGGCACCGCAGTGTTGCTCTTTTTAGCCTTTTGTTATGCCCTTTTCATGTTTGAATTTCTTTAAGTTAAGATAGATGATAGCCATGGAGGAGTTCTTTAAGTACAATTTATATTTTGCTTTATAAAGTGAACGGTGTGGATTATAGAGAGAGACAACTAGTAGTTTTTACTTACTTCAGCCGTCACCAGTTAAAGCTGTAATTTTTTAAAACTCCTTTCCAGGCATTGATCACTCAGACTCGAGCCAAACAGGCAGCCACCATGAGTGAGGTGGAGTGGAGAGGGAGGGCGGTGCCAGTGAAGATCGACAGAGTGAGGATCTTTTTATTGGGATTGGCCGATAATGAAGCAGCCATTGCTCAGGTGAGGAGGAAGCACCAGCTGTCTCTCCTGTAGGTGTCTGAAGCTGTCCTTGTGTGTTTGAGGTTCAGTGGTTGTTTTTTGTTTGTTTTATTTATCGACTTTGAGAGAGAGAGTGTGTGAGCAGGGGAGGAACAGAGTGAGAGGCAGAATCCCAAGCAGGCTCTGCGCCGTCAGCACAAAGCCCAAGAAGGAGCTCGAACTCCTGAAACCATGAGATCGTGACCTGAGCCGAAATCAAGAGTCGGACACTCCATCTGCTTAGCCACCCAGACGCTCCCAGGTGTAGTGTTTTCTTGGTGTTCATTTCTCACAAAACAAAAATTTGTCTTAATGCTCTTTGGGATCTCGTATGAGATCTGCCTTCAATCCCGCTTCTCATATACTGTCACTGATGTTGCCTGGACTCATGAAAAGGGCAGCGTGTTTCCTTTTCTTACTTGTTGAAATCACATTGAGATCCAGTTATGCATCCTATTTTTTTTAGTGTGTTGTAAGGATTTTTCCATGGTCTTAACACATCAGTGCGCAAAATTGAAGACACAGTGGTCACCTGGACAGAGACACCACAGAGATGAGCAAAGGAGGGTGACGGTCCTCTTTAACGTCCCAGATACGCTGTCTAAAGCTTTCGTGTTTTTACCTTAACTCTGTGGGGTGGGTACTACTCTCATTTTACAGATGGGAAAACAGTGCTTGCCTTTAAAATCATGCCCTTTTTTGGATCTCCTCTCCCTCTCTCTCTGCCCCTCCTCTGCTCTCTCTGTCTCTCAAAATTAAAAAAAAAAAAAAGGGGGGGAGGCACCTGGGTGGCTCAGTTGGTTAGGCGTTTGACTCTTGGTTTCAACTCAGGTCATAATCTCACGGGTTGTGAGTTCGAGCCCTGAGTCAGGCTCTGCGCTGACAGCACAGAGCCTTCCTGGGAGTCTCTCTCCCTCTCCCTCTCTGTCTCTCTGTCCCTCCTCTGCTCTGTCTCTCAAAATAAATAAACTTTAAAAAATCTTACTTTTAAAGAAAAAGTAAAACCATGCCCTTTGACTCATGTTCCTTGAACCTTCTCACATACCACGAATGCTAGTAACAGGATCATTTTGCTTGATTTTGGTGAATAGCTAATGTAATCTTACTTAGTACGTTGCACAAGCAGAGTCCTGGACCCTTGGGATAGGCTGCGTGAGCAGGGCCTTCATTGAAACAAATAGTCCTTGGGTTGCTTGCGTGGCTCAGTCGTTTAAACATCTGACTCTTGATCTTAGCTTGGGTCTTGATCTCAGAGTCACAAGGTCAAACCCCACGTTGGGCTCCATACTGGGTATGGAGCCTACTTTAAAGAAAGAGAGACGGAGGGGTGCCTGGGTGGCTCAGTTGGTTAAGCATCTGACCTCCGCTCCATCATGATCTCATGTTGTAAGTTCGAGCCTGGCGTTGGGCTCTGTGCTGACATCTTAGAACCTGGAGCCTGCTTCAGATTCTGGGTCTCCCTCTCTCTCTGCCCCTCCCCCACTCATGCTCTGTTTCTTTCTGTCTCTCAAAAATGAATAAATGTTAAAAAAAAATAAAAATAAAAAAGAAGAGAGGGAGAGCAGGAGAAAGAAAAAGAAACAAAAAGTCTTTGGCAGAGGAATCATCTTCGAGCCAGTAGTTAGTGGGAGGAGAAGGAATAACGGTATTTTATCTGAATTTATCTTTCTTCTGTTTTGTACACATAATTAGAAAATAAATATCCATCTGGGGGAAGATCTATTTGCCTTATTTGTGAAATTAACTTGAACTAAATTAGGTGAAGTAAAAGCACTTTTTGACTGTATGTGAAGCTATTGCTTTTGAACTTGAAGATCATTTCAGTCATGCGATGACTAGTTGAGCTTTGTGTATATATTTAAAAGGATCACTCTTATTTATTTATTTTTTTAAATTATTTTTTAAATGTTTTTATTTATATCTGAGAGAGAGAGAGACAGCGTGAGCAGGGGAGGGCAGAGAGAGAGGGAGATACAGAATCCGAAGCAGGCTCCAGGTTCTGAGCTGTCAGCACAGAGCCCGACGCGGGTCTTGAACCCACCAACTGTGAGATTATGACCTGAGCCAAAGTCTGACGCTTAACCGACTAAGCCACCCAGGTGCCCCTGAAAGGATCACTCTTAAGCTCAAGTGTTAGTATACATGAAGGGTTGACTTCTGAATCTTTAGATCATAGCCACTCCATTTTTTTTTTTAAGTTTATTTATTTATTTTGAGAGAGAGACAGAGAGAGAGAGAGAGAAGGCAGGCCGGGGAAGAGAGAGAGGAAGACGGAGAATCCCAAGCAGGATCCGTGCTGACCGTGTGGAGCCGGAGACATAGGGCTCAAACTCATGAACCGTAGGATCATAACCTGAGCTGAAATCAAGAGTTGGATGGTTAACTGAGCCACCCAGGTGCCCAATAGCCACTCCTTTAAACCACCTCAAGATTGGCCAAAATTTTGATAGTGTTGGCAAGAAGAAAACAGCAGTGTTATTCCAGCCTTGAATAGATTTTTTAAAAAGTACAGTTGATCCTTGAACAGCATAGGTGTGACTGTGCAGGCCCACTTACACGTGGGTTTGTTTTATGTAAATACAACACTGTGGATGTATTTTCTGTATGATTTTGTTAACGTTTTCTCTCCCCTACCTTATTTTAAGAACATAGGACGTAATATAGACTGTAATATGTAGAATCTAGTCTATACCAGAGGGGAGGTGGGAGGGGCTGGGTGGGTGAAACAGAGGATGGTGATTCAAGAGCACACTTATCTGGGCATTTGGCTGGCTCGGGCAGAGGAGCCCACGACTCTTGATCTCAGGGTTGTGGGTTCATACCCCACGTTGGGTGTAGAGATGATTTAAGTAAGTAAATACTAAAAAAAAAAAGGGGGCACCTGGTTGACTCAGTCAGTTAAGCGGCTGACTTCAGCTCAGGTCATGATCTTGCAGTTTGTGGGTTCGAGCCCCGCGTTGGGCTCTGTGCTGACAGCTAGCTCAGAGCCTGGAGCCTGCTTCAGTTTCTGTGTCTCCCTCTCTCTCTGACCCTTCCCTGCTCGCGCTGTCTCTCTCTCTCTCTCTCTCTCTCTCTCTCAGAAATAAATAAAACATTAAAAATTTTTTTTTAAATGATAAAAGTTAAAAAAGAATTTTGCATCTATTTTCACGAGGAATAGTGGCTTATAATGTCTTTTTTCAGGCTTTGGTATCAGGGTTATATACAACTTCATAAAATAAGTTTGGAGGTTTTCCTTCCTTCTCTTGTCTCTGAAAGAGTTTATGTGTAATATCAGTATTTTTCTTTTTCAAATATTTGTTATAATTTACTAGTGAAACTATTGGGCCTGGACTTTTCTTTGTAGGAAGTCGGGGGTTTGGGGTTTTTTTGGGGGAGGGGGATGGGTGTAATTGACATAAAACATACTTTCAGGTGTACAATATAATGAATTGATACTTATGGGAAGGTTTTTAAAATTTGTTTTTGCTTGTAAAAAAAAATTTTTTTAATGTTGGTTTTTTTTTTTTTTTTTTTTTAAATGTTTTATTTATTTCTAGGAGAGAGACAGCGTGAGCAGGGGAGGGTCAGAGAGAGAGGGAGTTACAGACTCTGAAACAGGCTCCAGGCTCTGAGCTGGCAGTCAGCACAGAGCCCGACGCGGGGCTCGAACCCACGAACCGTGAGATCATGACCTAAGCGAAAGTCGGACGCTTAACCGACTAAGCCACCCAGGCGCCCCTTAATGTTTGTTTTTGAGAGAAAGAGCTCAAGCAGGGGAGGGGCAGAGAGAGAGGGAGGCACAGAATCCAAAGCAGGCTCCAGGCCGTCAGCACAGAGCGGGACGTGGGGCTTGAATTCACAAACCATGAGATCATGACCTGAGCCAAAGTCGGACGCTTAAACGACTGAGCCACCCAGGCGCCCCTGTTTTCGCTTGTTTTAAACAAATATAATTCCTTTATGAGATAAAGAGGCACTCAGATTTTGTTTCATCTTGTGTCCTTTGGATGAGTTTCAGTTTTAAAACGTATATATTATTTTTATGTTGAATTTATTCACATAAAATTTATAATACTCCCTTATCATTTCAACGATTGTAGGATGGGTAGTGTCTGTTAGCCCCTATCAAGTGCCTAGTTAATGTGCTGATTGCAGTAAATACAGTGATATCTGGCTGTTAAGGATCTTACAGTGCATTAGGGTCACTTCTGAGTATCAGATCTTTAATGTGGTAAATGTAAAAGGTACAGATCAAGCAGAATGTGTCAATCCCAGGGAATCCTGGTAAGATCTTAACATTAGAAACAGTTCAGTGCCTAGTGTCCTAGATCACACGTACACCAAATCTAGCCGGTAGATATAATAATTCAAGTACAGTATGAAGTAAAGTTTAGTTAAGTCCTTAGGTGTCAGGTCGAGCACTGGAGCTGATTACATGTCTATTGAAGTGAATCAACCATGGGTTCTTAACTATGGAGAATGCCCTTTGGCCATTCGAGGTTAATCCCAGGAAGTACCATCTCCCCCTTTGTGCCCCTGCCGGATTATTTGGCTGGATATCACTCAGGCCCTGTCCACCTTGCCCGTTCTCATTATGTGGAGTTGTTCTGTGCCCTGGGAACCGAGAGCTGTGCCTTGGAGATTCAGGGCTCCTGGTTTCAGTGCTTCAGTGCTTCTTTTTCTTTTTCTTTCCCCTTGAAGATTTTAAGTAACCTCCATACCTGTCATGGGGCTTGAACCCACAACCCCGTTATCAGAAGTCATGTGCTTCACCCACTGAGCCAGCCAGGCACCTCTTCAGTGTTTAACCTAACTTAACCTGACTGGTATTGGTATTTGCCGGCCCCTCCCCCACCCTCCCCGGCCGGGACTGGAATGCAGGAATTTGGTAGGCCCAGTTGATGCTTGCTTGTAGAGGTTTTATGACGTTTAAATATTAGAACAGCAGTTTACTGAAAAGCATGGAAGGAAGAAATAATTCAGGGAAATAGAGTGTTAGCCCAAAAAGACTGGAGCAGAGAATAAATCCGCTGCCAAAATCCAGTTGCAAAATTCTTGGTCTCCTGAGCCAGGCTTTACGTCTTTGTGTGCTAAATAATTGCCTTACTTTATAATTTGTTTCTGTTTTGCTTTGTTAATACTTGATGATACCTGAATTGTCACTGGTGATTGCATTGTGAGAATGTCACCAGGCAGCTCTTTTGGGGAGGAGGACAAGTTTGATGAAGTCTTATCCTCGGGTCGTGGTTACTATTTTAATGTGTGGGTGGAAGGGAGACTGCTTGTCCGCCTCTCCCGTGAGTGAGGTCTGTAGCCTCCGTTGCCAGATTTCCGTGTGTTGTGTCCTGGCCTTAGCGGCCCGGGGAAGGCTTGCTTCGCGTCTCCGTGCTTCTCCTGTGGGTGCGGTGGAAAATGTGGTCAGACTCGTCTCGTCGGCCTCTTAGTCCCAGCGCCACCTTCCCGCAATCTTTGTAGACCAGTGAAAACAGTCTGGAAGCCCTTTCTAATAGCGGGGGTGCCTTTACCCCAGGACACACAGCGCCTGCTTTTCCTCTGTACGTGTACACGGCCCTGAGACGTCCCGAGTTCTATAAAAATTGATTCGAATTTTTTTTTAATTTATTAGGCCCGAGTAACACATTGCTTCTGGACTTAAGTTTTCTCTGTCTCATAGGCACACCTGGGAAGGGGTGTGGGCTGACCACAAATTCTTAGGCAGGGAGGTGGCCCCTTGAGTCCAGGAGCCCGTTCTCGTTGGTTCCGCGGCAGACGTGGGGGGTCTGCGCGTAGATACTGAGGAATCCTGCTTCTCCTGGAGACGTGGTTCTTGTTCCGGTTCTTTTCAGGACCAGTAGGCTCTGAGATAGGCTTAGAAATACAGGTGAAAGTAGCAGAGTACGTTGAGCCTTCCTGTTTGGAGACCTCTTGCCCGGCCCAGGGTGAACCCTGAGAAGCTCTGCTGCAGAGATTCGTGATCTCTGAGTCACTGTGCGGTGTGGGCGCCAGAAGAAAGCATGGTGACCGCGGCCCTCCCCTTGCCGTGGGCTTTCTCCTGCTGTGTGGTTTGGGGCTTCTGTAAACCCCCCAGGGGAACGGAGGCTGTCGTGGGAGCAGTGTTCGCTCGTGTTCAGCACCTTGGTGCCCGGGCGTCCTTACTCAGAGGGAATGGGGCGGCCATGGCAGTAAAGAGGCTGAGCATTTTGCATCCCTTTGGTTTTTTACCTGAGCCACACTCTCTCTGCGGGAAGGCAGACCGCTCCTGGGTGGCCGGTGAAACAAGGCTCGCTCTTCTCTTAACTTTCTATGCCCTTTGCCCGAAACGGCGAAATCTGCCCCTGACGCGGTGCTGGCCACATGGGCCCATCCTGCCTGTTACCCGCGCAGCTCGGGCTTCGTGCGTGGTCAGTGGCAAGTGTGTCCACAGGTCTTACTCTGGTGTTAACTGTTACGTGGCCGCCCCGGCCCGCAGGGTTCATACTTCAACACGTTTGGCCAGCAAAATTGATTCAGTTATTACAGAGAATCTTGCTAACTTGAGGTGCTGCTTAACAGCGTTTCGTGTGGAGTGTTTCTGTGCGCCGTCGAGTGCAGTAGACACTTGAACATGTATGGCTGTTTACATTTAAATTAGTGAAAATTCCAAGTGCTCAGTAGTCACATGTGGCTGAAGACAGCAATTTCATCATCACAGAAAAAAATTTTTTTTTTAAATAAGGATTTCATTTTTAAATAAATAATCTCTACGCCCAACATGGGGCTGGAACTCACAACCCCGAGGTTAAGAGTCACCTACGTGTTTACTGACTGAGCCAGCCAGGTGGCCCCTTACAGAATGTTCTGTTGGACAGTGTTCTTCAGGTTTCAGTAAATTAATGGTGGCCATGTTTGCCTTTATAGGTTTATAGAATGACTGTGCCCTTGATTTTTTCCTAAGTTAGTGATCAACAGGAAACTCAATATATATTAAGTAGAAAAGTATGTTTGATTTATATTGGGTAATTTACAAGGACTTTTTTTTTTCTACACGGGAAACCAGGAAAAACATAAGAGTTCTCAAGAGAAAGAAAGGCTTTTCTTTAAGCCCCTACCAGCCTCTTCAAGGAGTGGGCAGTACTGGCTTTATTTTTGAGCTTAAAGGTCAGTTGAATGTCAAGAGATCAGATTGGATGTTTCTGTGGAAAGTCAAATATAATAATGGAGTGGTGATGTTTTAATGTCACGGGTCTGCTGGTAACACAAGTTCATCTCCTTTCTGCCTCTCATCCATCTTTACCTGCTCAATCAGATTCTTTACTGTGGTAATGTGGTTTGGCAGGTGCTCAATTTATGAATCACTTTTCCCTTATCCCAGCTGGCTGGCAGAGAGGTGACCACGCCCTTTGTACAGAGATTGTCATGGAGTGCTTGTCAGCCTTCGCGTAGCCACAGGGATTATCAGGGTACAAAATTTCTGTGGTGAAAGGAGCTTCATATGATACTTAGTAGAAATATATTAAAAAAAATTTTTTTTAATGTTTTATTTATTTCTGAGAGAGAGAGAGAGAGACAGTGTGAACAGGGGAAGGTCAGAGAGAGAGGGAGACACAGAGTCTGAAACTGGCTCCAGGCTCTTAGCTGTCAGCACAGAGCCCAACATGGGGCTCGAACCCACGAACCATGAGATCATGACCTGAGCTGAAGTCGGACACTTAACCAACTGAGCCACCCAGGTGCTCCTAGAAATATATTTTTAACTGGGTATTGGTTAGTAACATTACTTCCTTGCTTGGACCTCGTAGAAATTTAGCATCTGCAAGTCTTGGGGTTACATTTATAAGGGTAATTCTGCGGGCACACGGTAGGGGTGAGGACCATTCGCTCTGGCCTGCTGTGTTTCAGTGCGGGGTGTGCTGTGCTTTGGGGATGTCGGGCGTAGGTCCTGAGCAGCGGTAGAAGCGTTGGAGGAAAGTAATTGAGTTTATGATAAGAAAAGAGTTTAAAGCATCTGTTGTTTGACAGATAGTTTCAGATCAGTTATGCAGATTCTTTTTCAGTATGTTCACTTTATATTTATATGTGAACATGTATAAAATTCCGTTTCCATATGATTAATGAGTAAGACTATAAGAAAAATCTGACATGGTGGAAAAGAGTGACAATTGAAATGATCTATGCTTTGAGGTGTTTGGGGCTGGATGTGTGTGTTCATGTGTAATGAGGGGAATAGAGGCGCTGTTATGCCCTCCTCCCATTAGAATACTGTGGCTCACTCAGAAGAAAACCCTTTACTTCATTCTGCCTTTGTTTAGGCTGAAAGTGAAGAAACCAAGGAGCGTCTGTTTGAATCCATGCTCAGTGAGTGTCGGGACGCTATCCAGGCCGTTCGAGAAGAGCTGAAGCCGGATCAGGTAGGACTGTCACCGGGGCCACAGGCTCTTACCCGGGGCTGAGGGCCTTCTCAGTCTGTGTGTTTCATTCTTAGTGCGGGAGTGGGGTGCGGGGGTCCAGTGGTCTGAGTGCAGGGACTCTTAGGTGTGGTATTTTTAGCTATGGTGGTCTGCTGACAAACAACAGAAGCAGTGAACTCCATCAGACAGAGATTTTCTCTCCATCCTGTTCCTCTTAATGGGCTCATATATCACCCGTTAAGCCTTTGGTCTCAAATTCATAGCTGCAGGTAGTTTTCCAGCGCTCCCTTTTTCTCACATCACTGATTCTTTCAGGCGTCTAGGCTGAGAACCTTGGAACCGTCTTTGTCTCTTCATATCACCGGAAGCCCTGCTGACTCTCTTTGTAACTTCTGGGTCCACTCGTCCACCCCCCACCCTGGCCCCGTTTCTGATTAGCCTTTTGTCTTCACGCCTGGACTGCCTCAGAGGTCTGACTGTTCTTCCCCATCTTGGGCTGGGTTCAGTTCTCCAGATCTTTCCAGCTGGCAAAAAATGGGACCTTTCTGGGTCCCATCTCATTGTCTCATTGAAAAGCCCAGTGATACTCCTAGTTCTAGAGCGGTGGTCTCCGAACTTTTATGACGATGCACCCCGTACGTACAATTGACCATGTACCTCTGATATGCTTATTTGTAAATATGTTGTGTGCACTCAGCGTGAGAGCCCACTGGTCTAGCAAGTGCAGTTCCAAGTCCGTGAGCTGGTGTCTGGGCCTTCCCGTTTCCAGATTGTACTTCGCTGCTCCCCTCTGGGTCCTCCGCCTCAAGCTGCTGTATTCGCCGTCTTGTTAATGTGCCTTTCCCGCCTCCGTGCGTTCCTACCCGTCTCCTGTCCCTGCTCAGACCTGGCTCGTCCGTCCTCCCCTGTCCAAACCCGGCCCTGGTGCTCCGGGTCCAGCGCGTAGCTCACCGTGGCCGGGAAGCCCACTTACACCGTCCTCGCCCAGAAAGGTCTCCCCGTGTTCTAAATATCTGGTACTTGTGGCTCTAATTTTTGTTTGGTAGTTATTCAAGCATTCCCTTTTAACATCTTGTATATTGTTTTTTATGTATTAACTTTGTTAAGTACGGTTTTTTCAAGATTATAACCATATTAAAAGCAACTTTATATTTTTAGCGCCTGCTGTGGTACCTTGAGTATGAAGCGTTAATAACTATTAGTTAGGCTGTGGTCCTGTTTCCTTTATCATTAAGCCACGTTTGTGTTTTATACTTCCCTCCATCCACTTAATGAGTGCCTATAGAGCCCCGCCCTCCGTCATTCACCTTGACTTCATGGCAGCTGGGCAGCTGTGGGGACTCCTCGCAGTGTGTGATGAATACAGTGATACCAAGGTATCTTCGTTTCCTGTGGCTGCTGTGACATTACCACAAGCCTAGTGGCTTCGAACAACACACCTCTAATTCTCTCCCACCTTCAGATGGTGTTAGTATATGATGGGTTCGTAGGGCTGCATTCCTTTGGAAGTTCTAGGGGTGGAATCCTTTCCCAGCATTCCAGAGAATGCGTTCTCCCAACTTATAGAGACCACCTGTTTCTTGCCTTGTGGCCCCTTCCTCCATGTTCAGAGCCAGCGGCTTAGCCCCTTCACTCCTCTCTGACCTCTTCTTCAGTCCCGCGCCTTCTCTCTGCCACCAGAACCTTCTGGCTCCCTCTTAGAAGGAGCCCGGATAACACTGGGCTCACTCGCACTGGGCTCGCACTGGGCTCGCCTTGATAATCCAGGCTGAGTAAGAGATACTTAACTTCCATCACGCCTCTTACCGTATGAGGTAACACCTTCACAGGCCCTGGAGTTGTAGGAGCCATTGTTCAGCCAACCACAAAAGGCTGAGCTGACAGCCCAGGGTTTGGATCACAGAAAGCGCGTCTGGGGCGCAAACCCTAAAATGGAGCCACGGGCTGTGGACTGTCTTGTTCATGCTTTGGGTCTGGACACTGGGAGCAGTGGCCAGGAGGCCTGACTGGCTGTAACTCTGAATTCTCTCGTAAGTCCAGTTTTTAGGTGCTGGTGACAGCTGAGTGGCCCTGTTGTTCTAGAATATGCCCAGGAAATCTTTGATATTTAAAGACCCTAATTTACTGGAGCCTGGACCTGTGCTCCAGGGCACTTTGGGGCCCTGAGGTGGTCAGAGCCGAACACAGGATCAGCTCTTATACCTCTGCCTTTATTGCTTTCTGCAGAAACAGAGAGATTACACCCTTGACGGGGAGTCGGGGAAGGTATCTAACCTTCAGTACTTGCACAGGTAAGGGCTGTCACTTTTTTTACTTTTCACGCTGTATATATGATGTTTATGTGTATTTTAATATTTAATTTATTATATAGCAAATAATACTAACGGACACATGCATGTTTTATCATAAAAGTATATACACTGGGGCTCCTGGGTGGTTCAGTCGATTAAGCATCCAACCCTTGATCTCAGCTCAGGTCTTGATCTCAGGATTGTGAGTTCAAGCCTCACATTGGACTCTGCGCTGAGTTCAGTTTCACCTCAAGTTTAATTCTATCTGGAGTTTATTTTGAGTGCAGTGTAAGGATCTACTTCACCTTTTTCCATTAGGATAGATTGTTCTGGTGCAATTTATTGAGTATGCCATCCTTTCCCCATAACCTGTAGGGCCAGCCTGGTCAGGCGCAGATCCTGTGTTCTCCTCTTGTGCACTTTTCTGGACACTCGTCTCCGCTGATTTACCTGCTGTGCTCGCACCAGCACGGTGATTTCCTGTGACTTCGTAGGAAGTCTTGGTGTCTGGTGGAGCAGGTCCCCCCCACCCCCCCAGGTTTTTCCTCAGACATAGCTGGACTCTTTCTGCCCCTCTGTTCTTTCATATACATTTTTAAATCACCTTGTCAAGTTAATTTTTTTTTTAAAGTATGGCTCATTTTGTTTCACAGAAGAAGGATGGAAGGAAGAGTGACTTTTTTTTGGAACTTCATGGGGAGAAGTAAAGTGACCTGGGAACACTGCACTTCTCAGATTCTCTGCCCCATGTGACCTTGAAATCTTAATTAGTTATTGCTTGCAACTTTTTTAGTGAACTTGGCTTTGTTTTCAGCCATTCCCCCAGCCCCTCCCTTTTTTTTTTTTATAAAAATAAGACTATGCAAACGCCTCTCTGTACCTTAGTCTACATTAGAGAATTTAATATTTTGTGAATGTCATATTGAGTGGCAATGACTCCAAGGGGTATCAGGCAAGAATATCCCTTTGATGTCCTGTATTTCAGCAGTCCTGTGAGAAAGCCCGGGGCCAGGAGGCTAGGGAGTGTGCTTGTAATTAACAGCCACTGAGAGTTGAGTCAGGAGTTGATCCAACTTCCTAACCTTGAAAAGACCCTGAGAGCTTCAGCAGAGCTCAGAAAACCTTCAGATTGTGACGTCCCCTGCCCTTGGATCCCTTCTCCCACTTTCACATCTACTGGTACCAGGACCGTGGATGGGGCACCTGGCTGGCTTAGTTGGCTAAGCGTCCAGCTTCATCTCAGGTCATGATCTCGTGGTTCGTTGGTTCGAGCCCTGCGTCAGGCTCTGTGCTGACACCACAGAACCTGGAGCCTGCTTCGGATTCTGTGTCTCCCTCTGTCTCTGTCCTCCTGTGATCACGCTCTGTTTGTCTCTGTCAAAAATAAACATTAAAAAATTTATTTATTTAATAAATTAGCTGGTACCAAGGCTGTGGATTTGTTAAGCCAGCTTTGGGGTAAATTGACAGCAGGAATCAGGTAGCTCTTGTATTTTCATAAAAAGTTTGTAAAGATTTCTCTACTACTCTGAATAATGCTTTGTTTTGAGAATCTCGTTTTTCTGAAAAGCTTCAGGAAAATCCACCTCATGATCTTTCTCTCCCATTTCTCAGAAACCTCCACTTGTCTTTTTTTTTTTTTTTTTTTTAATTTACATCCAAGTTAGCATAGAGTGCAGCAATGATTTTAGGAGTAGATTCCTTACTGCCCCTTACCCATTTAGCCCATACCCCCTTCCATAGCCCCTCAGCAACCCTCTGTTTGTTCTCCATATTTAAGAGTCTCTTCTGTTTTGTCCCCTTCCCTGTTTTTATATTATTTTTCCTTCCCTTCTCTTATGATCATCTGTTTTGTATTTTAAATTCCTCATATGAGTGCAGTCATATTTGTCTTTCTCTGACTTATTTCTCTTAGCATAATACCCTCCAGTTCCATCCACATAGTTGCAAATGGCAAGACTACATTCCTTCTGATTGCGGAGTAATACTCCATTGTATATATATACCACTTCTTTATCCATTCATCCATCAATGGACATTTGGGCTCTTACTATACTTCGGCTGTTGTCAGCACTGCTATAAGCATTGGGGTGCATGAGCCCCTTTGAAACAGCCCACCTGTATCCCTTGGATAGATAACCTAGTAGTGCAATTGCTGGGTCAGAGGTAGTTCTATTTTTAATTTTTTGAGGAATCTCCATACTGTTTTCCAGAGCGGCTGCACCAGTTTGCATTCCCACCAGCCGTGCAGAAGAGATGCTCTCTCCACATCTTTGCCAACATCTGTCATTGCCTGAGTTGTTCATGTTAGCCGTTCTGACAGATGTGAGGTGGTATCTCATTGTGGTTTTAATTTGTATTTCCCTGATGATGAGTGATGTTGAGCAGTTTTTTGTGTGTCAGTTGGCCTTCTGGATGTCTTCTTTGGAGAAGTGTCTATTCATGTCTTTTGCCCATTTCTTCACTGGATTATTTGTTTTTTGGGTGTTGAGTTTGATAAGTTCTTTAT
The DNA here is from genome assembly GCF_003009895.1 of Hyaena hyaena. Lineage (NCBI taxonomy): Eukaryota > Metazoa > Chordata > Mammalia > Carnivora > Hyaenidae > Hyaena > Hyaena hyaena. The sequence goes on along the minus strand of NW_024080653.1, from coordinate 1,301,800 downwards.
AGATTTTGGATACTAACCTTTATCTGATATGTCATTTGCAAAAATCTTCTTCCATTGAGTTGGTTGCCTTTTAGTTTTGACGATTGTTTCCTTCACTGTGCAGAATCTTTTTATTTTGATGAGGTCCCAGTAGTTTATTTTTGTTTCTGTTTCCCTTGCCTCCGCAGCGTGTTGAGTAAGAAGTGGCTGTGGCCGAGGTCAGAGAGGTTTTTGCCTGCTTTCTTCTCTAGGATTTTGATGGCTTCCTGTCTTACGTTTTGTTTTTTCATCCATTTTGAGTTTATTTTTGTGTGTGGTGTATGAAAGTGGTCCAGGTTCATTTTTCTGCATGTCGGTGTCCAGTTTTCCCAGCACCATTTGCTAAAGAGACCGTCTTTATTCCGTTGGATATTCTTTCATGCTTTGTCAAAAATTAGATGGGCATATGTTTTTGGGTCCACTTCTGGGTTCTCTGTTCTGTTCCACTGATCTGACGTCTGTTCTTGTGCCAGTACCAGACTGTCTTGATGATGACAGCCTCATAGTACAGCTTGACGTCCAGGATTGGATGCCTCCAGCTTCAGTTTTCTTTTTCAAGCTTGCTTTGGCTGCTTGGGTCTTTTCTGGTTCCATACAAATTTTAAAGATTGATTGTTCTAGCTCTGTGAAGAATGCTGGTGCAGGGGCGCCTGGGTGGCTCAGTCAGTTAAGCGTCCAACTTCGGCTCAGGTCATGATCTCACGGTTGGTAGGTTCGAGCCCTGCGCTGGGCTCTGTGCTGACAGCTCGGAGCCTGGAGCCTGTTTCAGATTCTGTGCCTCCCTCTCCCTGACCCTCCCCTGCTCACGCTGTCTCTCCCTCTCTCTCTCTCTCTCTCAGAAATAAATAAAACATTAAAAAAAAAATGCTGGTGCTATTTTGATGAGGATTGCCACTTGTCATTCTTTCAAGTCTCTTGGTACTTACCTCTAAATGACAGGAATACATTGGATTTAGGTATTCCTACCCCTTCCCATGATGGCCCTCGCTCCTCCTCTGCTCCCTCTCTCTACCCTGACTCTTCTTGACCTCCTAGCTGGCTTCCTTACAGGCTTCCTCATTTCTGATACCGTTTTAATTTCTTTTTTTTTTTTTTTAATATTTTATTTATTTCTAGGAGAGAGAGAGAGACAGTGCGAGCAGGGGAGGGTCAGAGAGAGAGGGAGTCACAGACTGAAACAGGCTCCAGGCTCCGAGCTGGCAGTCAGCACAGAGCCCGACGCGGGGCTCGAACCCACGAACCGTGAGATCATGACCTAAGCGAAAGTCGGACGCTTAACCGACTAAGCCACCCAGGCGCCCCATTAATTTCTAAGAGCTTGTGTGTGTTGTTGGAATTTGGAATTGTTAAATAGCGTCTCTTTTTTCTTAATATTTATTTAGAGAGAAAGCGTGCACACACACAAGTTGGGGAGGGGCATAGAGAATCTCCAGCAGGCTCTGCGCTGTCAGCACAGAGCCCGATGGGGGACTCGATCCTCCAAACCATGAGGTCACAACCTGAGGTGAAATGAAGTTGGATGCTTAACTGACTAAGCCGCGCCTTGTGCCCCAGTAGTGTCTCTTTCTAGGCTTATGAGCAGAAAGTTTTCCCTCCCTCTTCTTCCTGCAAAGTCTGATTCTTCCAAGTTGCTGTTTTTTCCCCTTGGTTTTGGCCTCTTCTGCCTTATTAGATGTTTTCTTTAACCACACGGTATTTGACATGTTAAAAAACGTACCTTGTCTGGTGGGAACTGTCCACTTGTACATAGTGCTCATCAGCTTGGCCTTCACTGCAGGTGCTCTGGTTCTGCGCTTTCACCCGGGGCCCTGACTCCAAAGTCTCGGAGGGCGTTTTCTTGGGTGGGTCAGATCCGCAGAATGTACCAGCAGCTCTTGTCCTACCAGCCGAGTAGGAGATGGCTAGTAGGCGGCGCCTAGGACTTGACGGTCTCATAATCGCCAATGTTCTGTAAGGAGCCCTGGCTGCAGCTGTGCCCATGTGCCCCTCCCCAGGCTGTGCCCTCTCCCAGGGATGCCTCCAGTCTTCGGCCAGAGTAGGATGGATATATAGAGGCCCGAATACTTTTGCCTCCTTCTAAATACTTTTTAAATAGTCTTCAATTGTTACCATATTTATAGCCCCAAATATTAAAGGAAATTTTCCAGGCTGTACAGTTAAAATAAGCAGGCATAGTCTCTGGCGTGTACATGTGTGCAGTGCAGTCCCTTAGTATTTTCTGAGAAGAGAAGGTCATCAGATGAGTAGGAGCAGCTGTCGTGCAAGCTCAGTGTCCTCGTAGTGAGGGCCAGCACTTCATTAATCCTTGTTCTGGGGATGGGCTTGCCGTCCGTGGATCATCACAAGGGCTAATGGTGACCTCTGAAGTTAGTAGCTTTGTGGCTCTTCATGAAAGAAATGGGATGTAATTCAAGCTAAAATCAGATTTCATCATAAGGTCTCACACTGGCCCCCCGCAGATTTGCCACTGAATAGCAGCCAGAATTGAGGGCCCGTGGAGCTTGAGGCTGAGGCCAGACGGCCTTGCTGTGTGACACGCCCTTGCCCCCACGCCCTTCCCCTAGGTCAGTCCCAACTTGCGGTCCAGTGCTCTCCTCAGAATGCCAGCTTCCCTGAGCATAACCTGAGCTGACGTGTGGTACATTCCAGCTACCTGACTTACATCAAGCTGTCAACGGCCATCAGGCGGAACGAGAACATGGCGAAAGGTCTGCAGAAGGCATTGCTGCAGCAGCAGCCGGACGATGACAGCAAGCGCTCCCCGCGGCCCCAGGACCTGATCCGGCTCTATGACATCATTCTGCAGGTGACCCGTGAGCACTAGGGAAGCGAGGGCCCTGTCCTTTGTGTGTGTTGGACACAGCACAACTTAGCTTCGCATCGTGAAGGGGCTGGGACAGGCTACGGCTGTTAGTATCTCGGGAAAAGGAGTCATCCTACCAGCTCAGCAGTGTGGGCCTCGACGCGCCACGTGTCAATGTGTAGAGGCCAGTAAACCCTTGGGTATTGTCTGTGCGAGATCCTCCCCCACGTACTGTGGGACCCCCTGAAGTCACGCCGTCTTGGCCCCTGGGAGTTGGTCGGTGAGTAAGATTGAGAGACACGTGCACACAAGCCAGGCCGCTCTGGGAGATGCCAAATGGGGGAGGGCTGCTCTGAAATAAAGGATCAGAGCCAAGAGACCCCCTCTTGCTGACTTGGTCCGAGAGGCCTCAGAAGGACGGGAGATGTGAGCAGTCGTGAAGGGCAAGTAGGCTTTCTGTAGCAGAGAGAGGGTGACCCCAGACACGGCTGCCACCAAGCCTCTCCTTGCAGACCTTCCCGTTATTTCTGGCCTGGGCTCTCTTTGCCCATGTGTGTTTTTACAGGGTTTCCTGTCAGAAACCCAGCCCAAGGTCTGCTCTTTATGAATTTTCTTGTTGCATCTCTTGTGCAGAATCTGGTGGAATTGCTTCAGCTTCCTGGCTTGGAGGAGGACAGAGCCTTCCAGAAAGAGATAGGCCTGAGGACGCTGGTGTTCAAGGCTTACAGGTAAGGTCCCATGAGGCAATGGGACTCCCCTGTGTAGCCTGCTGTCTCTGGAGGCCTTGGGAGCATGGACCAGACTCGAGAAGATCGGGTCGTGGCTGCGTGGTTACCTGGCCCCCGGTCAGAACAGCCCAGCGTGTTCAGGGGAAGTCTTTGCTAAAGGTGGCGGCTGGAAGTTTCCAGTGTACCTCGTTTGCTCTTGAATAGGGTGAAGGGGATGGAGGGGCACCTGTTAAAGGTCTTCTCCCTCCTCTCCCCTCCTTCCTTCCAGTGGGAAAGGAACAAGTGAAGGAAAAGGTGTTAGTTAACAGAACCAGAGTGGAACCTGAATTGAATCAGGAGGAGAAAACCAAGCCTTTGCTTTTTTTTTTATGTGCGTCACGTTATCTGTAACCTGGAGGTGGGGTGTGTGGAGCCAGACGGACGTGGACAGAATGGCAGGATAGAGCCGCCTGTGGGGTTGCGCTGCTGCCTTCTGGCCCTCAGGCTGTCGCGCTGGCTCTCTAGCGTGCCCCAGCGTCGCTCTGGTCACCCTCCTCATGGTCCGTGTGGACCCTTCTGTTAGGGACCAGCAGCCCCCCAGGCCCTGTTGACCCCAGTGGAGTAGTTTCCATTAGGAAGAGGGTTCTTGGGTTTGGTTTTTGAAAAAGGTGAGCAGGGATGAACGAGCTGGCCGGGACGTGTGCACGGTAGGTGGATTCGTACTTGAGCCAGACCGCGTTCCTCCTTCGTGCCTGTCCCCGCTTCTGCCATGTGCCTTCGGAGCGGCAGAGTCAGACAGTAGATGAAAGACAGTGGGTCTTTTGTCGTCTGGGATTTGCACCCTCCCCTGCGGTGGCAGGGAAGGGGGTAGGTCAGCCTGGCGAGCCTGGGCATGGAGGGGGCTGGGCTCAGCCCATGCAGTGATCAGGGCGTCAGGGTCGTGCTTGCAGTGATCCTGAGGTTAAGAAACCTGTTTCCAAATTTAAAATGTAGCGTAAGCTTCACGGAAAGCCTTGATCTTGGGTAACTGTTGCTCTAAAATACTCTGGCTCTTTCCCTTTCCCCCTCAGGTGTTTTTTCATCGCTCAGTCCTATGTGCTGGTGAAGAAGTGGAGTGAAGCCCTCGTCCTGTATGACAGGGTCCTGAAGTATGCAGACGAAGTAAACTCTGATTCCGGAGCCTTCAAGAACAGCTTAAAGGTGAGTCGTTGGCCCTTGTTCCCAAGTCCGGAGAAGTTGTGCGGTGAGACCCCTCCTCAGGCTGGCCCTGCCCGGTCCGCCTGAGACGGGTGCGTCCTGGGTGCCCGGGAGCCGCAGGCTGTGACTCCTGGCAGCGTTCAGGCCTGACGTGGACTCAGGTGCTAACAAGGAAAGCCATTCCCCAGTTAAAATAAGCCTGAAGTACTGTTCCCAGACTCAGCTACGTGTTACAGTCACCCGGGAAGATCATAAGAAGACGGCTGAGTCCCACCCCAGGAGATTCTGGTTCTGATCAGTGTGGTGTTTGGGGTGGGCACTGGGCTTCTTTAAAGCCCCTCAGCAGTTGTGACACGCAGCCAGGTTGAGAACCAATGAGGAGGCCTTTCCACATGCAGTGTGCCTGTGCCGGCAGCAGCATTTGGGAACTTGCTAGAAGTGCACATCCCCAGGCCCCACTCCAAGCCTCCTTAGTTAAAATCTGCGTTTTAGCAAGTCCCCCAGGCAAGCGGGGTATATACCTCCTCGAAGCTTGCCTGCCCGTGGCAGGTACCTGGTGGTTTGGATCATGTTACTGCTTGATGGCTGACCGCTAGCTTCTTAAGCGGCGGTCTGCTGGGATGAGTGCCGCTCAGAGCTTTGGCTGGGCCGGCGAGACCAGCACTTGCACTGGCGGAGCCCGCTTGGCAAGGCGAGCGGGATTGTCCTGGCGGAGCGCTCGCCCGCTCCCTCAGAACGGCGCCGGGCCCCGGGGTAACGTGCTCACCTGGCTTCCGCCTTCAGAGAGCTGGTGGTTTTGTCGCAGACACAGACTGGTGTGCGGGAAGGAGCAGGTCGTCTGGTGAAGGTGGAGTGATGGGAAGGAGTAGGTGGGGGCGCATGTGACCAGCATGGCGGCGGCGTGACGGTGGGAGATCCGTGGGACGTGGAAGCAGACTGTGCGGACGGTTATGCCAGGAGGAAGGGGTGTTTACAAATGCCCGTCTGACCGAAGTCGGGAATGGAGGCGGGAGGGGTCAGGTCATTCCGAACCTTGCCAGGTGTGAGGCTGCAGCTCGCCGTGGGGCCCCCTGTGCGTGTCTCCTCCGTAACGTGGATGCAGGTTCTTTCAGGAGGGCTGCGCAGGTGGAATTGCAGTTAGGCGACTGCTCAGCACCCCAGGCCTGTCGTGCATTTAATGTCTGATCTGCGTGTTCACTAGCCTCCCCGTCGGCATTGTTACTTAAGCCACAGCATGGCTTTTCCTGTTTGAAACAGTCTAGTTGTTGTCTTTGTTTTGTTTTTTAAGTAGGCTTCACGCCTAATGTGGGGCTTGAACTTACACCCTGAGATTGAGTCGCACCGACTGAGCCAGCCACGCACCACCCCAAGCTAGTGTTTTGTTTTTTAATAGGGCAAACCGTTTATAAAGTCTCAAACCCTATGAAAATACCAGTGGGATCGCTTGGCTCGGTCAGGTTAGTTTGGGGCGCTTCTCTGACCTGGCTCTGGCTCGTGAGAACCTGTTTTCTGACTCGTTAACAGGACCTGCCTGACGTTCAGGAGCTCATCACGCAAGTGAGGTCAGAAAAGTGTTCTCTGCAGGCGGCCGCGATCCTGGGTGAGCCACTCGCCTGTTCTTTGCTGACCGTGTTCCCAGATTTCCTCTGCGTCCATCCCTCCTCTCTCCCACCCCCTACGCTGCTGTTTGGTTAACGTGTGAGATTTTTATTTTTCTCTGCTATTACATCTGCCACCGTAAGGCATCAAACTATGTGGAAGAATTTAGAGAAACACCGTTAGGCTGTCTCTTCTCCCCAACAGTAATTTTCGTACCGCCGCGGGAGCTCCACTGGGCTGACGTGACTTCCGGGTCTGTCATCTGTTTGTCTGCGGTGCTTAGCAGAGTTTGGCCCAGGAGGGAGAGGGCTAACTTCCCCACATGTTGGCTACCTTTGCTCTTGGGATTTAGAACCCATACATGCGGCAGGGGTCATTTGTGAGCGTAGTGTGTCAAGTGTCTGTTCTTACTGAATCCCTGTGCGACTTTCAGATGCAAGTGACTCCCACCAGACGGAGACTTCCTCCCAAGTGAAGGACAACAAGGTACGTCTGGGGCTCTTGAGGAATGAACAGTAGGATTCATAACTCGCTAGAAATGTGTGCTGAGTTACAGGACAGGACCCTAAGTAAACACCGTACCTGCCCCCCTTCTTTTACTCCGAGACCTCAGAGCTGCTGTGGAAGCGTGGCGTCAGCGAGAGGGCCCCAGATAAGTTGCTTAGGAACGTGTGCTGTGCCCAACAGCCCCGCTGGCCAGGCGCTCTGGCTGGGACGTCCGGTACGCCTGTGCCCGGGTCCCGGGCCACCCGTCTCTCAGCCTCTCTAGGCTTCAGTGACTCTCCGCTGTGAAGTGGGAACACGACGGCGCCCGCATAGGAGATTGGTGGGGATCAAGTGAGGGGGCCCGTGTGGGCTCCGAGCTGCGTGTTCAGCGCGTGGCGGGTGACGCTCCCTGGCGGCCTGTGATTAACGCCTGGCTTCTTCCCTCTCGTTTGCCTTCCAGCCTCTGGTCGAACGGTTTGAGACTTTCTGCCTGGACCCTTCCCTCGTCACCAAGCAAGCCAACCTGGTGCACTTCCCGCCCGGATTCCAGCCCATCCCGTGCAAGCCTTTGTTCTTTGACCTGGCCCTCAACCATGTGGCTTTCCCACCCCTTGAGGACAAGTTGGAGCAGAAGACCAAGAGTGGCCTCACTGGATACATCAAGGGCATCTTTGGATTCAGGAGCTAACCAGGCTCTTCTTGGGGGCAGGGGGAGAATCTCACTCTTCATCTGTATTGTGAGAAAACCCCAGCAAGTTCCAGGATATTAAATCCAGGCCTGCATCGGCCCAGGGCCGGAGTGTAATAACATCCTCAGCGCTGCGTCCCTATGTCTTGTGTGTTTGTGCACTTACGTTCTTAACCGGTGTGCTCAAAGGGGACCCTGCTGTCTTCCGGTGGACGTGTGCTGGATCCCTCCGTCCGCACCTCCTGGAGGAAGGGCCGTTGCCAACTGGCCACGTGTCCGCCGCGTTTGGGTGGGTCCACGCCAGGCATGGATGGGAGCTCGGAACTTTCTGTCGTGTTTCTTCAGTACCATGGATTTGAAATGCACTCCTCCTCGCCATGAGCATCCAGAGTCCCGCGAGGGGCCTGTGACCAGGAAATACTGGCAGCGTCACCCCAGAATTACGGTCAGCCTTATTCCCTGTCACCTCCAAGTGGAAGTTAAGTTTCAGAACAAGCAAAGAGCTCTATTTTTAGAAGAAATGTGTTACACTCAGAAATGATGGAAACAAATCTTATATTAAAAGGCAAAGATGCTGGAGACTGTGCCCATTTTTTACGTGCCCTCGCCCCCCCCTCCTGTCAGTGTGCCCCGACTTGTGGCCACTCGTGTGTCCGCGGCCAGATAAGGGAGTGTTAGAGGCACTTTCTGAAGTGCTCCCCCTCAAAAGCTTTAGATGCCATAATTATATTAGAATCTATTTGCATACTTCTAATTTTTTTCCCCTCGTGACCCTTTTCTATTTCTGTCATAGCATCAGCAGAAGTCCCCAAAGCAGTGTAAGGAAGCAAGGAATAAAAGCGATTCAGACACGAGCTGTACCTGAAACCACTGGATTCCCTCTGGGGCCGGACACTCACTCGCCCCAGAGGAAAGCGAAGCCGCCGCGGGAAACGTTGGCTTCCCTGCGCCGCGCGGAGCGGCCTGCAGGGAAGGCTGGGTGGTTGACGACCTGAGACCAGTATTTCAAGATGGCACCCACAGTGCCTTGTGTTTTCCCAGGGAAACGGGGGGGGGCGGGGGGGGGCGGGTATTGCCAGAGGTTAGGAAACGGGAAGACAAATCAGCCTGCTTCGTTGGAGCTGACTGTTGTCGAGGACACCAGATGCTCAGATTGTGCGCTCTCCTCCCCTCAGGATCTGCTCTGGGTCAGAGAGCCTTAGGAAGCGGGTTTTGCTTCTAAACGGAATTTTTTGCCATTGGTGCCCTATAGCCGCGGAAGATACAGCTCGGGTGACCTGAGCGTGACATCTTGGGTTTTGGTCCCAGAGGCTTGGAGCGGTGTCCAGTGGTCCGAAGGAGCGCTGGGGGCCTTTATCCTTTCCCGCGCCCTCTTCTCGGCTCCGCGGCTTGGCAGCAGCAGGCTGGGGTCCAGGCTCGGTACTCCCCGTGCCACGTTCTCCGCTGACTGCCTGCAGCCACAGCTGGGCCCTCCAGCCTGCGTCTCCTGCCCTCACCTGGGAAGGTGGCCCTTTGTGTTGCACGGGGCCCCTCCCGCCCCTCCCACTCTTTAGAGTGCTGGCTGCTGGCGCCTGGAGGGAGTCAGAGTCCGGACTCAGTCGTGCTGATTGACCTTTTCTAAGCTTTTCCTTTCTTGTGGCGACACCAGAAATTCCCTTCCCCCCGGTGTCCCTGGCAGCGGCTCCGTGGCGGTGGCTGCGGTCAGCCAGTGAGGCCGGCACAAGGTATGTTTAGTATTAGGAGCACATGTTTACACAAGCAGACAGGCCTGGCAGGGCCGAGGCCTCCGGTTTGCTCGTACGACCCTTCACACGGGATCCCTGGACATGAAACAGGCTGTCGTGGGAGACAGAGCGCCAAAAGCAGGACCCCATTCTGTCCTCGGGCCAGGAAGCAGCTCTCTCCTCTTCATGGGAATGGGTTCAGATTGAGCCCGGGCTGCTCCTCAGGCCCGCACATTTTGCTGGGTAGGCTGACCGAATGAAATGCCAGAGGCCACTCAGTCTTTCCTGCTCAGGGAACGGGAAGCGGTGAGGCCTCGGGGCGTAAGGAGTGGGTGCGGGCACACGCTTTGTTTCCTGTGCCCCTCCTCTCCCTGTGTTGGGATGACCGCGCTTGGTCAGCGGGTTTGGACTCTGCCAGAACTTTGGTCTCCCAAGCTGCAGAGAGTAGGAGAAGCATAATTGGGTCTTTGCACTTTAATTTTTTTTTTTTAATGTTTATTTTTGAGAATGAGAGAAACCGTGCAAGCAGGGGAGGGCCAGGGAGAGAGGGAGACAGAATCCGAAGCAGGCTCCAGGCTCAGAGCTGTCAGCACAGAGCCCATTGCGGGGCTGGGACTCATGAACCGTGAGATCATGACCTGAGCCAAAGTCAGAAGCTTGACCGATGACCCTTCCCCCCCCCCCACTCCCAAGGCGCCCATAGTCTCTCCACTTTTAGAAAATGCCCTAGAGCTGCTATGCTAATTGTTTCTATTTTCTTCTCTGTTGAGTGGTGGTGGTCTTGATCTGCAGGAACTAGTAGTGAAAAGCTAACTTCAGTTACCAGGGAATGATGGTGAACATCCGACTGAAGGATATAATTTGGCCAAGTTCGTTGCCTGTAGATCTGTTGGTCCTGTTTGGAAAAAAGGAGCGTTGAGACACCTGGGCTGGGCCAAGCCCGGCATTGCTCAGTCTCCTAGGTGTTTCCTCCTTTCCATGTGCATCGTTCTGCGGTGCTGTGTCTCCTTCTGCTTTTACGTCAAGCCAAGAATTCTTGGATTCCCTCTTTCAAATAAAACACTGCCTGGTTCCAGCTCCTGGTGGCAACCTGAGCTTTGACCTTGGCCGTGAGGTGACAGCCTGTGGTGGCAGTGCACCCCGCCCCCCACGGTGGCCTCACCCCGTCTAGGGCAGGACAGTTGACTTGGGGGGCTCCCCAGGAGCGGCCGCGCTCTCTCTGGCCGCGGTCCGGGCTGTGGCGATGCTGATTTTGCGCATCTGGCCTCATTCCTACCAAAAGCTAGTTGATCGCAGAATTCTAAACAGCACATTACCGTCCACAGCCTTCACAAGCTTGGAACCTTCAGAGGTCTAGGAAAATGTCCAAAGATGGGGGAAAAAAACGCGTGTTGGTTTTAATTTTATTTTTAAGACACTTGTTGCTACAGAAGAGACGGAAACCAGGTTTAGCTGTAAAATTTATGGGTGTTCCAAAGCCGAGAGATAGATCGGAAGCTGCCTGCATCCTGACAGCCCCAGCTGGAGGACTCTCGCCTGTGGTCTGCCTGTTAAAGAGCCCGCACGGGGCACGGGCGGGCCGGGCCCGAGTGGCAAGCACCCCCTGGCACGCAGAGCCCTCTGCAGTGTTAGCCGTGTCACTAGCTGGTATGAGTTAGAGGAAACAGGCTCTCAGGTGACGAATACTGATGGAGTACTCGGTTGTGGGCCTTTTCGGTTGTGATCTGAGGATCTAAGGTTTGGTTTCTATTTTTGGCTTTAAGGCAGGACTGTGACAGCCTCCGCAGCCTTCCCAGAGCCCGTCCATCCATCTGATGACCTGCTCTGGGCTGCGGCCAGGACCCGCAGAAAACACCAAGCACCTGCTTTCCTCCTGGCGGCACCCACTGCCTTGTGTTGGAGGGGGAGCCTGGCGTCTCTGGGGTCCCCTCTTTTTCACCTCCATTAACTGGAACTCTGTGTCCTCACGCTCAGTCTGTGGCGGAATGACTCCTCACGCTTGGAGAAGAACCACATCCCTCCTATTGGGGATCCTAGAGGTCTTCTGGCAGGAGGCAGGCAGGTAACCGGCCCCCGAAACCTGGCGGCGATAGCTTACTCTGGCTCGTCTGTCCGGTGGAGGGGACGTGCAGTCCCTCACCCGGAAAAGAGGACCATCTGTCTCTCTAACTGAGAAGGGAAATGGACACAGGGCTTACGACTTACTAGGCGCTTGACAAAGAGGAATGTCCTTCCCTTCGCTCCTCTGCGGACAGAGCTGCCATGAGAACACGTGCTTCTTCCTCCAGTGCTGCCTGTAGCCCACTGGGACCTGAGCAGCATCAGGGCCCTGACCTGGGGGCTCGCTGGAGGAGCCCCTGCCTAGCCAGGACCGAATCCTAGAAAAGTCTCCTCTCTCTGTAGCCCACCAGTGAGCGGCTCTCCCCTGGGACAGTGTGAGCCCAGGATCCAGGAAGCGGGGCTGCCGTGCAGGCAGTCGGTGGGGCCGAGGCAGCCGAGAGCAGAGGGAGCCCTTCCCTGGACACCCAGCCCTGTCCCTTCCCTCAGCGCATCCCACGGCCTTTGCTGCCCTCCCGAGCCGGGCCCTGCTGGGTCTGAACAGCGTCCCCAGGACAGCAGCCGAGTCCACGGAGCCTGCCCCATGTGCTTCCAATTTCCTGCCAGGGAAGGCTGATTAGGAAGGGCTGCTCCTCAGCTACGAAGACTGTCAGTAGTTCTTTAGGTTTTGTTCTATAAACCAGTTCCTGGCTCGGGCCAGTGACTGGGGCTCCGTGCACGTTAGCCGCCGCCGGTTCAGTCGGCCCCGCAACTCCCTCCAGCTGCTGAGCTGAGCCGCCGCCATCCGCCCTGAACTTCAGGAGGCCGCAGGGTTTCCAAGTGGCAGAGAGCCCTGAGCCCTTGGGCACCTGGGGAGACCCGGAGGCCCAGCAGTTCCCGAGGGTCAGTGGGCAGCTGCAGACTTCTGGAACATCGGCGTCGCTTGCGCAGTAGCGGCTGCGCTGAGGCCCAGAGGCACGGTCGTCCCAGCGCTGATCCCACACCTGGACGGGGCCGGCCGGCCTCTGTGGAAGTCATTCCTAGAGGGGCACAGACCCCAGAAGGCAGCCTTGACCTTGTCCTCCCAGGCTGACCTGGGACTTGAGGACTCCTGAGGTCACCCTGTATTCCCTATCTCACCATCCGGTATGGGGGACCCTAACCTCCCGATAGGTGGGGTTGGTTTGTTGGTTGGTTTGAATTGCTAGACTCTTCCTATAAAAGGCCCGAAAGGAAGCACCAGCTCCTTTTCCTTCTGCTCTCGTTAGGCAAGCCACGGCCACCTTGTCTCCAGGCTGACCTTCCGGCTTGTTGGGCAAACTCACAGCCAAGAGAACCTCCTGCAAACCCCCCCACCCCACCCCACCCCTGCCGTGGGTTCTTGGCCTCTCAGCAGCTCCGCCCCCCCTGGAGCCTGCAGGCAGGGGGAGGCTCATCCGGAACTCCCTGCCCCTCGCCCTCTCCAGGCCCAGCTGCTGCAAGCACCTTCACTCCCCTGCAGGCCAAGGAAGTGTGAGGTGGGAGAGCTTATCAGCCCGCTCAGCGCCACGGCTCTGGTGGCAGAGCCTCCGTACAAACAGAGGGCAATTTCCTGAGACGGAGGCTTGGCCCGATCGAGGCGCATACGGGCGCTTGGCAGGTTATGATATGGCTCCCAGGGCAAAGTCAGCAATCCCCACCATCTGCTTCAGCAGGGAGGAGAAAGCCCCTCTCTGCAGGAGCCCGGAGAGCAGGGGGAGAGCGGGCTGGGGGTAGCGCAAGCCCTGGCACGCTGTCCAGGCTGCCACCCTGCTGCCTAGCTGCATGCGTGCGGGCGGCCTCGGAACTGGGAGCTGGGCAGCTCTCGGTTCCGATCAGCCCTGCTCGGCCCGGTGCGCTGCGAGTGGCCCACGTTACCCGGCCTGCGAGCTCCGGGCCGGGCGTGCAAGCAGCTGCTGCTTGAAGCCACAGCTGGCACGGTGCTGGGGGGAGACCCCGAGCCCATCAACCTCAACAGCTCACTCCACAGAGGAGGAAGCCAGACCCGGGCGAGGGGAGGCCCTGGGGACAGGGAAAGGGGGCAGGCGGAGCGCGGCCTGCTTGGTTCAAAAGGAGATGTGGCTGGGGCGAGGCCTGGCAAGGCTGAAAGTTGGGGTGCCCTGTCCAGCCACCCTGTTTGGTAGAATTGCACAGTTGACCCTTGAAAAAGAGGGGTTTCTCCTGTGCTGCCCATCTAATATGGGGCTTTTTTTTTAATAACAAAGGCAGTCCAGTACCATAGATAGATTTTCTCTTAAGATTTTCTTAACATTTTTTCCTCCAGCTTTCTTCATTGTGAGAATATAATAATAATACATATCACATATAAAATACGTGTTAATCATTTATGTTACCGGTAAGACTTCCAGTCAACAGTAGGCCGTTAGTAGTTAAGTTTGGGGCGAGTTGCAACTTATATAGAGATTTTCAACTACATGGGGGGTCGGCGCCCTTCACCCCCACATTGTTCAAGAGTCAGCTTTGGGGCGCCTGGGTGGCTTAGTCGGTTAAGCATCCGACTTTCGCTTAGGTCATGATCTCGCGGTTCGTGGGTTTGAGCCCTGCGTCGGGCTCTGTGCTGACTGCCAGCTCAGAGCCTGGAGCCTGTTTCAGAGTCTGTGTCTCCCTCTCTCTCTGACCCTCCCCTGCTCACACTGTCTCTCTCTCTATCTCTCTCTCAGAAATAAAACATTAAAAAAAAAAAAGGTCAGCTTACTGTGAGCCACAAATGCAAGTCTGTAGTTTTAAGTTTTCTGGTAGCCACATGAAAAAGAGCCACAGATGAAACTAATTTTTAAAAATGCATTTTATTTAACAGTCTATCCAAAATATTTTGGCTGTAGTCAATATGAAAAGATATGAGCTATTTTACATCTTTTCATCCCGAATCTTTGAAACCAAGTGGCTGCCATGTGGGAAAGCGCAGGTCTCCGGCGGAGGCTCTGTCCCAACCCGGCCTTCTAAATGAAAACCCTACATCTTTCTTCGTCCCTGCCCTTTCTCCTGTGCTTTTAGTCTTGGGAGCCAGGTTCACTGCCATCTGACAGTTGCTGTCTGTGAACATTTCTGAGACCAGGCTGTTCCAGCCGCCTGCGTGTCAGCCCCTGTCTGGGGAGCTGGGTGCTGATTTGACTCGGCCTTAGACAGTCACGCCAGGAATTCAGCCCTTGTTTTTCTTGCAGTGAATCAGTTAGCCTTAATCGCTGGGGCGTGTGAGGGCCTCCTGTGGCGCTCATTTCTTTCCAGGAGACTTCTGCGGACAGGAGACAGAGCTCAAATGTTCCAAATCCCCGCCCCGGGCAGTCCCAGCTGGGGTCTGCTTCCCTCTCTCCTGTCTAGCCTGAGGGGGGGCCTCCTGCTCCCGGGGCTGGAGTCTAGACCTCTTTTCTCCTGGCCCCCTCCCTCCGCGGACCACCACCACCCAGGAAGAGGCTTGGAGCTCTCCGGGGGGCGGATGGGGGCTGGGGGCGGGGGGCAGCCTTCTGTCTCCGCTTTGCCAGGTGCCTCCGCCACCTGTTCAGTCTCAAAGATAAGGAAGTGAGCTCTCTGGTTGGAGATGTGAGGTTGGCATTCAGGGCTGGCTGCTGGACCCTGCAGGCATTTAAACAATGGCCCTTTTCTGAGAGCAGTTGATTGCTAGCAGTGGTTAGAAGAAAATTGTCACCCTGGAATAACAATAACGTGGAGGGAGGGCTGGGGTTGGGGTGGGGGGCGCGTGGCCTCTGGGCCTGGCCTTCCATCTCTGGCTCCAGCTCACGGTCAGGTTCAGCGGGAACAGGACTTTGGAGCCCACTCTGCTCCCCTATTGCTACTGGCTCTGTCAAGGCTCCCTGGTGCCCTCCCCACCCCTGCTGCCCCGCCCTCCCTCAGCCCTCGCCCCTCCAGGATGGGTGACTGCTGTGTCCCCTCTCCAGGACCGAGTTCAGTGGCTTGTCCGTGAGATGCAGCCAAAAGGGACTCAAACTTTTTTCTGTCCTACGAGCACACGCGGCCAGTCTCAGTTCCGTCCCTGTCCTCTCTAGTCGGAGGGGTCCTTCTTTCCTCTCGGGGTGTTTTCTGCCCTCAGCTGGGCCTGCCGGGAGGTCCCAGGGCTCCCCAAAGCCAGTGGTGCTCCCTCCCCTTCACTACTGCCCAGCCCTCCCTCCACAGAAACTGTGATGCTTCCAGGGGGTGGTCTAGAGCCGCAGAAGGGTTCTTCGCGGTGGGCCAGTGACATGAGTGCCTGGAGCGGCTCCCGGATGGCCTGCCTGGCACTCAGTGTGAGGAAGAGGCCAATAAACTGGTACCACTGCCCACCACTCCATCTGACTCGGGAAAAGCCACCAGGAGCCCCTTCTGGGGGACCAGGTGAGGAGAAATGGGCAGGAAAACCCAAGCCCAGTAGGTTCCCAAGGGGCTTGGCCGGACCCGAGGCCCAGCAGCACCTGAAGGCTGATGCTGGGGAGGGGCCTTGGGGAAGGGGCCTTGGGGGCATCCCAGTCCCTCTGGAACTGGTCTCAGACTCTTCGGAGGATCCCAGCGATGCATGTCCTGTTGCATCTGGCCCCAGAGCCACGGACAGATAGGACGACACTGAGCCAGCCAGGAAGATTGGGCAGCGGGACTGTGGGGGTGTCCTCTGGGGAGACAACTGGGTGGTGTCCACTTTTAAAAATGTACCTTGTGCCAGTTGTCTGGGGTGAATGCCCCCTGGCTGCCCCATCAGGGTGATGGAGAGCACGGAGCCACCCCACCTCCCCCGGTGGGGTAAGAGCTGTGGGTGGGGGGCGTGGCCGATAGCCCGATAGCCAGGTGTGCTGTACTGCCCGGAGGTGTTTATTAACCCCCAGCCCGAGCACTGAGCATGCGCAAGCGTCTGTCTCCAGCCCCGTCCCTCCTGGGCCCCCGGTATTTCCCCGGCTGCATGTGCTCTCTGCCACTTCCCTCTGGGTGTGTGGGTGTAACAAGTCCAGACCTTCCCTGGGAGTCAGGCAGGCTCGGGCGCCCCGCCCTCTGGGCTGCGCCTTTTCCTCCCAAACTGGTTGTGCAGGAGCCGCCGAGTGTGGGCAGTGTGGGTGCATGCGTGGCAGCCCCGGCCGGTGCCCGCTCGCTGCCCCACCTGCGGGGAGGGGCCTCCCAGAAACTGCCTTCTCGGTGCCCCGCCAGCCCGCCTCGCCAGAGCCCAGCTGAGCCGCCAGCGAGGACACACGCCTGCTGCCCGCCACCCGCCTGCACCGGCCAAGCCCAGCCTGAGCCGGCACCTGCCTTTACAACCATGTTCAAGGGTCTGAGCAAAGGCTCCCAGGGCAAGGGGTCCCCTAAGGGCTCCCCGGCCAAGGGCTCTCCCAAGGGCTCCCCCAGCAAGCACAGCCGGTAAGCGGGGCCCGGGACAGCGGGCTGGAGCAGGGGTGGCTCCCGGCCCAGGTGCTCCGTTTCCACCTGGAAATGGCAGCCCGCCCGGAGCTCAGGACCAGCCCAGCGCTGGCATTCAGTGTCCTGAGGCCAAAGGGCCCCGGGGGTGGACTCTCTCCTTTGCCCAGACAGAGCTCTAGTCCTAGCAGGAGGCCAGGGATGGCCTGGGGCTCCCACATTCCAGGGGCCTGAGGGCCTCGGGTGGGGGTGCTCTGCAGGAGACCCACCAGATGAGTAGGGGCCCGGCAGGGGGTGGGGTGGGTGGCTGGGAGACTGGAGTGCCCCGCTCCCTGTCCGTGGCTCTGCCCTCACGGCCCTGCTGGAGCTGGGCTGACCCTTGGAACCCGGGTACAGGGTGGGCAGGGGACGGAGGCTGAGAAGGGAGGCCGGGTGCCTGGCGCAGGGAGGCGGGGCTGTTGTGCTGCGGGCTCCGAGCTGGAGCTTTCCTCTCCAGGCTCTCACCCGGGGCCCTGAGTTTTGTTACTGTGTTGGGGTGTGAGGAGCCGGTGCTGCAGGGTAAGGGGAGGGCCAGCCGGCCCCGGACACCCTCAGCCGCCCTCTGCTCCCCCAGCTCCCTGCCCGGCCCAGCCCCCCTTTCAACAGCCTCATGGTCCGCAGACAGACTTGGCGGCTCCCTTCTCCTTCCCTCGCACTGGCCCACTGGCCGTCAGCCCCCTCTGTAGGGTGGAGGTGGCAGATGGGAGCGGAGATGAAAGGCTCATTACCCTGATAGGGATCAGGGCGATGACACCTAGGCTGGGCTTCTGGGCAGACAGGAAAGACAGCAGGTAGGACTCTCACTGGAGTGGCCTGTCCTTTGGGGCTCCTGAGCCCTGCCCAGGGTGGAGTGTGCTCCTCCCGATGGGAGCAGCCCTCCCAGGAGGCCGGGCCTGAAGACAGGTGGCCCAGCGCTCAGGAGCCACAGCTCCCTGTCCCCAGGCAGGCTCCCTGCAGGGCTTTCCTAGCCTGGGGCAGCTGGTAGCTCTGTCTACACTGCCCCGGATGGCCGTGGCTGCAGTCCCCCCACCCCCACCCCCCGCCCAAACAGTGCTCATTGTTCCCCTCAAGTGCAATCTATTCCTTTGACACATTTATTGAGCACCTGCTATGTGCCAGGACTGTTCTAGGGACTGAGGATGCCACTTACACAGAACTAACAAACAGGTCCTTAGCTACGTGGTGCTTTTATTCTAGTGGAATAAACACTCGCTGGATGCTGACTCTGCACAGGCTGTGCCCTGGATGCTTCAGAGGGATTCATTCTCCTAACACCAAGCACTATGATGTAGATAACATTGAAGCCCCACTTTACAAGTGAGGAACTTTGGGCACAGAGAGTTTAAGTAACTTGCCCAAAGCCACATAGCAGTAGTGCTGGAAAATGATTAAACCCAGGCTGTTTGGTCCACGGTTCTTTCATTTTTTAAAAAATGTTTATTTTGAGAGCGAGAGAGAAGCACTTGTGAGTCGGGGAGAGGCAGAGAGAATTCCAAGTAGGCTCTTCGATATCAGTGCAGAGCCCAACTTGGGACCCGATCTCTGGAACTGAACAGTGAATTCATGACCTGAGTCAATCAGGTCAAGAGTGGGATGCTTTGGGCACCTGGGTGGCTCATTTGGTTAAGCACCCAACTTCGGCAGGTCATGACCTCATAGTTTTTGGGTTCAAGCCCTGTGTCGCCCTCTGGGCTGACAGCTCAGAGCCTGGAACCTGCTTCGGACTCTGTGTCTCCCTCTCTCTCTGCCCCTCCCCTGTTCCTGCTCTGTCTCCCTCTCTCTCAAAAATAAATAAACATTAAAAATTTTTTAAAAAGGGGCACCTGGGTGGCCCAGTCGGTTAAGCGTCCGACTTTGGCTCAGGTCATGATCTCGCGGTTCGTGGGTTCGAGCCCCGCGTTGGGCTCTGTGCTGACAACTCAGAGCCTGGAGCCTGTTTCAGATTCTGTATCTCTCTCTCTCTCTCTCTCTCTCTCTGACCCTCCCCTGCTGACTCTCACTCTCTCTCTCTCTCAGAAATAAATAAAACATTTAAAAACTATTTTTTAAAAAAATTAAAAAAAAAAAAAAGAGTTGGATGCTTAACCAAATGAGCCACCCAGACGCCCCTGCCCAGAGCCTGTCCGCCTGGGTTTTTACTGGCACTGCCCCTCTGTTGGGGCTGTGGGGTTCATCCTTTGATTCCTAATTCAAGGCCCAGCTCAGTGAAGCCTTCAGCGAACCCTTCCCCTTCCCCAGAGCTGTGAGCTAACAGGGTGCTGTGCTCATGAGGCTTGGACCACTCCGCCTTTTATTCGGTTTGCTTGACCCTCTGGGCCCCAGAGAGTGAGGTGCCCCGTGCAAAGGGCCCCGGGGAGCCAGATCAGGCTTATACTCTGCTCCTTGCTGTGTGACCTAGAGCAAGTCAGGTCCTTCTCTGGGCTTAATCCCCAAATCTGGGCAATGTTGGCGCGTCTCTGCAATCTCTGCCCACCCCCCCCCCCCCGCCCCAGTGCCGTGGGGCTCCTCCAGACGGTTGTTAGCCTCAGCATAGGCAGAGCCCAGGGCGACGAGGGGGAGACAGGGCTGGGGTGGGAGGAGGTTGGGGTGGGGGACATGCTGCTTCTCCCCGGCCAGCCCAACTGCCCCTCCCAAAGCCCAGCCATGCCGTCTCGTCTCTGGGCATTAGTGGCCGAGGCATGATTCACTCCCAAGTAAGAGGCGGGGAGCTGGGTGGGGTCGGGAGCTCCCTGCCAGGACAGTGAGGTTGGCCTGCTCCCTCGTGCCAGACACACTGGAGACTTCTACTCTCTGAACCCTTGTGCGGACACAGTGCTACCCGACCTTCAGGAATCTCCCAGAACGTCCTGCAGAGAGAAACCAGGGCTCCCCACATCTTGGATGCCTCCCTCCTGGGCAGTGAGCCAGGCTGCAGGGCAGGACGGGTCCGAGGGACACAGGGGACCCCACATAGGTGGACCCCATGCAGGTGGGTCTTTTCCAACCAAGCTGCCCTCTGTCCCCACCGCTACCCCAGGGCTGCCACCCAGGAGCTGGCCCTGCTCATCTCCCGCATGCAAGCCAATGCCGACCAGGTGGAGAGGGACATCCTGGAGACCCAGAAGAAACTGCAGCAGGTGAGGCCCCAGAGGCGAGCAGCAGGGGGGCGGGGGGCGGGGGCAAGGGAGGTTCCCTGAAGCCCCTGAGCTCCCAGCGCAGATGGTGAAAGTGGGCCAGAAAACCCTTGGCTTTCTCTGGTCGTGCCCCGAACCCAGTGGGCAAGAAGGCTCGGCTCGGCTTCTCTGTTGGGCTCCCGGCTTGGGGGTCAGAGGGGCTCCCGCATGTCCTTGTGGGGGTCAGAGGGACTCCCACGTGTCCTTGTGGGGGTCAGAGGGGCTCCCGCGTGTCCTTGTGGGGGTCAGAGGGGCTCCCGCGTGTCCTTGTGGGGGTCAGAGGGGCTCCCGCGTGTCCTTGTGGGGGTCAGAGGGGCTCCCGCGTGTCCTTGTGGGGGTCAGAGGGGCTCCCGCGTGTCCTTGTGGGGGTCAGAGGGGCTCCCGCATGACCTTGCACCTGCCCCACAGATGCCCTGGGCCTGGCCCTCTGCCGGTGTGGGCACCAAGGTCGGCAGATGGGAACGCGGGGGTGGGTCTCCGGGGGGTGGTGATGACGGGCAGCGAGGATGTGGCCCCACACCTGCAGGACCGAGTGCACAGCGAGGAGAACCAGGCCCTGAAGCACCGGCAGGAGGTGGGCCGCAGCCTGAAGGAGGCCGAGGTGCTGCTGAAGGATCTCTTCCTGGACGTGGACAAGGCCCGGCGGCTCAAGCACCCGCAGGCCGAGGAGATCGAGAAGGAGTGAGTGGGGTGGCGGCGGCCGGGCCGGGGCTTGACGATGGAAGCCTTGGGGTCCCAGGGGAGCCCCCCGCCCCGCCCTGATCTGCCGGCCGCCTCCTTGGCAGCATCAAGCAGCTGCACGAGCGGGTGACCCAGGAGTGTGCCAAGTACCGCGCCCTGTACGAGAAGATAGTGCTGCCGCCCGATGTGGGGCCCAGAGTCGACTGGGCACGGGTCCTGGAGCAGAAACAGGTCGGGGCACCCCCAGTGTCGGAGACCCCTCAGGGAGCTCGAGGCTCACACCTGACCCAATCAGGAATCCCAGAGCCTCGTGTCCCCAGGGGCCTGCTGAGGGCTTGGACCTGGGAGGGGGCTGGGAAGGGCGAGAGCACAGGAGACCGCGCAGCCAGGGAAGGCTTCCTGCAGGAAGGGGCGTGTGAAGAGGTGGGAGGGTTCAGTTAGGCTGGGGTGAAATGGTGAGGAGAGGACATTCCAGATAGAAGAAACACAGGCTCCAGCCCGGGGTGTGGTGGGAAGTGAGGTTTTCTGGGCAGGCAGGCAGAGCCAGGTCACGGGCGTGTCACCCTGAACATCGGGTGAGGGAACTGTGCTCTGATACCACAACAGAGAGATGCAGTGATGACAACGAAGGGGCAGTGGGGAGGGCGTGGGCAGAGCAGGCGTCGCGGGGTCCCTGAGCCTAGCGAGACGTGTGCAGGCGGGAGGTGCCAAGGCCAGGGTGGGTAAGGAGGCCGGGAAGACCTTCTAGCAGCTTGAGACCTGCGTTCTGGGGACCGGTAGGAGTCAGGGACTGAAATCATGGTGACACTGAGGCCTCAGCAGCGTGTCCCTCGGGGTGAGCTGCCTGCCATTCACCGGGGCCGCCCAGCTGGCCCGTCCGCCCTCTGCCCAGACGACCGCCACAGCTCCTCTGCACGGGGCAGTGTGGAGGGCGTGGGGGGCTGCCGCCCTGTGGCTGAGCTGAGCGGCCCGCTCCTTCTGCAGAAGCAGGTCTGCGAGGGCCAGTACGGGCCGGGCATGGCCGAGCTGGAGCAGCAGATCGCCGAGCACAACATCCTGCAGAAGGAGATCGAGGCCTATGGGCAGCAGCTGCGCAACCTCATCGGGCAGGTGGGGGGACGCACGTCCCTGCCTGGCCCCCCGCCCTGCCCCCCCTTCCCTTAGAGCCTGAGTAGCCCAGCTGGCCTTCTGGGGCAAGGGATGGAGGTGGGGGGTCCAGTGGGCCCAGGACGTGGGGTGCAGTCTCCCCTGCGTGCCGCCCCCCCTCACGGAGCCCGCTTTGTCTCCCCCCCTCCCCCACCTTGGTGGAGCCAGGACGCAGCTACCATCCGGAGCCAATACCGGGACCTCCTGGTGAGCACAGGAAGGACTGGGCTGGGTGGGTGGATGGGTGGGCAAGGAGGGGCTGGCGTTTCTGGACACGGCCTGACACGTCCCTTGCCGCCCCCCTCCCCACGCGTCCCGGAGCACAGAAGGCGGCCTCGTGGCGCGGGCAGAGCCTGGGCAGCCTGTACACGCACCTGCAGGGCTGCACGCGGCAGCTGACCGTCCTGGGCCAGCAGCAGCAGGCCATCCTGCAGCAGGACTGGAGCGACCTGATGGCGGACCCTGAGGGCGTGCGGAGGGAGTATGAGGTCGGTGGGGGAGGGGGGCTCTGGAGTGGAGGGCGTGAGGACCTCCCATCCGCCCCGCCGCTCTCCCCCCCCACCCCCCCACCCCCCCCACTGACGCTCCGGACTCTCCCCTAGCACTTCAAGCAGCATGAGCTGCTGAGCCAGGAGCAGAGCGTGAACCAGCTGGAGGATGACGGGGAGCGCATGCTGGAGCTGGGGCACCCCGCTGTGGGGCCCATCCAGGTGCGAGGGACAGAGGTGCTCGCGGTCTCAGGGACGCCCGCTCCCTCGATCCAGGGGCTGCCCGGGGAGGCTGGGGGGAGGGAGACGCAGCCCAGGTCAGGGCGGAGCCGAGCAGGCAGTGTGATGGGTGCAGAGCAGGGCGGGTGCCATCCGAGGGCTCCATGTTGCTGTCCTCAGACCCACCAGGAGGCCCTGAAGATGGCGTGGCAGAACTTTCTGAACCTGTGTATCTGCCAGGAGAGCCAGCTGCAGCACGTGGACGCCTACCGCCGGGTGAGCCTGTGTGCGGGGCGGGCGGCCACCAGGGCCCTGGGCGCAGAAGTGCCTGGGGGAGGCCACAGGCCATGCTCACACGCAGGGAGACAAGGCACTGCATAAAAACGGCAGAGCTGGGTCATCGTGACTGGGTCCCAGAGGGAAAGTGATGTCACACAAACATTAACAGGATGATGTGGTTCTCGGGGGCAGGGAAGGGGTTGGTTCTCAAGGGCAAAACAAACAAACAAATAAAAATCTTCCTCTTTGGGGCTCCTGGGTGGCTCAGTCAGTTAGGCGTCCGACTTTGGCTCAGGTCATGACCTCACGATTCGTGGGTTCGAGCCCCATGTCAGGCTCTGTGCTGACAGCTAGCTCAGAGCCTGGAGCCTGCTTTGGATTCTGTGCCTCCCTCTCTCTCTCTGACCCTCCCCTGTTCACGCTGTCTCTCTCTCTCTCAGAAATAAATAAAAAACATCAAAAATTAAAAAAAAACCTTCCTCTTCTGCATAAATCACAAATATATACACCTAATGGACAGACAGCACATCGGTAGTGTTACGATTTTATAGAGATGGTGGGGAAATTAAGGGAAAGATGTCTAAAAAGTCCCCTTAGAAGGGGCAATAATGAAAAAATGGTTGAAAAACTTTGACGTAGTATACAACAGGGAAGTTTTTTTTTTGTTAATTTCCACCCAAAATGTTTCATATACTTTGAGAGGGACAATTGCCGAAGTGTTTTTCCTTCCTTTTTCTTTTTTTCATATTTTCCTATGTAACCGGCATACATGATCACATGGACAAGAATTCTGTAACATCACCCAACTGCACGATGTTCCTTTTTTTTTTTAAGTTTATTTATTTTGAGAGAGAGAGAACATGCATGAGTGGAAGAGGGGCAGAGAGAGAGAGAGAGAGAATCCCGAGCAGGCTCTGTGCTGTGAGTGCAAAGCCTGACATGGGGCTCGATCCCACGAACCATGAGATCATGACTTGAGCCAGTCAAGTCAGACACTTGAGTGACCGAGCCCCCCCGGGTGCCCCCAGGAGTTTCTTTGCAAAGTACACTCCCAGCTTCCACCGGGGGGGCACCCACCTGAGATTCCAGCCAGGACGACTATAGGGACTCGAGTAAGCAGGAGAGCCCCGCTCCCCTGGGCAGGGAGCACCTAAGTCACGGCGGTTTAGAACACTGAAACAAGTCCAGCGAGCTGGAAATGCCCAATTTTGCAGAACATTCCAGTTAAAAAGGCCCCAAGGCCTGGTGGAAAGGCCAACGGTGCAGGGACCAGTGGCTTGCAGGGGCGGTGGGCGGTGGGCTGCTCTGGGCTCTGCCCCAAACTACCTACGACTTCAGTTCCAGGAAGAGGCCGACTCTGTCAGCCAAACCCTGGCCAAGCTGAACTCCAGCCTGGACACCCAGTACAGCCCTGCCCCCGGGGGACCCCCTGGCGCCCCCACAGAGCTGCTGCAACAGCTGGAGGTGAGCGAGCCCCGCCAGGCCACGTGCACCCCGCTCCGGGGAATGGGGCTAGCCCTTGCATCTGGGCCTCACCCTTCCCTGGGGCTTTAGTCACGTCCTGAGCCCATCCTGGGTGGGGAGAAGAAGCGGGGAACTGCTCTAGTAGGAAGGGGCTGGTCTGTTACCAGCAAGCCCCTCCCCCCTCTGGGCCTGTTTCCTTACGTGCAATGTGACAGAGACCCCCTGGGGGAGCTCTGAGCAACTCCCACCAGCCCCTACTCTAGAGGCCTGGGTGACACTGAGCCACCCCCCGCCCCACCCCAATCAGCAGACTCCCGGGATCCTGGGCCCCTTGAAGGGCCTTCTTTTACTTCCCTAAGAAACCCTGTCTTCATGAAGGCCCCTTGGCTCTCATGGGAGGGGGGCAGTACCGGACCGGCCTCAAGTGCAGCCTGGGACCCCGCAGGCAGAGAAGCAGCAGCTGGCTGTCGCTGAGAAGACCGTTGGGGACCTGCAGCAGCAAAGCCATCAGGTGGCCCCTCTGCCGCAGCGCAGGAACCCACCCCAGCAGCCTCTGCACGTGGACAGCATCTGCGACTGGGACTCAGGAGAAGTACACGCTCGGCCCAGCCAGCCTCAGCCCTGCCTGTCCAGTCCCACCACTGCCCCCGCCCTGCCCACCCCTCCAAGCCCTGCTCTGCCTCTGGCCTGTCCAGCCCCGACCCCACCTTGGCCTTAGCTCCCTCTCTTCCCTGCCCCTGAGCCAGCCCGAGCCCCTCCCGCCCTGTCCCGCAGGTGCAGCTGCTGCGGGGGGAGCGGTATATGCTGATGGACAACACCGACCAGCACACCTGGGTCGTGCAAGGCCCAGGTGGGGAGACCAAACGTGCCCCAGCTGCCTGCCTCTGCATCCCAGCTCCGGACCCTGAAGCCATGGCCACAGCCTCCAAGTGGGTCTGCCTGGGGACACTCGGGGGCAGGAGGCAGGCTGTGGGCCCAGACCATGTCCTGTGGTGTTCGCCTTTCGCCTGGACCAGTGACTCCTGGGGCGGGGGCGGGGGGACGGTTCGGAGAGAGAGGAGAGATGTCCTTCTCTGATCTCCTCGTTCTAGGCTGGCCTCGGAGCTGCAGGCCCTGAAGCAGAAATTGGCCACAGTCCAGAGCCACCTGACGGCCAGCACTACGCAGCCCTTACAGACTGGCCAGCAGGGTACTGAGGGCTGGCCAGAGACTTGGGGGATCGTTGGAAGAGAAGGAGTACATCCTACTTTGGTTGCTGTCGGGGGGGGGCGGTTTGTGACGGGCACGGGGTGACCCTGGATTAGGGACTTCTGCTGGGGGATTCCATCTCTTGGGCTGGCATGGCCCCTCACCCAGTTAGGCCCTACCCACCCCTCGCACCTCCCCCCACAGGATGCTCTGGGGGTACCAGGGAAGAGGCCCTCAGGCAGATGGGGAGACGGGAGGTAGGCTCTGGACCCTTACAGGCACCCTATGTCCCCAGCTCCCGCTGCCTCAGCGCCAGAAGACCCACAGGCCCAGAAGCTTCTGACACAGATGACCCAGCTGGATGCAGACCTAGGGCAGATAGAGAGGCAGGTGCTGGCCTGGGCCCGGGCCCCCCTGAGCCGCACGGCACCCCTGGAGGACCTGGAGGGCCGCATCCAAAGCCACAAGGTGGGTGGAACGCAAGGACAATGGGGATAAGAATGGCCCCGCCCTGGGGGTGCGTGAAGGAAAGGTGAGCAGAGCACGCAGGGGCCCGGGGACAGTGGGAGGGAGCGGACAGTCCAGGACTCAAGACCAGCTGGTTCCTGTCCTGGCTCCTCTACTGCCCAGATCTGCGATCTTCACAAATCACTTAACCTCTCTGGGCCTTGATTTCCTCACCGCTGAAAACAGACACAGTAATACCCACGCATGGTTGTTCCGAGGATGCCATAAAGCTCAGAGAAGTTTCTAGAGGGACAGGGCCCAGGGTAAAGGCCTGCACTTGGGAGATGTTCCAGCGAGGGTCCTGAGAGCACCAAAGAAGGCTGGGCGTCTGAGGGGTGATTCCTCCTGGAGGCAGGCGGGGGAGGCCCCTGGACGGGTTGAGGACGTGTCCTCCGAGCACTAACAGTGAAAGCAGCCCCTCCCCACGGGGGAGGGAAGGAGGGGGTGCGGTTCGGGTTATGTCCTTGCCGACCAGGTTCTGTTCAATACAGTGTCGGCGTTTGGTTTCTAAATGTTTGAGTCTCGATGGTCCCTGTCCCCGTGCAGCTGGCTGTTTCCACTCCATCCTGTACGGGACGTGTGGGGAACTCAGAGGGCCAGTGGGGACAGGAGGGCTCCTGGGCTGGGACAGGATGGGCGGGAGGTGACTGCACCCAGTCGAGAACTCTGAGGGGGCATCATGGGGAGACGGGGCGGGGGGAGCAGGCAGGGGGCACAAAGTAGCCTCAACACAGATCCCGCCGCCATCTGAGGCTCTGGGGCCGACAGGGGGCTGGGCCTTTACACCTGGGCCGGTGAGTCACCGGCTATGACTGCACAGGGGACATGGCAAGTCCTGAAGCCACCACATCTCCCACGTTAGGGGTGCTGGGGGCCCCCAGAAGCGCAATTAGTCCTGAAGTCTTGTGAGCGGCACAGCGACACCCCCGGAATTGTGCTGCCTCCTCCCATCAGTCGTTCTGCACATGAGGACATGGCGGGGGGGTGCTCAGCGAGGTTGACCGGCCCAAGGTCATCCACAAGGGGATTCTGGGGACCAGGAATGATCCTGGATCTCTGGCCATGTGAGCAGGGTTGGGTGGACCCTTCTGGAAGGAGACCTCTGACTCTGTCCATCCCCCCTACCCCCCACCCAGGGCACAGCCCAGCGGCTGCAGAGCCTGGGAGCAGAGAAGGAGGCGGCCCAGCAGGAGTGTGAGGCGTTTCTGTCTGGCCGGCCCGTGGGCCCCGTGGCCCTGCACCTGCCCGTGGCCCTCAACAGTGTCAAGAACAAGTATAGTGATGTTCAGGTTCTCTGCAACCTCTACGGGGAGAAGTGAGTGCTCCAGGGACTGGGAAGGGGGACAGCGGGGTGGTGCCATTGAGGTGCGTGTGGCCTCGGGAGTTCCTGACCTTGAGCCCCCACTTGAGACAGAGCCAGAGCGGCCCTGGGTCTGGAGCAGCAGATCCAGGAAGCAGAAAGGGTCATCCGAGGCTTCGAGTCCTCTGTGGCGCAGGAGCCCCCTCTCCCTGCCAGCCCAGGCGCGCTGCAGGACAGGGTCAGCGAGCTGCAGGTGAGGGGCCCGGTGGCCCTGCCAAGGATTTGCGGAGGGGTGGAGGTGGATGGAGCCACGGGTGCAAGGCACTGTGTCCCCTCCCCACCCAGCGCCTGCGGAGGGAGCTGCTGGGACAGCAGGCCTGCGTGCTGGGGCTGCACCGCGAGCTGAAGGCCACCGAGCACGCGTGCAGCACCCTGCAGAACAACCTGCGTGAGTTCTGCCAAGATCTGCCCCGCCAGCAGCGCCAGGCGAGGGCCCTCACCGACCGCTACCACGCTGTGGGGGACCAGCTGGACCTGCGGTGAGTGGCTGGGCCATGAGGGCTCGAGGCACGCCCCCCACAGCGCACAGCAGTGGCTGCTACCCCCACGCTGTGTGACCTTGGACTGGCGACTTCACCTCTCTGAGGCTAGGTTTTCCGCAACTCTAAAATGGGACAATAACAGCACCCATCTCCCAGGGTGAGCCTCCTTCCCTCCCTCCGTCCCTGGCACGGACCCTCTGGTCTATCCCTGAATGCCCAGCTCCGGCATAGGGTCCAGAGTCAGGGCATCAGCACGGTGGGTCCCTCAGGCCTCCTGACCCGTCCCAGGGAGGGAGGCACCCACCAGTCTCCTCCGTGCACCCCTCGCCTGTCCCCAGAGGGTAGCTGTCACCTCTGCTCTGGGTCCCCTCCTCCCGCAGGGAGAAGATGTTGCAGGACGCCAGCCTCACCTACCAGCAGTTCAAGAACTGCAGGGACAACTTGAGCTTCTGGCTGGAGCACCTGCCCCGCGGCCAAGTGCGGCCCAGCGACGGCCCCAGCCAGATTGCCTACAAGCTGCAGGCGCAGAAGGTGAGGGAGGAGCCGAGGCTGCAGGCTGCTTGGGGCCTCCCCACGGTAGAGCTGCCTGGGCGCGAGTGGCCCCCTAGTGGCCAGCGTTCCAAGAGCCCTCCAAGCACCGCCCCCTTCGGGGGTCACCCCTACCCGAAACACTGGCTCCACTTTGCCCACAGAAACGGCAAGCCCATGTCCATCTGGTATGAGGCGGGCAGCGAGCTGTATGCTCCTGGGGACTCCGACTCTTAGCACATCCTTTTCCTCCTACTTGCCAACCCCCTACTATGTACTGGCAATGAACCAGGGGCCCCGGGGGCAGCCAGTCTGGTGGGGGAGGCCGGTGCAGCACAGACCACCATGCTGGTAAGGGCCCTTGGGAAGAGCCCGAGCAGTGTGGGAGCCCCTAGCAGGACACAGGGGGGTCAGGGCACGTGGTCTGGAAGATAGGCGCCCGGGGCGGCAGGAGGGACGACAATGTCTAGGGAGAGAGTAACCGGGTAATGTCAGGCAGGGGGCTTGGGACAGAGATTCTTAGACCTGGCTGCAGATTAGAATCTCCCAGGGGGCTTTTAAAACATCCCTGTACCAGAGCCCCATTCCAGACTGATTAAATTGGAATGGCTGGGACCAGAACATTGGTACTTTTGTTTTTTTTTAAGTTTGTTTCTTTATTTTGAGGGAGAGAGAAAGAGAGCATGCACTTGTGCATAGAATAGGACTGGAGAGAGAGAATCCCAAGCACAGAGCCAGACTCGGGGCTCGATCTCACGAACTGTAAGATCATGAATGACCTGAGCCAAAATCAAGAGTCAGACACTTAATTGGCTGAGCCCCACATCAGTACTTTTAAAAAAGTTCCCCTGGGGCGCCTGAGTGGCTCAGTCGGTTAAGCGTCCAACTTCGGCTCAGGTCATGATCTCACCGTTCATGGGTTCAAGCCCCGTGTTGGGCTCTGTGCTGACAGCTCAGAGCCTGGAGCCTGCTTCAGATTTTGTGTCTCCCTCTCTCTCTGACCCTCCACTGCTCATGCTGTCTCTTTCTCTCAGAAATAAATAAAACATAAAAAATAATAATAACAATAAGAAGAACTTCTCAGTCCAAGAGGTGGTTCTCGGGTCCCTGGGCCTGCAGCACAGCATTATGGAGACACTTAGACATGCAAATTCTCAGGCCCCAGCCCAGGTCGGCTCAGTCAGGAACTCTGGAGGTGGGGCCTTCAGGCTCTGTTTTAACAGGCTGTCTAGGTGACTCGCAGGCTGAAGGCCTCTAGGCTAGGACATGACTCTGAGGGGCACTAGGCAGAAGGAAGCGATTCTCCCAAAGAGAGGAAAGAAGAATGGCGGCTCAGTCGGTTAAGTGTCTGACTTTGGCTCAGGTCATGGTCTCACAGTTCGTGGGTTCGAGCTCTATGTCTGGCTCTGTGCTGACGGCTCAGAACCTGAAGCTGCTTTCAGATACTGTGTCTCCCTCTCTCTTGGCCCCTCCCCCACTGTGTTCTCTCTTTCTCTCAAAAATAAACAAGCATAAAAAAAAAAAGGGGGGGGTGTGTGTGCCTGGGTGGCTCAGTCGGTTGAGCATCCGACTTCGGCTCAGGTCATGATCTCACAGTTCGTGGGTTCGAGCCCCGCATCCGCCTCTGTGCTGACAGCTCAGAGCCTGGAGCTGCATCCGATTCTGTGTCTCCCTCTCTCTCTCTGACCCTCCCCTGCTTGCGCTGTCTCTCTCTTTCTCTCAGAAATAAATAAAACATTATGGGGCGCCTGGGTGGCTTAGTCGGTTGGGTGTCCGACTTTCGCTCAGGTCATGATCTCGCGGTTCGTGGGTTCGAGCCCCTCGTTGGGCTCTGTGCTGACTGCCAGCTCAGAGCCTGGAGCCTGTTTCAGAGTCTGTGACTCCCTCTCTCTCTGACCCTCCCCTGCTCACGCTGTCTCTCTCTCTCTCCTAGAAACAAATAAAACATTTAAAAAAATTTAAAAAAAATAAAACATTAAAAAAATATTTAAAAAAAAAAAAAGAGGAAGGAAGAATTTCTGGAAAGAGAGACCCCGGAAAGGGCAGCTTCCCAAGCAAGTTTCTGCCCTGCGGCCCCAGGCGTGTGCTGCCTGCCTGAGCGCCGCCGGGAGGAGGGTGCCGGGAGGAGGGTGCCGGGAGGAGGGCGCCGGGAGGAGGGCGCCGGGAGGAGGTGTTTGCTCGCCTCCCTTGACTCTCGCTCTTGCCCTGGCAGAGGCTACAGCAGGAGATCCAGGGCCGAGAGCAGGACAGGGCCACGGCCTCCCGCCTCTCCCAGGGCCTGCAGGCAGCCCTCCAGGTGAGCGCAGTATGTCTCTCCCCTCCCTCCCTCCCCCTGCCAGCCCTCGGCTCTCCCATCCCCTGCCTCCCCCCGCTGACCCCTGGCCTGCTGTCCTTCCCTCCCTGCTCAGGACTACGAGTTGCAGGCAGACACCTACCGCTGCTCCCTGGAGACCAGCCGGGCAGGGGCGGCCCCGGACAGACCCCGAGGGGCTCCCCTGCAGGAGAGCATCCAGGCCCAGGTGAGAGGGGACCCAGCAGGGTCCGTGTCCGTCAGCGCCAGCTCTGCCAGCTCTGCAGCTGAGCTGACTCTGACCTCGCTCTCCCTCCCCGCGCCCCCCGCCCCCAGGAGAGGGACCTGACAAAGGCCTACACGGAGGTGGCAGCCGTGTGCCAGCAGCAGCTGTGCCAGCTGGAGTTTGCCAGAAGGATGCTCGAGAAGGTATGGGGACAGCGGCCACTCCGGCCCTGTGCTAGGCAGCCTGGGCTGGTCACTGACGGGGCAGGCTCGGCGGCCTGAGCACTACCGCTCCCTGCCTTCCCTGGTTCTCTCCTCAGCAGCTCTTCCAGGCCGGGAACCACCTCAGAGTCAGGCCCCGGAGACGTCAGTCAGTGCAGTCACAGCTTAGCCGCCGGGCAGTCCGCCCGTGGGGACAGGAGAAAATCCCCCACAAAGTCTTCAGCTTAGGACCAGCCGCGAGGGGCAAGAAGCCACCTGGGTCTCCATCGCTGGGACACAGAGCCTTCTACGGCTCCTGGAGTCTGGCTGAGAGACTTGCCAGCTTTCTCCTGCCCAGCGGAGCACCCCCCCCAGCACCCCCAGAGGAGCGTAGGCCCATACCCCGGAGCCTGGATGGCTGGATGGAAGGGGAGGGGTAAAGCTTTGGAAAGGAGACCCTGTCCTGTGTGCACGCTCCAGTGCAAATGCCGCCTGAACGCTGCCTTGCGTCACGGGGCCGAGGGGTCCTCTCAGAACCCTGCATCCAAGCCCCTCGGGTCTGCAGCCCCTGCTCCCAGAAGCCTCAGGAAGCCTCAGGAAGCAGGGAAGGAGCCTCTGATCTCAGGGTGCGAGGGGGGCGGTAGAAATGGGGCCCCTCCCTTCCTCCCACCCCGCCTCCCCTCCAGGACCCTTCCCCTCCTCCCCTCTCTCTCTGCAGAAGTTGCTCAGTGAGGACAGCCAGGTGGCGCACGCTGCTCGGCAGGGGTGTGAGGGCCCCGCCCGAGCAGGGAAGGAGTCCGAGGCCCTGAGGTCCCAGCTGGAGGAGGAGAGGAAGCGAGTGGCCCAGGTGCGGCACGAGTTGGAGGAGCAGAGGCACCAGCTGCTGCAGCTGAGGACCCAGCGGCCCTTGGAGAGGCTGGAGGAGAAGGAAGTGGTGGAGTTCTACCGGGACCCCCAGCTGGAGAGCGACCTGTCCCGGCTGAGGTCCCAGGTGGAAGACGAGGGCCAGAAGCGGGCCGGCCTGCAGGCGGACCTGGAGGCCGCGGCCCAGCGCGTGGTCCAGCTGGAGAGCAAGCGGCGGGCTGCGCAGCCTCACCTGCTGACCAAGGAGGTCACCCAGATCGAGAGGGACCCTGGCCTGGACAGCCAGGCGGCCCAGCTCAGCAGCGAGATCCAGCAGCTGCGGGGCCAGAACGCCGCCGTCTCGGCCCGGCTGGAGGAGCTCAAGAAGGAGCTGCTGGCCCTGGAGAAGAAGGAGCCGAACGTGAAGGAGAAGGTCGTGGTCAAAGAGGTGGTCAAGGTGGAGAAGGACCTGGAAATGCTCAAGGCGGCCCAGGCCCTGAGGCTGCAGCTGGAGGAGGACACCGCGCGGAGGAAGGGGGCGCAGGAGGCCGTGGCCAAGCTGCGGGCTCGCATTGACGAGCTGGAGCGGGCGATCGGCGCCGTGGAGCCCAAGGTGATCGTGAAGGAGGTGAAGAAGGTGGAGCGGGACCCCGGCCTCCTGGAAGAGGCGTCGAGGCTGAGGAGCCTCCTCGAGGAGACCCGGAGCGAGAACGTGACCCTGGCGCGCGAGCTGGAGGAGCTGCGTGGCAAGCACAGCGCGGCGGCGAAGCAGAAGCCCAAAGTCGAGCTCCAGGAGCACGTCCGCGAGACCTTCCAGGTGGCTCCCGAGACGCAGCAGGAGATGGCGCGGCTCCGGGCCCGGCTGCAGGAGACCGCCGGCCAGAGGAGCCGCGTGGAGAAGGAGGTGGCGGCGCTGCTGCCCGACCTGGCGGCCCTGCGCGCCCAGAAGCCCGCGGTGGAGTACAAGGAGGTGACGCAGGAGGTGGTGAGACACGAGAGGAACCCCGAGGTCCTGCGGGAGATCGACCGCCTGAAGGCGCAGCTCAACGAGCTGGTCAACAGCAGCGGGCGGGCCCAGGAGCAGCTCATCCGGCTGCAGGGGGAGCGCGACCAGTGGAAGCGGGAGCGCGCCAAGGTGGAGACCAAGACGGTGAACAAGGAGGTGGTGCGCCGCGAGAAGGACCCGGTGCTGGAGAAGGAGGCCGAGCGGCTGCGCCAGGAGGTACGAGAAGCCGCGCAGAAGAGGCGGGCGGCCGAGGATGCGGTGTCCGAGCTGCAGAGTAAGTACCTGCTGCTGGAGAGGAGGCGGCCCGAGGAGAAGGTGGTGGTGCAGGAGGTGGTGGTCACCCGCAAGGACCCGCGGCTCCGGGAGGACCACGGCCGGCTGAGCCGGAGCCTGGACGAGGAGGCGGCCCGGCGGCGGCGGCTGGAGCGGGAGGTGCAGCAGCTCCGGGCCGGCGTGCAGGAGAAGGAGGGCCTGCTCGGCTTCCGGGAGGACCGGGGCAAGAAGCTGGCCGCGGAGAGGGAGCTGCGGCAGCTGAGCCTGCGGATCCGGGAGCTGGAGAAGCGGCCGCCCGTGGTGCAAGAGAAGATCATCATGGAGGAGGTGGTCCAGCTGGAGACGGACCCGGACCTAGAGAAGTCCATGGAAGCCCTGCGGCAGGAGCTGGGCCGGGAGAAGGCCCAGGTGACAGGGCTGCATCGGGAGTGCAAGCAGCTGCAGGTGCAGATCGACGTTCTCCAGACGGCCAAATCGCAGGAGAAGACCATCTACAAGGAGGTGATCCGGGTGGAGAAGGACCCGGTGCTGGAGGGCGAGCGGTCCCGGGCGTGGGAGGCGCTCAGCAAGGAGCGCTCGGCGCGGCAGAGCCGGGAGGAGGAGGCGCAGCGCCTGCGCGCGCGCATCGACCAGGCCGAGGCGCTGAGTAAGACGTGGGCCCGGGAGGAGGCCGAGCTGCAGAAGGGCCGGGAGCAGGCGGCCCAGGAGCGCCGGCAGCTGCAGCAGGAGCTGCGGGAGCTGGAGAGGCGGAAGCAGCAGACGGTGCTGCATCTGCAGGAGGAGGCGCAGCTGCTCAGCCAGAGGTCGGAGAGCGAGCGCCAGAAGGCCGCCCAGCGGGGCCAGGAGCTCTCGCAGCTCGAGGCGGCCATCCTCCGTGAGAAGGACCAGATCCACGAGAAGGAGAGGACCCTGAGAGACCTGCACGCCAGGGTGAGCAGGGAGGAGCTCAACCAGGAGACCCAGACGCGCGAGACCAACCTCTCCACCAAGATCTCCATCCTGGAGCCAGAGACGGGGAAGGACATGTCCCCGTACGAGGCCTACAAGAGGGGCATCATCGATCGAGACCAGTACCTCCAGCTACAGGAGCTCGAGTGTGACTGGGAGGAGGTCACCACCTCGGGCCCCTGCGGGGAGGAGTCCGTGCTCCTGGACCGCAAGAGCGGGAAGCAGTACTCCATCGAGGCCGCCCTGCGCTGCCGGCGCATCTCCAAGGAGGAGTACCATCTCTACAAGGACGGCCGCCTCCCCATCTCTGAGTTCGCTCTGCTCGTGGCAGGGGAGACCAAGCCCTGCGCCTCGCTCTCCATTGGCTCCATCATCTCCAAGTCCCCGCTCGCCTCCCCAGCCCCCCAGAGCGCCGGTTTCTTCTCTCCCGGCCTCTCTCTCGGGCTCGGCGATGACAGCTTCCCCATCGCTGGCGTCTACGACACAACCACAGACAACAAATGCACCATCAAGACGGCAGTGGCCAAGAACATGCTGGACCCCATCACCGGGCAGAAGCTACTGGAGGCCCAGGCAGCCACGGGGGGCATCGTAGACCTCCTCAGCCGGGAGCGCTACTCCGTGCACAAGGCTATGGAGAGGGGGCTGGTGGAGAACACCTCAACGCAGAGGCTGCTCAACGCCCAGAAGGCCTTTACGGGCATTGAGGATCCCGTCACCAAGAAGAGGCTGTCGGTGGGTGAGGCCGTCCAGAAGGGCTGGATGCCCTGGGAGAGCGTGCTCCCACACCTGCAGGTGCAGCACCTGACTGGGGGGCTCATCGACCCCAAGAGGACCGGCCGCATCCCGGTCCCGCAGGCCGTGCTCTCCGGAATGATCAGCGAGGAGCTGGCCCAGCTCCTGCTGGATGAGTCTGGCTATGAGAAAGATCTGACAGACCCCATCTCCAAGGAGCGGATCAGCTATAAGGAGGCCATGGGGCGCTGCCGCAGAGACCCCCTGAGTGGCCTGCTGCTGCTCCCAGCTGCCCTGGAAGGGTACCGCTGCTACCGCGCCGCCTCCCCCATGGTACTGCGCTCCCTGCGCTGAGGGGATCCGGGGGAGCGGGCGTGAGGGGGAGGGTGGGACGCGCGCACCCCTCACCCCTGGAACGGCCTCATCCGAGGCGGTGGGTCTTCCGTCTGATCCCTGTGCTATATTATTCAAAAGTTTACGGTGTGGGACCCTCTCCTCTAACTTTGGCGCCCAGTCCATCCCCAGACCCAGCGATCGGTACGTCTGTCTTTCCTCCCTCCTCCCCGACCCAGTGCTTCCAATAAACGAATTCTCCCAGCGTCTAGTTCACGTTTGGGAACGCATGATGGATTTGTCTGAGTCGTAAGCACAAGGGACACTTGATGGGGTCCTTCCCAGGTGGGAAGCAGACCCACCCAACCAGTCTGGCCAAGGGGACGGGTGCTTCCAAGGGGCTTCGGCTCCCTGGACTCTGGGAGGGGTACACTGGTGGGTCCCGGAGAGACCCTGAACAGCCCCTCCCTGCTGCCTCTGCTCTGGGTCTCTGACTTCCGGCCAGGAACAGTCTCCAGCCCAATGTTAACCTCCCCCTTTTCAAATTTTTAAAAAATGTTTTATTTATTTCTGAGAGAGAGAGAAAGCGTGAGCAGGGGAGGGTCAGAGAGAGAGAGGGACACACAGAATCTGAACCAGACTCCAGGTTCTGAGCTGGCTGTCAGCACAGAGCCCAACGCGGGGCTCGAACCCACGAACCGTGAGATTAGGACCTGAGCCGAAGTCAGACGCTTAACCGACTGAGCCCTCCAGGCACCCCAACCTCCCCCCTTGTCAGCAAATCTCTGGTAACCCCCAGAGGAGAAAAACACTGAAAAACTCAGGAATATAGCACTTTTATTTCCTGTTCTTAAGCCAGAGGCAAACAACATAAGCATATCCTAAGTACAAACCAACTACTTAGAACAGCCACACACATACCCTGACCTCCCCTGGGATCAGGAAAATGTCTCTCTCTCTCTCTCTGGCCTTGCTTCCTGTTTAACTTGGACTCTTAAGAATGCAACTCTTCCCCCAAACGTTTTAAAGCCAAAAAGACCAGCAGAGGGCACCCTTTCCCTTGGCGGGTGGCGGGGGGGGGGGGGGGGGGGGGGGGGGGGGGGGGGGGCTGCCGCCACATGGGGGCAGCCTTCCTCCTCTCCTTGGCCACTGTGGTTTCAGGCGCCAGGGGGCCCAGCCTCTAACATACGCCTTGCACAGGGGGCTCCAGTGCCCCCTCTTGAACCGGGACTGTCTAACCCAACAAACAACACAGGAACTCATTAACCTGCGGGCAGGACTACCCCAAACTCAGCCCTCTGGCCGCTGATGCCAAATTCCTCAGAGCTTTGCTCTCTCCCAGATAGGTCCTCTTTCTCGGGACGTGGGTGGGAAGACAGCTGGGGCAGCAGTGGAGAGAGGCTCCGAGGCGGAGGGCCTCACACCCTCTCAGCGGCAGAGATGCTCCAGCACGCACTGGTGGGGGGCCCGGGAGGTCTCGGCGCCCAGGAAGTACGGATGTGCGAGGGCGGCCTTGGCGGAGATCCGCCGGCTGGGGTCATACTGCAGGAGTTGCTGGGGAGGAAGGAGGAGGAAAGAGATGGGAGTCTTGGTGTGGCTGGGCCCCCAAGAGGAGTTACCCTCAGGCCCTAGGTGGCGGGCCCCAAACCCCAGGCCGGGTGCCTTCAAGCCAGACCTGCAGGCGACCACCACTTCCCAGCTCGCAAGCCAGTTCTGGACGCTGTCGGAATCAGGGGACCAAGAATGAGTTCTAGTCCAGCCCTGGGAAACCTTCCCCACCTCCTGCAGACCGGAGGCTGAGTCCATCTGTCTTCTCCCTGTCTAAGGTTCCCAGACCTCAGCCCGCGTCTGGTTGCGGCAGACTTCTCGTTCTGTATGGAGAAGGAGAGGGCCCTCCTGTCCAGGGAGCATACCTGAGGGCAGGGCAGGAACTGAGTCCCTGAGCCCCCGGCCAGGCTGTGGACAGACCCCTTGCCTAGAAGCAACCCGGATGGAATGCTAAGCCACTTGGCCGGAGGTGTATGCTGTCTTGCTGGCATTGGGTTGGTAAAGAGACACACACAGGCCTCTGGAAAGATGAAAATACAGCCCCGCCTTCCTCTGGCCCAACTACCAGATTCAAGAGACAAATGTGGCTCTAAATCTTTGTGGGCAAGAAGAGAGGGTTCCATCTGGGGCCTTCTGAGCAGTCTGGCCTGGGCCCAGCCCGATGGGTCAAGATGGTGTAACAGGGGCCCAGACAGCAGGGAGCACCTCGTACGGAGAGTAACCACCGTGGCAGGAGGCGTGCTCGCTGCCTGGGAGAGCTTACGGAGAAAGGGCAGGTATCGCAGCATAAAAACAAAGCTAGCTAGAAGACTGGAGTTTTAAAAGGAGACACGAACACTGGACTCCTCAGGGGAGGGGCCTCCAGACTGAACCATCAGTACGCACAGAGTCAGGGACAGTCAGGGGTCAGAAAAGAGACTCAGAAAGAGGTAGGGTGACACAAGGCGCTGGCTGACAAAGTGGATATTTCTGGTGGGAGCAGCAGCAGCCTTTCTGGGCCTCCCCTGCCCCCGACAGCTGTACCTACCATGAGCAGGTCCTTGCCCTCTGGTCCCAGACCAGGCACAATCTCCTCCAGCCCCTTCCTGCTCCACTTGGGGAAACTGCCCTTATAGTCAGGCAGCTGGGTGACTCCTGGCCACATGGCTTCACTGGGCGTCCCCAGGGTCCGAAAGATTCGAAAGAGCTGGTCAATCTCAGAGTCACCAGGAAACAGGGCTCTACGGGTCACCTGAAATGAGGACGATGGGGGGTGGGGTCCGCTCCTTTGTTCCGCAGAACCCAATACCAGATAAGATATCCTTCCTGGGGCTGTGCTAAGAATCCCGATCGTTTCTGGAATGGGGCCCCATTTCCTCAGTCCCACAACCAGTCCCAAACACCCCTTAATCCACTTCTAATGGGAGCATCAGTGTCCCCTGTCCCCCCGACCCCCAGCAGGACCCTGCCTGTGGCCTCCCCACGTGGCCATGTCTGTCCCTCTCTCTACCATCTCGGCAAAGATGCAGCCAATGCTCCAGATGTCCACGGCGGTGGAGTAGAACTTGCTGCCCAAGAGGATCTCAGGGGCGCGATACCAAAGTGTCACCACCTGTGGGGGGCAAGAAAGCAGCATCATGCAGGGTGGCTGAGTGTTCAGGTGACGGCCCTTCAGGCGTCCTCTCCCCTCCGTCCTGCGGAACCTCGTGGGTGTAGGTGCGTAGGGGCACCCCGAAGGCTCGCGCCAGTCCGAAGTCGGCCAGCTTGATGGCACCCAACTCATTGATGAGCAGATTCTGGGGCTTCAGGTCTCGGTGGATGACCCGGTGAGAGTGGCAGAAACTGACTCCCTGCAGCAGCTGGAAGAGGTAGCTCTGTAATGGCGAGCATGGGAAAGGGCGGGCTGAGCAGACGTGGGGCTGGTGGAGCGGGGCGGTCCCTGGCCTTCCCCTTCCTTCCCTCGCTACCTTGACCAAGTGCAGGGGGAGCTCGGAGGCCGGCATGGAGTCCATGTACTTCTTCAGGTCCTGGCTGAGATACTCAAACACCAGGTAGAGCTTCTTCTCACTGTGCACCACGTCCAGCAGCCTGGCCGGGGTCCACCGGTCACAACGCAGCTCCCGGCTGGACTGGGACGGGCCCAGCTTCCCCGCCTCCTTCCCCACCTCACCTGACGATGTTGGGGTGCTTAAGCTCTTTGAGCAGGGAGATCTCCCTGATGGCAGTGCTTGGGACTCCCTCAGTTTCCCTACAGGAAAGGAGGGTACTGCAGTGGAGGCAGGGAGCCAAAAAGGCGGGGGGAGGTCACCTATGTGTTCTGTATTCCAGAAGGATGGCCCGGACCCCAGTGCCGGGGCGCTGTGGTCCTCAGCACATACTACCACCAAGACCAAGCCCCGGCAAAGCGTGGCGGGAATGAGGAGGGCTGCACCTCTGAGCACCACCGCCCCCTTCCCGCTGTAACTGCGCACACTCAGAAGTGCAATTGAATGTAAAACCCTGAGGTGAGGGACGGGACAGGGGTCACCCTCGGGGCCAGTGTGTCCCAGGGGCCCTCTGGGCACTCACAAATCCAGCCTGATCTTCTTGAGGGCCACAAGCTGCCCTGTCTCCTTGTTCTTGGCCTTATACACCACCCCATAGGTGCCCTCTCCGATCTTCTCTACCTTCTGGAACACATCCATAGCCGCAGAGCTGCCCAGGAAACAAAGTGCGCCTGGGGCATTCACTGGCACACTCAGCGCCCCCCACTGCCCGTCCAGCCCACCCCTGCCCAGGCCCAGGCCCGCCTCTGCCCCGCTCAGCCCCGGGAGCTCATCCCCAGCCCAGACCTCCCCCGGCCCAGGCAGGAAAGTGTCTGGCTACGGAGTGCAGGAGGGCCCAAACTTCTCAAAAGACCCCCCCCACCCCCACCCCCGGCTTTCCCTGCCAGCCCCAGGCTCTGGGGGCAAAGGCCACCCACAAGGGTGGCCTGAGGGGCCGGGGTCAGCTCAGGGCAGAGGTCGGTGGTCCGAAGGGAGTTCTGAAGCCACAGTCCTGCCCTAGGCCGCAAGGCCAGGGTGAGGGGCTGGGCCTCAACTGTTTGGAGATGCCTGGCCTCCTGTGAGGGCAGAACCTCAGTGGGGACAGCCCCCTTGCATCCCGGGCCCCCCACCCGGGCCCTGGGGGTCCCTAGCACCACCCCCCTGGTAACCCCAGCCCAGAATTCACCAGAAACCCTGCGCTCCTGGAGCTTCACTGCTAACAGGCTGCTGGCTCCCCAGCTCCCCCTCCTGGTCCCCGCCGGCGCTGCACCACGTGCACACAGTACAAGGTCTCCCCCCTCTGGGGTTTTTATTCATGAGGACTTTCCAGAACCCTCCATATTTCCACTCGAGGCTCAGGCCCCAGCACCCCACGGTGCAGCCTCCCGCAGGGTGTCTGGAACAATCCAGTTAGCCACCCCACCCCACCCCCGACCACTTCTCTGCAGCTCCAGACAAAGGCTGTCACTTCCTGGGGAAGGTCCTGCATCTTCTCTGCAGCGGCTCTAGCATCTCAGGGGGCTTGACTCAGGGGCAGGTCTGGGGGGCACAGTTGTCAGGAACTGCCACTTGCTGCTGGCTGCTGTCCCTCTCCTGCTGGTACCTCCTCTGCTCCCGGACGGCTTGTTCTAACAAGGGTAGATTCATTCCTTCCACACAAGTCAGCACCCGGGCCTTCACCACAGAGCCTCCGTCTGAAAGACACCAGCATAAGGCACTAGCAGTGACTGACCCATGTGTCAGCCACACATCTTACAGATGCCTTCCGGCTGTTTCCCTGGCCTTGCTCTCAGGCCCGAGTTTTGACAGGATGAGTTTGAGGGATAGCATGTGGCGTCCCGGTAATTTTCCTACGAGGGCTTCAGAACTGTGGCCCTGCCACACACAGTTAGCACACGTCTGGAACTTAGGGGACAGCCTGAAAGTCCCACTTCTGCATGGAGGAAGGGCCAGGTAGATGTACCACCCTCTGCTTCCCTCCTTGGTTGTCGGTTTTGTTTTTATTTTGTTTTTTTTTTAAAGTAGGCTCCACAGCCAGCATGATGCCCAGTGTGGGGCTTGAACTCACGACCCTGAGATCAAGCCCTGAGCTGAGATCAAGATTCAGATGCTTAACCGACTGAGCCACTCAGGTGCCCCACCTTTGTCGTCTTAATTCCTGCCACCTTCTCTGTAAGACCCACGTGCCTGGGGTTGAGGAGGGTCTCAGTCACCCTCCTAGTTTTCCATTTGTCCTAAGGGAAGGGCCCCCGTGGTATACTGGGCCCACTGGCATTGGAAATTGGGGCAAAGAGAACCCCATAATTAGTCAATCCAAGGGATTACACTTGGCCTTATAGGGTCAGGTTATCCCACCCTGGATGAGGGGCTGGGAGGTACTCCTAGCATAGGCTGTTGACCTGATGGAAAGATGTTGGCATGCAGGTGACATCAAGCAGGAAAGACACGTGGGGTTTACCCTAACAGTTTCTTTTTTTCATCCATTTTTTTTTTATGCTCTCTGGGCACGTCATGAATACATTCAATGTTCTAGGACATTATCCTGTCTTCTTCTGATGCAGTTTTGAGGTAGAGGCTCTCTGGTTAGATAAGTCTATGCCTAGGCTTCCTTCTAGTCTAGACCACTTTCTCTTTTTTTTTTCCCCTCTTTCTCCTTCCTTCCTTCCTTCCTTCCGGCTCTGCTCTCAATGTGGGGCTTGAACTCACAACTCCGAGATCAAGAATTGCACACTGTAGGGGCACCTGGGTGGCTTAGTCGGTTAAGCGTCTGACTTTCGCTTTGGTCATGATCTCTCTGTTTGTGGGTTCGAGCCCCGCTTCGGGCTCTGTGCTGACTGCCAGCTCAGAGCCTGGAGCCTGTTTCAGTCTGTGACTCCGTCTCTCTCTGACCCTCCCCTGCTCACGCTGTCTCTCTCTCTCTCTCCTAGAAATAAATAAAACATTAAAAAAAAAAAAGAATTGCACACTGTACCGACTGAGCCAGCCAGGCACCCCTAGACCACCTTAAAAAAAAAAACTTGTTTAATGTTTACTTATTTTTGAGAGAGACAGAACGAGAAAGAGACAGCACTAGCAGAAGTAGGGCAGAGAACGAAGGAGACACAGAATCCGAAAAAGGCTCCAGGCTCTGAGCTGTTAGCACAGAGCCCGACGCGGGGCTCGAACCCACAAACCGTGAGATCATGACCTGAATGGACGTCCGACGCCTAACAGACTGAGCCACTCAAGCACCCCCTAGACCATTTTCTTGATTTAACATAGACTGGGGGGCAGAATTCAGAATGTTGGACTGTCTAAATTCCAGCCTTCAGGACCGGAAGATGAACTTGTTTGGAACAGGAGGCTGCCTGTGTGTCCTCAGCTTCTACTGGCCCCGGTGCTGGGCAGCAGACAGGACGCAGCCTGAAGAGCAGCGGGCGTGTGGCACTGTCTGGATCTCTCCATCGCTGTAGATGGCTTATACCCATCACTTGGGCCTCTTCAGGAATAGGTGGGTGACAGATACTGATCAACCAAACAGGACATCTGCCAAAATGTCACCTGGCACCGAAAGTCTAGGCCTTTTCTTGTGACACGTGTAGCCCGTACAGGTATCACAGAGCAGAACAAGAACAAAATCTTGTTGGAACAAGAACAAAATCTTGTTGAAACAAGAACAAAACCACAGACCTCATTTACAATTAAAACTACCTGTACCAAGATGTTCTTAGTTATTTGACATGATTTCGCAAGACCTTTTTTTTTTAATAGTTTGTTTATTTTTGAGACAGAAAGAAACAGAGCATGTTGGGGAGGGCAGAGAGAGAGACACAGAATCTGAAACAGGCTCCAGGCTCTGAGCTGTCAGCAAAGAACCTGATGCGGGGCTTGAACCCACGAACCGTGAGATCAGGACCTGAGCCTAAGTCAGACGCTTAACCGACTGAGCCCCCCAGGCGCCCCTTGCAGGACTTTTCTTACAGGAAGCCCATGAGCCCTTTCCTCCCGTCAGCCTGGGGCAACCCTTCCTTCCCTATTTATAGTGAGGAACATGTTGTTTCTCCCTGTGAATGAAAAATGTTATTAAACATGGAAGTGACCTTTAGAAAGATGATTATCACAAAGGACACACTGGGAAAGTCTGTCAGTCCATCTGTGTCAGCCCATCTGCAGAAGGTCTCTGTAACTGGGGTAAAAGCCTTTGAAGAAATGCCGTAGGGAGGGGAGAATAGCGTTTACAAACAAGATGGCCAGGGAGAGAGTCATTTAGGGGAAGTTCCTGGAAGCATAACGAACCCAGAGCAACAGAGACTGGATGCCAAGAACAGTTGGAATGCAGTGGGTGGAGGCATGGGTAGAAAGAAGGGTGATATGAAGAACAGACCTTCTTTCTTTTAAGTGTATTTATTTTGAGAGAGAGTGAGCCTGAGCAGGGAAGGGGTGGAGAGAGAGAATCCCAAGCAGGCTCTGCGCTCTGTGGGGCTCGAACCCTTGCACCGTGAGATCACAACCTGAGCCGAAACCAAGAGCCGGACGCTTAACCGACTGAGCTGCCCAGGCGGCCCAAGAAGAGACCTGCTTTTAGGAAGTTTGCCCAGGCATAGGGCGCCTGGGTGGCTTAGTCGGTTAAGCGTCCGACTTTCGCTTAGGGCATGATCTCGCGGTTCGTGGGTTCGAGCCCCGCGTCGGGCTCTGTGCTGACTGCCAGCTCAGAGCCTGGAGCCTGTTTCAGTCTGTGACTCCCTCTCTCTCTGACTCTCCTCTGTTCACGCTGTCTCTCTCTCCTAGAAATAAATAAAACATTAAAAAAAAAAAAAAAAAAAAGGAAGTTTGCCCAGGCAGAGAAAGAAGGTCACAGCGAGGCAGGGATACAGAGCAGAGGAGAACACTGTTATTTTAATGGAGAAGAAGCTTGAGTGATTTATATGCTGACAGGGAAGAAGCAGTGGGAACAGGTTAGGGATTCAGTTGGGAGAGCAAAGTCCCCACGGAGGGCAGGCTGTTGTCACAGCACAGGGGCTGAGCCGCAGGGAGGTCGGACCCTTCTCCCTCGCAGATAAGAAAGAAACATCTGTGGGTGTGTACGCAGGTAATTTAAGATTTCACCCTTGACACAAGAGGTAAGGTAATCTGCCAAAGAAGCCTGGAGGTGATGAAGTAGACGTGTGACAGGGAGTGGCTGAAGCAGCTGTGGTGGATCACGATCACGGGGGCGGTGTTGCTGATTGGGACGCGCGGAAGACCCAGCGCAGTGAGACACCTCGAAATCGTCATGCTGGGATCCACGGAGTGGGCGAACCTGCTCCATCAGCCGTCGGTGGGACCCTAGAGGGCGGAGGTTGGGGGTTGGTCAGGCCGCTGTGATGGAAGCGTGGGCAGGGAAACTTCTGCCAGCGGAGGAGGGGCTGCCCTCAGCATGAGGCGGGGCTCGAGTGGGGGGGAGGGGGTGGGAGAAAAGGCATGAGTCCCAAGTCCACAGGTCCTGTGGCACTGCAGGGGCGAGAGCAGCAGACAGATACCAGGCCGCCCAGCCCGGCCGCAGGGGTGTGGCCATGGGAGGCAGAAGTGGGGCAAGAGGCGCCTGCGAGCAGAACTGGTCGTCCATCTGTCCTGTCTTTCCTCAGAGAAGGATAAAGTTTCACAATGGCAAACCCAAGCCCCACGCCTCCGGGTCTGGTGGTGGGAGGGACCTGGGAGGCAGACGACGCGCCACACGGGGACCGGAGGAGAGCTAGAGTCCTGGGGAGGAGCTGGGTTCCAGGCAAGTCCCAGTGAAGGTGAGAGCATAAAAAGGAGTCTTTCAGGGAGGAGAGAAGGTTCTAGAGAACACAGCAGGAAGGCTTGTAAGGGAACTACGGTCAGCTGGAAAAAAAAACCAGGCAGGTGGAGTTTATGGGGTTTAGGGCGAGGGCCCTAGGGCAGCGCTCTCGCTGCAGGCGAGGTCACGGGCAGCCTAGGAATTCTAGGGACTCTGGAGCAGCACTGGGGGAAAGCCTGCATCCCCAAGCCT
The DNA here is from genome assembly GCF_003009895.1 of Hyaena hyaena. NCBI lineage: Eukaryota > Metazoa > Chordata > Mammalia > Carnivora > Hyaenidae > Hyaena > Hyaena hyaena. The sequence continues at coordinate 1,257,247 of NW_024080653.1, read as the reverse complement.
CAATCCCCGGGCAGGACGCCTTTGGGCCCTTAGATGGTGTCCAAAGGACATGTCCCAGCCAGCGGGTTTCTGATGTGGCTTCACCTTTCGGTTCTCCTTGGCTAGCTAGCTACGTGTACAAATTTCAGAACGTGGACTTAGGTAACCTCTCGTCTGTCCTTGGAACAGCTAAGCTTGCCAAAGAGCATATCTTGTGTCTAGTTGATCTTTGTGGCCCCAAGAACTTGGAATCTGGCCAGGACAGGGCATACAGAGGAGGTTTGAAAGCAGCCACACAGGAACGTCGCCATCTATGTGGATCAGCGGGCACCTCCAGGCTCGGCCAACACTCTGCCCCTCCCTCCTCACCGCTGTCTTTCCTTCTGTGTGTCCGTTGCAAATGGGGAGCATGTTTTATTCAGAAATTAGAAATTTAGGGGAAGCTTAAAAATTTTTTTTTAATGTTCATTAATTTTTGAGAGACTGAGAGACAGAGTGCAAGCAGGAGAGGGGCAGAGAGAGAGGGAGACACAGAATCCGAAGCAGGTTGCAGGTTCTGAGCTGTCAGCACGGAGCCCGATGCGGGGCTTGAACCCACGAGCGCGAGCTCATGACCTGAGCCGAAGTAGGATACTTAACTGATTGAGCCACCCAGGTGCCCTGAAACATGAAGCAGTAAAGTAGCCAGAGCTTAGGGAGATTGCTGGTTGATCTGAGATCTGATTATTCAGGTTCCATTTTGGGGAGCGGGGGACAAAGACACTGAGAGTGGTACTGTCTGTGCCTTCAAAGTGCGTCACAGCGCAGGTGTGAGACTGACCAATCTGCTTCCACTGAGTCGGGCTTATGGGGCAGGTCTGGGTGCTGCTGGCTGACTCCAGCTTTGCAAGGTTCAACGGGAGCAGCCAGTGATAAGATCGACTGATCATTGCCTGGATTCGTTATTTCATCAGGGCTTTCAAAGAGGTGCCTCTCGAAGTTTCCTGCGTTTATTGACTGTGATTCTTCCCTAAAGAACCTTTTCTTCTCTTCGACCCTGTGCTGTCCCTGAACTACACTCAGGAAAAGGCAGGAAACAGAAGGTTTAATGCAACCAGGAGGAAACAATCGGCCAATTCCAGACCCGAGTTCTCTAATAAATGACATTTAAAAAAGACAACTATTACAAGAGACTTGGGGTATGTAACCCAAATGCAATATACAGACTTGGGATCTTGATCTGAACTAACCGATTTTAAACTGAGAAGAACAGATACTACACTTGATCTTAGCCAAAAGGCTGAGAAGCGATGAACTAAGCAATTTTAAAAAGCCAATAAGGGGCGCCTGGGTGGCTCAGTCGCTTAAAGCGTCTGACTTCGGCTCAGGTCAAGATCTCGTGGTTCATGAGTTCAGGCCCTGTGTCAGGCTCTTCACTCTCACTGAGGAGCTGGCTTCACATCCTCTGTCTCTCCCTTTCTCTCTCTCAAAAATAAACATTAAAAAAAAAAAAAAGCCATGGAGAGGAGGAGAGTGAACACGGACAAACAGATATCAAGGAACAGCTATTTTGTTGAGTATGATTGTGGTAATGTTGGAGACGTAGGAGGTGTTTCTGGGTACACAAAATAACAGATTTGCTCTACCAGACACCAACAGAACGAATAAATAAATGCAGGCAGTGTAGTATAAATGCAGAAAGAGTAGACTACGGATTCCTGCTGAATCTGGGTGATGGGCACAGACAGGGAGGTCCATTCTACCATTTCACTTGTGCACATTTGATTTGAAAATATTAAATTTAAAAAATTATATGGGTTGAACTTACACACGGTTTTTTTCCATTTTTCTTCCTGCAAGTAATTCTAAATATCCACGCCAGCTCCTGCTCTCATCCTGGCCTGCCATCCTGAGTTTCAACCCCTCTCCGGATTTGCAATCAGGCCTTAGCACCCCAGACCCTGGGTGGTGGGCTCCTGACAGCTCCCAGGATTCACTGCAGGGCCGGGGGTACAGGGAAAAGCCTCAGGTGATCCAGGACTGCAGTCAAAGTGGAAATCATTTGTGCAAAAGCCCTTTGTACCTATTCGCAGGCCCCTCCTGATGCCTCTCTCAAATCAACAGGAGGGAAGGAGCTCTGTGAGCTCAAAGGCTTAAGCCTGAGTAAAGATTAACTATTATGAAATCAAAGATAATTAAAGTAAACACCATTAAATAACATTTCTTCTAGTATATTTCATCCAGAGTTAAAAACCACCGTGACTTTTAGAAAGAAAGTTGATGGTGTAAAGCAAGAAACATACATGTTTGTATCCTTTGATAGAGCAATTCTACGTTCAGGAAACTATTTTGAAGAAATACTCAGAAAATGGATAAAGATTAGTGCCGAAAGGCATTAACTGTAGCATTTTTAATATGTCTCAATATAGATAGATTTTTTAAAAATTATTTTTACCCCTCTGGCTATAAAAACATACATTTTTGGGGTATCTGGATGGCTCAGTAGGTTAAGCATGTGACCCCTTTTTTTTTTTTAACTTTTTAAAAACTATTTATTTATTTTTGAGAGAAAGACAGTGTGAGCTTAGTAGGGGCAGAGGGAAGGAGACAGAATAAAGCAGGCTCCAAGCTCTGAGATGTCAGCACAGAGCCTGACACAGGCCTAGAACTCACAAATCATGAGGTCATGACCTGAGCCAAAGTTAGACCTGAGCCAAAGTTAGGCGCTTAACCAACTAAGCCGCCCATGCGCCCCCGACTCTTGGTTTCAGCCCAGGTCTTAATCTCGCAGTTCATGGATTTGAGCCATGTGCTCACATCACAGAGCCTGCTTGGGATTTTCCCTTTCTTTCTTTGCCTTTCCCCCACTCACGCTTGCGCTCTCTCTCTCTCTCAAAATATTCAATTAAAAACAGTTTTAAAGGAAGATGAAATAAAAGCAATATGTTTTCACTGTAAAATGCTAATACAAATACAAAGAACCCCACAATCCTACCGCTCAGAAAAACTACTATTAACATTTCGATGAATAATTTTTCAAACTTCCATGTATACAAAAAAATGTATATTGGGGTGCCTGGCTGGCTCAGTTGGTAGAGCAGGTGACTCTTGACCTCAGGGTTGTAAGTTCGAGCCTCATGTTGGATATAGAGATTAGTTAAAAATAAAATCTTTCTTTAAAAAAAGGGCTCTTACAATACATACTGTTTTGTAAACTGCTTTTTCTTAGTAAGATACTATGAACATCTCTTCATGTCAATTGATGAAGATTTACAGCACCATTTAAAACATTTTTTTAACGTTCATTCATTTTTGAGAGACAGAGACAGAGCATGAGTGGGAGAGGGGCAGAGAGAGAGAGGAAGACACAGAATCTGAAGCAGGCTCCAGGCGGACATGGGGCTCGAACTCACAAACTGTGAGATCATGACCTGAGCCGAGGTCAGACGCTTAACCGCCTGAGCCACCCAGGTGCCTCTACAACACCATTTTTAATAGCTGCATAATATCCCACTGACAATATACTATAATTTCTTTAACCAGTCAATGTACAGGATATTTATAAGAGCAAAAAATGGAAACAATATGCATGTTCAATGATCATGTGAATCAAGATACACATCTAATCTATCTATAAAATACAGCTATCAAGTACTATGTCTACACAAATTTTAAAAACATGGGGAAATGTTTATGATGTACGTGAAGCCAAAATAACCAGATACAACATTATGTAGCATGATATCAACTGCGTAAAGGAAGGTGGCATAGGGATGGCCAGAGGGCAAAGCAAAGAATCCATTCAGGTACCTAGGTTTTAAAGAGCAACTTTTGGGGCGCCTGGGTGGCTCAGTCGGTTGAGTGTCCGACTTGGGCTCAGGTCATGATCATATGGTTGGTGGATTCGAGCCCCGCACTGGGCTCTCTGCCGGCAGCACACAGCCTGCTTTGGATCCTCTGTCCCCCTCTCTCTGCCCCTCCCCCACTCTTGTGTGGGTACGCTCGCTCGCTCTCTCTCCCTTTCAAAAATAAACATTAAAAAAAAAAAAAAGAGCAACCTTCAACTCTTGATGCCAGAGAGACTCTCCCCGGTTGCTGATATTCCTTCCTTTCTATTCATCTTAGAAACAGACTTGCTGGGGGGCACCTGGGTGGCTTAGTCGGTTAAGCGTCCGACTCTCGCTTAGGTCATGATCTTGCGGTTCGTGGGTTCGAGCCCTGCGTCGGGCTCTGTGCTGACTGCCAGCTCGGAGCCTGGAGCCTATTTCAGAGTCTGTATCTCCCTCTCTCTCTGACCCTCCCCTGCTCACACTGTCTCTCTCTCTCTCCTAGAAATAAATAAAAAAATATTAAAAAAAAAAAAAAAAGAAATAGACTTGCTGGCCTGTTATTCCAGCTGCATCCTCCCTGAGCCTGGGCTTCCTCATCTGTGAAACAGCAGCAGTAAGACTCAGTGGAAGACCCGGTGGACAGATTCACAAAGATTTAAGCAAACTGTCTAGTACCAGGCCTAGCACGAGGTAAGCCTTCGGAGATGAATGGCTTCTCTCCCCACTCACTTCCCTAGGGCAGGTCCACTGAGCCGGATCACATCCGTTGCCCATGACTCTTGAACTTGTGGGCTGCTTTGGAAGGAAAGTTAACCCCAGTTGAGGGCCCCCACCGTCCTAACTGGAGACTGTCCCGCTCAGGCCCCACAGTGAAGAGAGCATGGGAGGCCACGGCTTACCCTGGCGCTCCAGCTCCCCGAGGACAAGGTACATGGAGTCCAGCTGGGCTTGGAATGGCTCCACCAACTTGGTACAGACCAGGATCTGGTGCTCGTCAGACCCGTGCTGGGCCCTCAAGGTGACTCGGGACTGTGCCATGTCATAGAGGCATAACCTGCAGGTCAGGAAAGGCGTGGTCATTGGTATCCACACACAGAACAAACACAAAGAGTTCAAACAGTTCCAGGAGCCCAGTGAACCCAGGGGACTCTGATCAGAGAAATAAAAATGGCAGCAACAAGTGAGAAAAATTGTTTTCAGTCTGCATTGTTAAGATATCTTTTTAAAAAATTTTTTGTTTATTTATTTATTTTTGAGAGAGAGAGAGAGCAAGCAAGCATGAGCTGGGGAGGGGCACAGAGGGAGAGGGAGACACAGAATGCGAAGCAGGCTCCTGAGCTGTCAGCACAGAGCCCGACGCAGGGCTCGAACCCACAAACCATGAGATCCTGACCTGAACCAAAGTTGGATGCTCAGCCGACTGAGCCCCCCAGGTGCCCCTACATTGTTAAGATATCAATTTTATGCATTACGAGGCACCTGTTTAACGAGTGTTGACAAAAGTATACACTTAATGTAGCCACCACCCTAGTTAAGATTCATCACATTTCGGGGCACCTGGGTGGCTCAGTCAGTTGAGGTCCAACTTCGGCTCTGGTCATGATCTCACCGTTCGTGGGTTCAGGCCCCTCATCAGGCTTTGGGCTGACAACACGGAGCCTGCTTTGGATTCTGTCTCCCGCTCTCTCTGCCCCTCCTCCACTTGTGCGCACGTGCTCTCTCTGTCTCAAAAATAAATATTTTTTAAAAATCCTCTAAAAAAAGATTTGGCACATTTCTATCGCCCCCAAAAGGTCCCTTGTGCCACTATGAAATCAGTCTCCACATCAAGCACCTCATATAAATAGAATCACAGCAATACGTATTCTTTTGTGTCTAGCTTTTCAGTCCGCAGAATGGTTTTGAGGTTCACTTATGCTGTTGGGTAAATCAGTGGTTTATTCCTTTTATTGCTCAGTCAGACTCCGTTGAAATTATTAAAAATAATTTGTTTGGGGTGCCTGGGTGGCTCAGTTGATTAAGCGTCCAGCTCTTGATATCAGCTCAGGTCATGATTCCAGGGTCGTGGGATTGAGTGTGGAACCTGCTTAAGATTCTTTCTCTCTCTCTCTCTCCACACCCCCCACCCCCAACCCCTGCCCTTCTCCCACTTGCACGCACATGCTTTCTCTCTCTCTTAAAAAAAAAAAAAAAAAAAAAAAGTGTAGGGGGACCTGGGTGGCTCAGTTGGTTAAGCGTCCGAATTTGGCTTAGGTCACGATATCGCAGTTCATGGGTTCAAGCCCCGCATCAGGCTCTGTGCTGACAGCTCAGAGCCTGGAGCCTGCTTCGGATTCTGTGTCTCCCTCCCTCTCTGTCCCTCCCCTGCTCGTGCTCTGTCCCTCTCTCTCAAAAATAAAACATTTAAAAAATAATTTAATTATTAATTAAGCATTTAATAAAATAAAATAAAATATGCACAAGTCTTGGTGCAGACATGTTTTCATTTCTCTTGAGTACATATCTAGGAGCGGAATAGCTGGATCATGTAAATGCATGCTTATATACGTATATAATTCGTTTTAATTTAAGTAATTTCTTATACCCAATGTGGGGGTTGAACTCATAACCTTGAGATCCTAAGAGTTTCATGCTCTATGGACTGAGCCAGCCAGACACCCCATTAGAAGTATGTTCACCTTTTAAATCTTTTCTTTCTTTCTTTCTCTTTCTTTCTTTCTTTCTTTCTTTCTTTCTTTCTTTTCTTTCTTTTCTTTCTTTTCTTTCTTTTCTTTCTTTTCTTTCTTTCTTTCTTTCTTTCTTTCTTTCTTTCATTTTATTTTAAAGAGAGAGAGAGAGAGACTGGGAGCAGGAGAGAGGAACAAAGGGAGAGAGGGAGAGAATCTCAAGCAGGTTTCACACTCCGTGTAGAGCCCTATGTGGGGCTTGATCCCATAACCCTGGGATCACGACCTGAGCTGAAATCAGAGTCAGAGGCTCAACCAACTGAGCCACTTAGGAGCCCGTGTCTAGCTTTTAAAGAAACTGCGAACCTGTTTTCCAAAACACTTGTGCCATTTTACATTCCTACCAGGAGTGTGTGGGAGTTCTAGCTGCTCCACACCCTCATCAGCATTTGCTTTTGTTAGTCTGCTTTAAAAATTTTTATAGTTTATTTATTTTTGAGAGAGCGTGAGAAAGAAGGGGAGGGGCAGAGAGAGAAGGAGAGAGAGGGGGAATCCCAAGCAGGCTCCACACTGTCATCAAAGAGTCTGATGTGGGTCTCAATCTCATGAACCATGAGATCATGACCTGTACCGAAATCAAGAGTCAGACACTTGGGGCGCCTGGGTGGCTCAGAAAGTTAAGTGTCTGACTCGACTTCAGCTCAGGCCATGATCTCATGGTCTGTGAATTTGAGCCCTGCATCAGGCTCTGCACTAACAGTGTGGAGCCTGCCTGGGATTCTCTCTCTCTCTCTCTCTCTCTCTCTCTCCCTCCCTCCCCCACTTGCTCTCTCTCTCAAAATAAATTTAAAAAAAAAGAAAAAGAAAAAGAAAGGAAAGCCTTCTCTTTGGAAAAAAAAAAAAAAGTCAGATGCTTAACCGACAGAACCACCCAGGCATCCTTCATCATGGGTTTGAATTTGCATTTCCCTCATGACTAATGATGCTACACAGATTTTGTACGAACACAGAGCCATCCTCATATTCCTGTGAGTACATACATACACATGAAAATGTGTGAAGTAATCACCAAAAGGGTAGCAGTGGCTGTCTAGACAGTGAGATTACACCTGTTTTTGCTTGCTTTCTTCATACTTTTATCAACTGTCTACATTTTTTACAATGAAAACATATTAGATTTTTAGCATTTAGGGGCACCCGGGTGGCTAAGTCGGTTGAGTGTCCGACTTCGGCTCAGGTCATGATCTCACGGCTTGTGGGTTCGAGCCCCGCATCGGGCTCCGTGCCAACAGCTCAGAGCCTGGAGCCTGCTTCAGATTCCATCTCCCTTTCCCTCTGCACCTCCTCTGCTGACTCTCTATCTCTCCCTCTCTCAAAGTAAATAAACAAACATTTAAAAAATTTTTAAATAAAATAACTAAACACGGGGTGCCTGGCCGGCTCAGGTGAACATGCAACTCTTGATACTGAGGTCGTGAGTCTGAGCCACATGTAAGGGGTAGAGATTACTTAAATAAATAAAACTTGTAAACAGTTCAAAAAAATAACTAGAGAAAATTACAATAAAACTATTTTAGTTGTTTTTTTCTGTCTGTGGAGGCGGGTGGGGAATTGAAACATCCCCCCACCTTGTGAAAAGGCCATTCTCACCTTCCGAATGTTCTCAGTGTGCCTCCGTCGGGAACTTGGCCGGCACTGACTTCCCAGGGGAAGTAGTAGGTCCCAGGTTTGGGCAGCATCTCAGAGCGGAGATGGATTTTTGAAGATTCCTGACAAACCCAGCAGAACACAAGACTGAGATTAGCAGATTCCTGAGACCAGCAGCACGGGAAAGGCTAGTCCCAGTGGGTGGCAGTTTAATATATAAAAAAAGATTTTGGGGCGCCTGGGTGGCTCAGTCAGTTGAGCTTCTGACTTCAGCTCAGGTCATGATTACACAGTTCCTGGGTTCAAGCCCCACCGCAGGCTCTGTACTGACAGCTTAGAGTATGGTGCCTGCTTCGGATTCCATACCTCCCTCTCTCTCTCTCTGCCGTTTCCCGGCCCACACTTTGTCTCTCTCTCACAAAAATAAATAAAAACATTTTAGGACACCTGGGTGCCTCAGTCGGTTAAGCGTCCGACTTCGGCTCAGGTCATGATCTCGTGGTCCATAGGTTCGAGTCCCACCTCGGGCTCTGTGCTGACAGCTCAGAGCCTGGAGCCTGTTTCAGATTCTGTGTCTCCCTCTCTCTCTGCTCCTCCCCTACTCACGCTCTATCCCTCTCTCTCATTATTAAAAAAACATTTAAAAATGTTTTTAATAAAAATATTTAAAAAAATTAAAAAACAGGGCCGCCTGGGTGGCTTAGTCAGTTGGGCGTCCGACTTTTGCTTGGGTCATGATCTCGCGGTTCATGGGTTCGAGCCCCGCGTCGGGCTCTGTGCTGACTGCCAGCTCAGAGCCTGGAGCCTGTTTCAGAGTCTGTGTCTCCCTCTCTCTCTGACCCTCCCCTGCTCACGCTGTCTCTCTCTCTCTCTCTCCTAGAAATAAATAAAAACCATTAAAAAAAAAAAAGTAAATATAAGTAGATATTTATTTTCCCTCTATAGTATACATGCTGTTCTGTATCTTGATTTTTTTCACTTGATATATTTTGACATTCTCTCATAGGTGCACATAAAGGAAGACTTCATTTTTTAAAACTCACCTTTCTTATTTATTTATTTTTAATATTTTTGTTTATTTATTTTTGAGACAGAGAGAGACAGAGCACGAACAGGGGAGGGGCAGAGAGAGAGGGAGACACAGAATTCGAAGGAGGCTCTAGGCTCTGAGCTGTCAGCACAGAGCCCAACATGGGGCTCGAACCCATGAACGGTGAGATCATGACCTGAGCCGAAGTCGGACGCTTAACCGACTAAGCCATCCAGGTGCCTCTGAAATCACCTTTTTATTTTAGAATAGTTTTAGATTTATATTAAAACAAACAAACCCGTAGGGGCGCCTGGGTGGCTCAGTCGGTTAGGCGTCTGACTCTTGATATCAGCTCACTTCTGGATCTCAGGGTCTGGAGTTCAAGCTCCACATTGGACTCAGCGCTGGGCGTGGAGCCAACTTAAAAAAAAAGAAAGAAAGGAAAGAAAACCTGTAAAGATGGTACAACTTACCCAGTTTTCCCTATAATTAACATCTTATATTAGTACGACACACTTGCCACAATTAATGAACCTGTATCAATACAACTTGACAGCACACTTTACTTGGATTTTCTTAGTTTTTTCCCTAATTTCCTTTTTCTGTGTCACAGTACCCTCCAGAATGCCGCATTACATTCAGTTGTTATGTCTCTTTAGGCTCCTCTGGGTTATGATAATTTCTCAGACTTTCCTTGCCTTTTGACCTTGAGAATTTTGAGGTATATCGGTCAGGCATTTTGTAGAATGACCTTCAGTTTGGGTTTCGTCTGATGTTTTTTTCATGGTTAGATTAGGGTTACAAGTTTTGGTGAGTAATTTTAAAAAGAGAAAGAGAAGGGCGCCTGGTTGGCTTAGTCGGTTAAGTGTCTGATTTTGGCTCAGGACACGATCTCACGGTTCATGGGTTCGAGCCCCGCATCGGGCTCTGCGCTGATGGCTCAGAGCTTGGAGCCTGCTTCGGATTCTGTGTCTCCCTCTCTCTCTGCCCCTTCCCCAGCCATGCTCTGTGTCTCTCTGTCTCTCGAAAGTAAATAAAAACACAAAAAAAAATTTAAAAAGAGAGAGAAGACCAGTTATATAAGTGATGTAACAACGACACAGTGGACATTCCGCAGCCTGCTTAGGATGATGCGTTATATGTGTTCTCACGGCAAGATCTTCAAGATACACCATCAGGAAAAAAAGTAAGGAGCAGGCATTTCTGTCTAATATGTACATTTATGTGAGCGCAGAAGAACACTCCAGAGTACAATCACATGAGGCTCATGAGGATCAATGATAACAGCATCCTGAAGGTGACAGGCTTCAACTGTTTGATAGGCTACGCCAAGGGACGTGTAAATACAGAAAATGGCAATTAAGTCACCCCAAGTAAGACCGTTGCAAAAACCAGAGGACACAGCTTTAGTGCAGAAGTTTAATGTTACCCAGAAACTTGCACCATTGGTTTCAGGATCGTCTGACATGAAGGCCATTGGGAATGTTGCTGGTCAATGTTCGAAGGTCATATTCAAGACAATGTTCGCCCAACAGCGGTATAGGGGCAACTGGCCAAGGCCCTGTCCTATTTTTCCCTAAATGCAGATGCTCTTCATCGCTGTGACCAGGGAGCAGAGCTGCTCCTGTTCCCAGAAATGAGACAGCCCCCCCCCAAAAAAAAAGAAATGAGACAGCCCCCTAATCATCTTTGGCACGGGAGAGAAGCAAACAAACAAACAAACAAACCAAAACACCCAAAAATCAGCCATGAAGGGGGAAAAAATGTGTTTTCTATTTTGGAATAATGGGGACAATTGTGTCCAATCTAGCAAGAAAGGTGAAAACTTTGAATCTTTTGGAAAAAAGTAACTTTTCTGCTCTCTGACACCATATATACTATAAGTTATAAGTAACTACGTCATTAAACTTATTCTTCTTTTTTTAATTATCATACAGTGGAATTGACTCGGGGCGCGGGCATAGGCTTTTGCAAATTTTAACCTCACTGATTTTTTTTTTTCAAATAAAAGTCGCTATGTGTTTATTAAGACATGTCTGTTAACTTACAAAGTGCAGAGGGCTCACAAATCATTATGTTATCGTCAGACATTTAAAAGAGTTTCTGAGTAGATGTCAGGACTGGCTTTTCTTGTGGCTCAACTGGATTTCAAATAATGTGTTTAGAAGTCTGGGTACTGGTAGAACCTGTACTTGGGAGCCTTGCCCTTTCTATTGCCCAAGGCAAAATATCCATTTCTGGGAGAAAAATCTATGGTATGAAGAAGAGAAATCTTCTTCTCCTTCTCCTTTTTTTTTTTTTTTAACAACTGTCAACTTAGAAAATACCATACAGGAAGGATGGTGACCCAGTGTGACTGCTTCTTTCATTTTTTCTGCTAAGATTTCTGCAGTAGGATTGAAGGTCAGAAGTAACACATGTAACCAAGATCATTACAGCCTTTATCAACTTTGGGTTTCTTTCTAGGGGATAAGAATCTTGACTGTATATGTTTACTACTCTACAGTTGGAAGGCATTACTGGTTTATTATAGAAAGATAAGAGTCAGGAACATCCAGATGGAAGAGATATTTGGCACAAGGTATGTGGGAAGGAGCAGGACCCCTCCCATGCTGTCTCAGAGCACCCCACTGTGCTGGTATCTGGGCTTATTCACCAGCCCTGAAGCGACTCATAAATATTTTTATAGTTACAATTCTTAAAAAAATTTTTTTTATATGTTTTATCTTTATATTTGAGAGAAATAGACAGAGACAGGGCGCAAGCAGGGGAGGGGCAGAGAGATGGAGACAGAATCTGAAGCAGGCTCCAGGCTCCGAGCTGTTAGCATAGAGCCCCACATGGGGCTCGAACTCATGAGCAGTGAGATCGTGATTGGATGCCTAACCGACTGAGCCACCCAGGCGCCCCTAAAGTTACAATTCTTTGTTAGTTTACATTGCACAATGAGCCTTCAACATTAAAACTCAAATTGCACCATGTTATTTGAACTATGGCCTCAAAAGATTCTGTCACATGGCGATTACTACAAATTTTAAATGTAACCTCAACGAAGTGAATTTTACAAAAACTAAAATAAAAGGATTGTGTACTATGTCTTTAAAAGTTCTGGAATTATCAGATGAAGAATCATCAGTGGATATTACATGTACTGGGCAAAAGTCTGATGAGGGACAGGATATTGACTTCGTCTCAACAGATCTGCCCAAAGATTACCTATTAATTACAAAGAAAAAATTGATCTACTTCATAGTAAACGAACTTAGCAAATACTACCTTTGTGTACCGCCTGGATATGAAGCACTCAAACAGACATGTTGTTTTGTGCTATATCTTTCTACAAAAAGTGCATAACCTGAATTGAATCATGAAGAAGTATCAGACTTCTGAATGGAGGGACATTCTACAGAGCAAATGGCTTATATACTTCAAACGTGTCAGTAATAGAAGACAAGTAAATTACTCCAGTTAAAAGAGACTAAAGAGGGGCACCTGGGTGGCTCAGTAGGTTAAGCATCCAACTTCGGCTCAGGTCATGATCTCATGGTCTGTTCAAGCCCCATGTAGGGCTCTGTGCTGACAGCTCAGAGCCTGGAACCTGCTTCGGATTCTGCGTCTCTGTCTCTGACCCTCCCCTGCTCACAGTGTCTCTCTCTCTCTCTCTCTCTCTAAGAAATAAATAAACATTAAAAAAAATTTTTTTTAATTTTTAAAAGAGATTAAAGAGATACATTAACTGTTAGGGGGTAAAATGTGTCCTCTCAAAAAGAGATGTTAGAATCCTAACTCCCAATACCTCAGAATATGACCTTATTTGGAGACAGGGACTTCACAGAGGTAATCAAGTTAAAGTGAGGCCATTAGGATGGGCTCTAATCTGGTGTCCTTGTAAGGAGAGACTCGGACACAGATGTGTGCACAGGGAGAAGGGCCCCGTGAAGGTGAAGACAGAGGTCAGAGTGATGTGCACGGAAGTCAAGGAACACCAAAGGCTGCCAGGAAACCATCAGAAGCTGAGAGAGAAGCACAGAGCAGATTCTCCCCCACAGCCTCAGAAGGATCCAAAGCTGTCTACATCTTGATCTTGGACTTCTGACCTCCAGAATTATAAGACAATAAATGTCTGTTATTTTAAGGCACCCCGTCCGTGGTACTTTGTTACAGCAACCCTAGAAAACTAATACAACTAAATATAAGTCACGAGCCTGGCCTGGATCTGGGTTGCCCGAGAAAAGTATGATGAAGGACATGACTGGACAACTGTCAATCCATACAAAGGTTTGCGATTACAGTATTGTATCAATAGTATTGTTATTTCCTTGATTTGACCACTGCTGTTCTGCTATTCTCGTGGACCATTTAGACGGGTCCTGGGGCGGAGGCGAACTAGACACAGGTAGGTGATGTTTTAACCAGAACCAAGTCCTGTGGCTCTAAAATCACCTCCAGGCCGCACCCCTGTGTCACATGTGCTCTAGCCCAGCAGTCATTCTTGATGTGTCCCTCTTCTCATGGTCTCATCCTACTCGTCACAAGTTTCTGTCAATTCCACCTCAAAATACACACTGAATCCATGCACCTCAGTCCAACCAAGCCACCTCAGTCCAAGCTTTCATCAGCGTTGCCACCGGTCTCTGCTTCCACTGTTTTCCTTCTATGGCTCTCTCTCTTCATAACGGCCAGAGCGATATTTTAAAATGGAAAAATATGCCATAGGGAGTCTTTTTTGCCAGAACCTCAAGTCTGAGTCTAACAATACCTCTAGATACAGCCAACAGCTTACAGAGGAACACAGCAAAGACGCAAAGAGATGGTAAAAATCCAGGTTGTGGGAAATTCAACGTGAAAAATGACCTAGCTTTTTCAATAAATAAGCTGTGGGAAAAAATTGTATAGTGGAAACCTATAAAAGAAGAAGCTTAAGAGTCTTACCTCAACTGACTGCACCCTGTAAACTTTGTTTGGACCCTGATTTGAACAAACTAACTGTAGATAATTTTGTAAAATGTAGTTTAATGTTTTTTATATATTTTAAAAAATTTTTAATGTTTATTTTTGAGAGAGACAGAGCACAAGTGGGGGAGGGGCAGAGAGAGAGGGGAAGACACAGAATCTGAATGGGGCGCCAGGCTCTGAGCTGTCAGCACAGAGCCCAACGCGGGTCTCGAACTCACGAACTGCAAGATCATGACCCAAGCTGAAGTCAGACGCTTAACTGACTGAGCCACCCAGTTACTCCTGCTGTAGACAGTTTTTTGTGAGATATGTGAATACTGATTGCAATGATGACAAGAAATTTATGTTAATATTTCCAAGTATGATAATGGTATTAGGATCATGTTAAAAACAGTTTAAAGATACATATTAAAAGTATTTATAAATGACAGAATATCAGACGTGCTTAAAATTAACGTGGTAGGGAACTGGATGGAGTTATAGTGGATAATTATTGGACCTGGGGGTAAAGTTTATGGGGTTCATTGTATTATTCCTTCTACCTTTGTACATGTTTGAACATTTCCACAATAAAATGTTTAAAAATGTGAATCAGATCATATAACCCCACTGAAAATCTATTAAAAGCTTCCTATTATAAATTCCTGTTAAAATTGAAGATCTTGTATGGAAAGAGCCTAAGTGTCCATCAACAGACGAATGGATCAAGAAGATGTGGTTTATCTATACCATGGAATACTACATGGCAATGAGAAACAATGAAATCTGGCCATGTGTAGCAACACGGATGGACCTTGAGGGTGTTATGCTGAGCGAAATAAGTCAGACAGAGAAGGACAAATATCATATGTTTGCACGTATAGGAGGATTAGGAGGAACTTGACAGAGGACCAAGGGGGAGAAGAAGGGGGAAAATGGTGGGGGAAAGGGAGAGAGGCAAACCATGAGAGACTCTTGAATGCTGACAAAAACTGAGGACTGATGGATGTGGGGGGGGGATGGGCATGGAGGAGGACACTTGTGGGGATGAACACTGGGTGTTATGTGGAAACTAATTTGACAATAAACTATTTGTAAAAAAAAAAAAAAAATTGAAGATCTTGGGGCATCTAGGTGGCTCAGTCAGTTGAGTGCCTAACTCTTGATTTTGGCTGTCATGACCCCAGGGTTGTGGGATTGAGTCCCTCATCAGGATCCTTGCTGAGATTGAGCCTGCTTAAGATTCTCTCTCTCTCTCTCTCTCTCTCTCTCTGCCCCTCGCCCCTGCTCCCACTCACTCTCTAAAAAATAAAGCAAAACCTTGAAAGCCTTTGCATTGGCCCACAATGCCACAGGAGGTCGGCACCTGGCCTACCTTTCTGCCCTTGTTTACCATCACACCCCCTCTAGCTCGCCCTAGAGCCATCACACCCCCTCTGAGCTCTTGCCCTCAGGACCTGCACACTTGCTTTTCCTCAGACTTGAGCAGTCTTCCCCAGACCTTCACGTTGTAACTGATTTTCTTTCCTTACTTTGGACCCAGCTCATCCTCCTCTTCCTCAGCAAGGCCTTCCCTATATACTCTATCTAAATTAGCATTCTCCAAGGGGTGCCTGGGTGGCTTAGTCGGTTAAGTGTCCGACTTTCGCTTAGGTCATGATCTCGCGGTTCGTGGGTTCGAGCCCCACGTCGGGCTCTGTGCTGACTGCCAGCTCAGAGCCTGGAGCCTGTTTCGGAGTCTGTGACTCCTTCTCTCTCTGACCCTCTTCTGCTCACGCTGTCTCTATCTCTCTCTCTCCTAGAAATAAATAAAACATTAAAAAAAAATTTTTAAATTAGCATTCTCCACCACCCCCAGGTACTCTATCCCCTTAGCTTAATTTATTTTCTTTCTTTCTAGTTTACTAAATAATACAATTCCAAATAGGGGGATTTGTTTACTTGCTTAATGCCTCTGTTTGTCACTAGATTAACCAGCTCCATTATTCCTCAGAGTCTCCCCTGTGCCTAACACAGAACCTGGTACGTTATTAAATAGTTATTGAACAGATGAATATATTCATGAAAAAGAGACCATATACCCCCACACCCAACCCGGACACAGAGAACCCAAACCACATCTTACTGCCTACATTAACTGGATTTTGTGGTCCTATGCTTTCATTAGCACTTTTTTTTAATGTTTTTTTTTTATTTATTTCTAGGAGAGAGAGAGAGACAGCGTGAGCAGGGGAGGGTCAGAGAGAGAGGGAGTCACAGACTCTGAAACAGGCTCCAGGCTCTGAGCTGGCTGTCAGCACAGAGCCAGACGGGGCTCGAACCCACGAACTGTGAGATCATGACCTAAGCGAAAGTCGGACGCTTAACCGACTAAGCCACCCAGGCGCCCCCCCACTTTTTTTTAGTAGTTTTCCTGAATGTCCAGCCCATGCAAATAGTTTGACTATCAATAGCCAGTTTTCCCGTTGAGATGATCTGGATTCCCTTGCCTTGATGTTACCACCAATTTTCTACTGTTGTGCATTGGTTCCTATCCAACCCTGAAGTGAAAGACAGGCCTGAAACCAAACTTCCAACTCTCAATAAATTCTGGCCTTACCTTCTCCTGAGACACTACCAAAGCTTTGCCAAGTAGTGCTCTCCCTTACGGGAATAAGCAATCACCTCTTTTTGTCTTACATTGTTACCTTGGTGGTATTAGGAAAGTCAGCTTCTGACAAGAGAAGTAAAATCCAAATACAGTAGCCAAACTAAGTAACAGTTTAATACCTGGAGGAATTAATAACATAGTTAACAGTGCCTAGTCCTGGTATATTGAAATCGAGACAAAACGAAAAATCAGTGACAATGATCTTTCCTTTCTCAATATTGACTTGTGCTCCCTTAAATTGTGTCCCAGGGGAATGCCTCACTTACCTGAACCTATTCCCAGGATTACTAGTAAAAACTGATGTAATAAGTAACAGAGTAGGGAGTGCATAGTTTTGAAACAGTGGATTAGTATGTTGCTTAAAGTTACAAGGATAAATTAGGGGGAGATAAATAAGGGGATGGTGAAGTATGCTAGACCTTCATTTATCGTGGTATGAAATCAAAAGGTAACTAAAACGAACAAATCAAGCACTATCATGTATTTTATTTAGCAACTTTTTAATAATCAGAATTTAAAACACAACTAGTTAAAAGGGGCTGCCTCTGAGGATGGGGAGCTTTCGCATTACAAACTGTCGGACACTAGGTTTCCTAAACGTTTCTTCAGGCGTTTGTTACTTTGATGACGACGATGATAACTGGGAAAGCAAAAAAGTCTAACCTGCCAGCTCGGTCGCACACCCACCCCATAAACAGGGAGCAGCGCTTGCAATCAATCCCACACCCAGCTCCCTGAAGGCAATGCTTCTGTCAGCAAGGATGCCATTATCTTAACAAAAGATAACTCATGTCTCTTCTTCCCAGTGCAACTTTTGTTCTCGTTCCTTTTTTTTCCCCCCAATCTGGGAGGGTTCGGCGAAATCCTACAACAACCCACCCCACCAACGTCGCAAGTCCAACGGACTCAACTCCCGCTCAGAACCCTAGGTCCTCCCCCCCCGTTTCATGTCCGGGTAAGCCTGCACGCAGACCCGGAAGCGGCGGGACAGGCAAGTGCTAAGGCGCAGGCGCACTCCTCCGCAGCCCCGTCGTCCCGCCCCTTCCCAACCCCCTCGCCAACCTGTCAGGGCGTCGCGGGGCCTTGGGTTCCCTCTTTTCGCCCCGCGCGGTCACGTGAGAGTGAGGGGCGGGTTAGCAGGAGCTTCTCGCTTCTTCCTCCAGGGCAATTTCTGGCCCGTCTTCCGGGGTCCCCTCCCCTGGGGGCCGCCCTAGGGCTTCCCTGGAAGAGAGCTGGGGGCTCGTCCGCCCAGCTGCCGGCCGGGGTCACGGAGCCCACGCCGGCGCCGCCTCCGCCTTGGCCGCAGAGGGTGGAGCGCAGACGGGCCGCTGGAAAGGAGAAGGGGCGGGCCGGGGCGGGCCGGGGCGAGCGGGGGCGGGGTCTCGCGCCCTCTTAGGGCGGGGCCCGCGCCGGAGCTGCGGACACCCGTTGTCGCCGTCGCCGCCACCGCCACCGCCACCTCGGCTTCTGCCGCCACCGCCGCTGTCAGTCGTCACCATGAACCAGGATCTTCGCAGGGAGCGGGACGGCGCCAGCTTCAACCCGGAGCTGCTCACGCACGTCCTGGACGGCAGCCCCGAGAACACCCGGCGTCGCCGAGAGATCGGTGAGGGCGGCGGGCGAGGCCTCCCTCCTTCCCCGAGCGCGGCTCGAGACTCCCTCGATGAGGAGTCGTAGAGGGGGCGCTGTAGAGAGTAGGCCGCAGAGCCTGGCCCCGCTGTAGGGGAGCGGGGCCCCCGGTGCCCGGGGCGGCCTGGAGCGGAGTGCTGCGTGTCCGTCCATCCCGAGAGGGGACCTGTGCCCGCCCCCTGAAACCTGCTGGGCTTCAAGGTGTCACGGAGCCCTGATTTTCTGTCTTCCTCCTGATGCCCTTTAACTCCCTTGCAGAGAACCTGATTCTGAATGACCCAGACTTCCAGCACGAGGACTTGAATTTCCTCAGGCGCAGCCAGCGCTACGAGGTGGCTGTTAAGAAGAGCGCCGCCATGGTGAAGAAGATGAGGGAGTTTGGCATCTCAGACCCTGACGAGATCCTGTGGTTTAAAAAGTAGGTATGCCTTCCCGTAGATGAAGTGCCCGGGCCCAAACTACATCTAAACCCGCAGCCTGTGGTGTCCTTTTTCATCGTGCTTAGTGTTTGAAGACTCAAGTTGCACATTCCCCCCCCTCCCACGTTAAAGTTAGGTGCCTGAAAAACAGCGTTTACTTTTGTGTTGAAGTCCTTTAAAGGGATGACATTTGTAGAAGGCTGATTATGAATGAAGATGCTGCAGAGGGTTTGTTTGTTTTTTGTTTTTTCCTTTAGAGGAATCCGTACCAATTTCTTTGGTTCAGGCATCTCAACTTTGAGTGATTTGAGTTGCAAAATGACTTTGCTCCTTGTAAGAAGGAGACTTGTTAAATGTAAAGGCAGAATTTGGAATGATTAAAAAAAATTTTTTTTTTACTGTTATTTGTTTTTGAGAGAGAGAGAGACAAGGTGGGGCAGAGAGGGAGGGAGACACGGAATCCCACGCAGGCTCCAGGCTCTAAGCTGTCAGCACAGAGCGGGACAAGGGGCTGGAACCCACGAACAGGGAGATCAAGACCTGAGTGGAAGTCCAACAGCTGAGCCACCCAGGCGCCTCCTGGAACAATTTTTAGTTCAAGATACTCCAAACAGTATCTTGGAGCAATAACAGATTGTCTTTCCATATGAGAGTGTAGGTCTTGAGTTTAATGGAAAATGTGGGGTGGATGAAGATTTTAGAATTGAATGTAAAGCATTCTAAGAACCCAGCATTCTTAAATCTGTTGGCGCTGGGATTTAAGTGGCTCTTGGCCGTAGGAGACCTCAAAAAAATATGCCTTGGTCCTTATGCTAAAAAGAGCGTGTGCTTTTTCCAGACCATCTGTTTTTGTTCTGTTTTGTTTTTTGATTAGAAATAAAATAAGCACACTTTTTTTTGGCCTTTATCTAAATATTCTATAATTACATGATCTTAGCACAAGATCCTTTCTTTGACCTGTGGCCTCTCTTACGCTTCTTGTTTACTCCTGGGCACTTCATTTTTCAGGTTTCCACATTTTAGAAGGATTCCAGTGTTTTCTGTCAGTAAAGATTAAATGACAAGAATGGTGTATATTCAAGAGCCACGAAGAATGGAACTTGTTACATGTTCTGCTTTTATGTAGTAATGGAAATTTCACCCTTATTCTACTGCCTCTAGTACGTTTGACATCCAGTTATTTTCAGTCTGACCTGGTTATTATTGTGGAGGATGAAATCACTTACTCTGGCCATTAGGACTGCCTGAGAACCCCTTTCCGTTTTAGTCATAAAGTTATGATTTATTTATTTTTGGTAGTCCAAACCAGAGGACTTATTTCCCAGTGTTCTTTTTTCACTTTTGAAGTTTGTATCTCCTCATGGCTGTGGGAACATTGAGGTAGAGTAAACTCCTAGATGATTATGTGCCGGAATTGTTGGGTTTTATGTAAAATTTAAAAATTTAGGAAGACTTTATTTATTTACTTATTTTTGAAGCAACCCAAAAGAAGACGTTTGTTTTGTTTTGCCTTTAAATGGTTGATGCAGCGTGTTTCAGATTTGGTTAGGAAATTTCATAATCAGTCGTGGTTCAGAGCATGTAACCAGAGTGGAGTCACAATAAAGTATAACAAATTCCTTTCTGTGGGTTAAAGAGCAGAGGACACGAGCCAGTTGTTTTGTCTATCAATTTTCGTGACATAGACTTTGCTGTTTAGGGAACGTAGAGTACAAAGTTTAACACACCTTTTGACGTCCTTCTAGTTGCTCTCTGATAGGGCAGGGAGATCAATTTCTGCAAGAAAAGGGGATTGAAAATTAATCTTGGCAGGTACTGAATGCCATGGAGTCTAAGCCTGCCTTCCATTGTAACCCACACCCATGTTTCATGTAAGAAAGAAGTGCCACCAGTTAACTATCACACACTGTTAATTGTGAGAAACACCTGACTTTTTCCATGCCAGAACTGATGAAATATAGTAATATTTCTCTTTCTGGAGATTTTGAGCAATTACTGGTTTCTTTACAGTTATTTCTCCTATCTCAAAATAAAATTCACACATGGGACTATTAAAGTTGATGGAATATTAATAAAATACTGAGTTTTCTCAATTTGAGCAGTGAAAGAAGTGTGGTCTCCAGTCCATGGTGTAAAAACCTTGCTGCCTGGGGAATGTGAAATTTGTTTTCCTAATCTCCTCTCCTATAATTTTGTGTTTTGTAACGACAAAATTACAAAAGACAAAATTTGTTTACTGTTTACTATGAAAACTGTAAAATGTTCTTAAGAGTATTAAATTAAAAAAACATTTTTTTTTTAACATTGATTTATTTTTGAGAGACAGAGAAAGTCAGATCATGAGCAGGGGAGGGGCAGAGAGAGAGGGAGATAGAGAATCTGAAGCAGGCTCCAGGCTCTGAGCTGTCAGCACAGAGCCCAATGCAGGGCTCAAACTCACAAACCACAAGATCATCACCTGAGCTGAAGTCGGACGCCCAATCGACTGAGCCACCCAGGCGCCCCATCTCTCTTTAGGTTTTTAAAGCTGATTCCTTGAAAAGCATTTTCAGGAGGGATTAAACATAATTTAAAAACAAGCACTGGGATTTTGTTCATGAGTTGGTTTTCGGGTATCTTCAAAAGAATCTGTGTCTATTAACATGAACATTGGACAGTCTTTGTCTCAGGTCACATGTTTTTACCTCTGAGTTTCCCAGAATTATACTGTGTCAGTATCATCATTTTACAAACCCACAGCCTCCTCACTTCCCTCCAGGGAATAGGAGTGTCTTATCTTACCACCATTTTTAGCACCTAAATTACTGCTTCTGTTTCTCAGAAACTTTTTTAAGTCCATTTCCTCATTTAGGAAAATATGACTGTTCAGGAATGTGGTAGTGCTCTTACTCTGAGGGAATGATTGCTGCATTTGTCTACCTCCTCAGGCTTTTGACCCTCACTTCAGTGAGGTGGGGTGTTACTTCTCTATTCTCCAACAGCAGAAAACTCCTGTTAATCCAAGTTACTTGGAAGCTAACTCAACTCACTTCTGTTCATACCCTCCTTTTCCTTTTTGTTCTCCATTTAGTTTAAATTGATATTTGATATTGGTGTAAACATTCTAGAACCTCTGTGTTAAAAAGGCATTTCTGATATTCCTTGGATCCAGGCACCCCTTAGATGTTTCCGTCTGTCCCCAGCACCCCTGAAAGGTGATCTTCCAACCTGAAGGTGGAGGGATTGGTTTCAGGGCCTCCCCAAAAGTGAATTGGCAGCCTTCTCCCTCTCTTAATTTATGCTGTCCTCATTGGACACACCAAGAGAAACCGGTGACACTGCTTCCTATTCATTCCTTGCAGAGTTGTGAAGAGCAGTTAGGTGACCCTTGTTTTGTACTTTAAGATAGACAGAGGGGCGCCTGGGTGGCTTAGTCGGTTAAGCGTCCGACTTTCGCTTAGGTCATGATCTCGCGGTTCGTGGGTTCGAGCCCCGCATCGGGCTCTGTGCTGACTGCCAGCTCAGAGCCTGGAGCCTGTTTCAGTCTGTGACTCCCTCTCTCTCTGACCCTCCCCTGCTCACGCTGTCTCTCTCTCTCCTAGAAATAAATAAAAAATATTAAAAAAAAAAAAAAAGAAAAAAAAAAGACAGAAAGGCAGGTAGATAGAACAAAATAGAGCCCTGTAAAATCTTTAACAGCGTAGCCAAGCTGACTAGTTTATGTAAATTGTATTTTAACTACTCCACAGATTCTGTTTTATTATTGATTAATTTTATTTTATTTGAGAGCACGCACACACATGTGCAAGCAGGGGAGGGACAAGGAGAGAGAATCTCAAGCAGGCGTCATCGCAGAGCCAACAAGGGCCTCGGTCTGATGACTGTGAGAGTGTAACCTGAGCCAAAATCAAGAGTCAGATGCTCAAGTGACTAAGCCACCCAGGTGCCCCCATAGATTGTTTTATGAGAAGATAGTTGAAGCCTGAATTTTAGTATGATTGGAATTCCTTTAATCTGGAGGGATTATCAAAACCATCACATTATCTACTTACCCGTCTGTAAACTCAGAAGACCTTTAGAGATATGTGGCTTGGCCCTGGAATATATATTTACTATCCTAGATGTCTGTTTATCTAGGGAAAGATTAAACTATTCTTTAGATGCTTTTGTTAACCGTCCTACAAATAACTGTCCTATGGAGTTCCCTCTGATTTTCAAAACAAGTGAAACCTGAATATAAACACACTCCAAAGAATCCAACCAATCAAACCAACAAATAATACCAACAAAACAAATAAAACACAAAGAGATTTCTAGGCTATAAAACATGGGCAGAATTTGCTTCCTGGATGAAGTGTAGAATTAAAGAGGAATTCTGGCCCCAAAATGACTTGGGCGGGGAGGCGGTAGATACCACCAGATTTGGCCTTTTTGGTGGGAAAATGGTAAATTTCCCATTTAATTTCTTTTTTTTTTTTTTTTTATATTTTTATTTTATTTCTAGGATAGAGAAAGACAGCGTGAACAGGAGAGGGTCAGAGAGAGAGGGAGACACAGACTCTGAAACAGGCTCCAGGCTCTGAGCTGGCAGTCAGCACAGAGCCCGACGCGGGGCTCGAACCCACGAACCGCGAGATCGTGACCTAAGCGAAAGTCGGACGCTTAACCGACTAAGCCACCCAGGCGCCCCCCCATTTAATTTCTTAAGAGAAGGGTTCAAATTGTCCTAACGTCAGTCCCTGAGGGCTATGGCTGTCTGGCAAGAATGGGTAGTAGAATCCAGTTTCTAGAGTAAGGCTGAGATCCCTTTTCTTTTCTCTCCTGTAGACTTCATTTGGTCAATTTTGTGGAACCTGTGGGCATCAATTACTCCATGTTTATTCCTACCTTGCTGAATCAGGGTACCACTGCTCAGCAAGAGAAATGGCTGCTCTCCTCCCAAGGACTCGAGATAATTGGCTCCTACACCCAGACGGAAATGGGCCACGGTTAGTCCACGTTCGAGGGTCCGTGGGTAACCCACCTCAGGACTTAAATTGACAAATGACCCCTGGTGTTCAGTTTTTCCTGCTGCTACCTTTTGGGATTTTGTCTTTAAGCTGTCAAACCTTAAGCAAAAGCCAGCTTCTCGTTTGCTCGTAGGTCATTTCCCATCCAGGACTCTCATCCTCCACTGTTCCTTCTAAAAGTGTTTTTACCCCTGCTTCACATGCCCCATTTTAATGGCTGTTGAGCAGTTTGGAAAGATAGGATTGAAACATGGCAAAATCGTGCTGGTGTCTAATTATACAACATGACTTTGTTGGGAATTCTTGAGAGTGTTAATGCCTTAGCAACATCTGGAAGTTGCCTCTGCTTTAATGAAGCTGAAGATGCGGATTTTCTGGGCAGGGCAGAGAGAGCATTTAAATGTCTTCCTCTTTCTTACATTGCCTGCTGGCAGGGCTATAAGGCAGTTTGGGGAAAAGCTCATGATTCTCTGCCTTGACTACAGCAGTCTTTTTATTATACCTTTTTCCTTTACATGTTTTTGGACTTTGTATTGTCAGTCATTGGTTAGATTGTTCATAAATACCCTACTTTCAAAAAAGTTTTGTGCTTGGTCTTAAGGTGCAGGAGGTTTGTTTTCATAGACAAGGCCATTGGCCAGGTTTGGGGGTTTTGAATTTGAGCTGCCCAGTCTCATTCCTTAATTACCATAATGCTTCCATTGTGTAAGTAAGGAGAAGAGGAAGGGATGCAGATACCATGAAGACTTCATTTTTGTGTTTGATTTGGTGCTTTTTGATTTGTGAAATGTTTGAAGATGTTCTTTATCATAATCCCCGTGAGAGCTGCAGGTGCTGTCGCAATGTCATCCTACAAACACCCGGCCAAGACACCCAGGGCTTTAGCTGCAGGATGGCCAGTACTAAAATAACCTGCCTGAGGGCAGGACTGTAGCACTCATACAGTCTTCCTGGTGGGGGGAGGTGGCGGAGAGAAAGAGGGAGAGTTTTGCAAATTTGAAATAGTTTCGCAGTACAGAACCCTTTGTTTTTGTGTGGATCATTATGGAATTTGACTTCTAGTGATGCTATTTATAGGAGGCATAAAGATATAAATTATTCTGAGGCTAAATGGGCCTGAGACATATATCAGTCTAACCTTTCTGCCTCCGTAAAAGTGCATTGTAAATGTATACTTGCTGTCGATTTTGAAAGAGAGGAAGAAATGGAGACTTGAAGTTTACCTGCTTGAGGAGCCCAGAAATTGGACTGAGATCCTATGTTGTTCTGGGTGAGTTTGCATTTGTTAGTTTTTCTTTCCTTTACTGCTCCTGTTTTCCAGATATTTTCTTGTACTTGAACCAACTTTGTCTTAAATCTGTGCATTTTAGAGAACAGAGTTGCGAGATTAGGTCTTGCTTCTTGCTGGAATCTTGTCCCTTCATATTGGTTTCTTGGGCTTTGTCCACTGCTGTTCTTTTCCAGGGGCACCAGGTTGTCGGTTTGTTTGCATCCTGTGACAGTATAGCCTTGTGTAAGAATAAGTCCTTCAACATCAAAGAGACTGGAAATAGAGCAAATTGTGCAGATCGAGGAAACCATGAGCCTCTGGAACTTCAGTTGGTCAACGATGATTATCTAAAGTATTGTCACAGAATTGGCTGTCACTTCCAGTTTGGGACTCTTTCAGCTCTAGGTGGCTGCTGAGAAGTGAGGAGATGGTATTGCTCAGGCTCATTGCAGGATCCTCAAGAATCTTAAAACTCAGCCCCTTGCATGCAAGTCTTGATCACCTGTTTTCTCCTTTCCCTCCCCTAAATACCCACCTGTCTGTGTAGGGACACAAAACCGTACACACATTTGGTCTGTGACCTTTAATCAAAGGCAGGGGTGTGGGCTGAGGGGTGCGCCCTCTCTGTGGGGTTCTGGTGTTGAAGGGACCGTCTGTGGAACATGGTCCAGTGAGAATCATCCTGGCCATACATTTCTCCGGGTCACAAAGCAGGTGGTATGTTTGGACTTGACAGATACGTGATCATTTCAAGTTCTGGCCACTTTACAGCAGTTCTTGTTTTGTCTCCTGTTATTGTTATTTAGGAAACTAGAACTTGTATAACCCATGGTTACCGTCCTGGAAGATTGGTGAGCTACGCCTGCACCTTCCCGTCTCTAATGCTCAAATATGAACTAAAGCACCTTTCTTCCCCTGACACTTGAGCAATAGATTGTAAACCGGATTGTGTAAGCCACTGGTCTTCTCCACTTGTACTTTCAGTGCTCTGTCTCTTGTCCTCTTTCTTCCGAGCGAGTCTCTTCCCTGTTGGTCTTCTCATGAGACCCGCTCCTGTCGTTTTTGGGCTGTTTCTAATTCCCCGCTATTGTTATCAATAACAACATAAACTTCTTATTAAAAACTGTGTCTTTTGGGGTTGTATCTTTTTCAGATGTAAATCACTGTATTGAAAGGTACATTATGTAGCCTTCATTTCATAGTTTAACACAGAACCCTTTTAAGTGGCTTACTAGCATACTGTGTCTCCGTACACCCCATCAGCATGGTTACTTTACTTTTTTTTTTTTTTTTTTTTGCTACTTTCATATCTAAGAGTTAAAGTTTTAATTTTCCAGTGCCAGATGCCAGTGAGCCTGGATGTTATTACATGTTTTGGCTTACTGTATATGTTTCCTGTGTATAAACTGGTTTTTTCTGAGTATTGATTGAATAGAATCTGTATGTTGATCTTACATGATTATATTGTCGCCTTCCAGCGTTTTTTCTATTGCCTTCTGTTTTGTTAAACATTTTGGCCTTCTGTGTTGAAGGCATCCTTCCCTGAGTAGGTTTAAAATTTTTTCCCCATAGCTTGGATATTCTCTATTTTCTTTTAGTTTGTTTGTTTGATGTTTAATGCTTTGACTTGCATATGGTATAGAGTAATGAATGAACCCCATGCTGATTTTATGTTTTATTAACTAGTTTTTTTTTCCCCATTGTTATATTCTTTCCGGTTCTTCTTAGAGTTTTATAAGAGTTTTGGTTTATCTCCGGAACCTTAAAATATGTTACGTTGATTGGTCCCTTTATTTTTCTCATAAACATCATAAACTTTGGTTCATTATTGCTTTGCAAGATATTTAAAAATCCAGTAAGATATGCCTGTTGTTGTTACATTTTAAGACCCATGTATTTGGTGAATTCTGATCTTAATTTGTCAAAATCTAAGTTATATTCTACAGGAATTTCAAATCCGTGTTACATTAAATCTTTATACTTCCAGGGCGCCTGGGTGGCTTAGTCGGTTAAGCGTCCGGCTTTCGCTTAGGTCACGATCTCGCGGTTCGTGGGTTCGAGCCCCGCGTCGGGCTCTGTGCTTACTGCCGGCTCAGAGCCTGGAGCCTGTTTCAATCTGTGACTCCCTGTCTCTCTGACCCTCCCCTGCTCATGCTGTCTCTCTCTCTCTCTCCTAGAAATAAATAAAACATTAAAAAAAAAAAAATCTTTATACTTCCTTGGGAAGTATTATCTTTATTATAATAAAGGACTGACCTCCTGACCAGGATTTAGCAATTTCTTCTCTGTCATTTATATCTTCTTTTATCTATTCTCCTAGGTATTGATATGTCTTCTTAATTAAGTCTTTAATATCCTGAGCTAAGTTACTTAAAAAATTTTTAATATTTTGATGCTTTTATAAATTGTTTTTCTCTTTACTGATGTATAACGGTCCTAATGGATAAGAATGCAGTGGGTTTTTTTTCCCCTAATAGCCTAGAGCTTTTCTATATTCATTTATTTTTTTTTTTTTAAATACTCATTTATTATTGATGATATTTTGTTGTTGATTCCCTGGCATTAGAGTCATGAAGTACATGGAGATGCTATTTTGAGTTCTTCCTTTCTCATATATTAATCATTTGGTGGAATCATTTTGTCCCCAGCATTGGCTGACAGCCTTTCCAGCCCCGCATCACATGGCGGAGACCAGGCAGGCCTTTTGGTGTTAAGGTTTTAAAAGAATTGACTGCAGCAGTTCACCAAAGTAAAATGTTGGTCCTTTGTAATTTTAAAATAAATTAGTTAAAAATAATATACAGTCTGTATCATGCATAACCAACTTTTTGCAACAAATACTTGATTTAAGTAAAAAAAAATTTTAAACTGTCCAGTTTTTATTTCTCCTTGTAACGTATCTAAATTTCATCCGCTTGTGAATAGTCCTTATTCTTAGTCACAAGAGACATTTTTCTCCTAAAAACGTTCTTCGGTCTCAAAACAGTTTCTGATTACAGTAGTTTGCCCCTGGCCCTACTAAGTGTATTTTCGTAACCTTGGCGTTTGTTACTCCATTGTACCGCACACGGATGCAGACCCCTCCCGTGAGTCTGACGGGGTTCTTCAGACGGGCCCCGCTTTACCAGCAGTGCCCTGGGTTCTGTTAATGCAAGGGAGTCTTTCAGCGCTAAGAGTGGCTGGTCCCAGGCCTCAGTTTTCAGCCCTGGTCCAAAGAGTTTTCTTCTGTCGGATCCTAGGTGTGCATTTATTTTTCTTCCTAGACACCACCCTTTTCAAAACTGGAGACAGTGGCATTCCTGTTTGTGAGTGAAAGCACTCTCTCGTCACATGAATGTGTTTTTCTGAGGATTTCCACTGTTTTTTTAGCTTTTTAGTTTGAAATGATTATAAATTCATAGGAAGTTGCAGAAATAGCACAGGGAGATTCCATTGACCTTTCACCCAGTTGCCACCAGTGCTGACACCTTATGGGATTTCCATTTGGCACTTCCTAGGAGAGCTGCTCCGGTCTGGGCAAGGTTTTCTGGGGTCCTCATCATGGTGCTCAGTCCCAATTGCACTCGGATGAGAACTGCCCCGGTTAGAAGATGTGATTGGGTGGTGGGATTCTTGTCCTCGCTCTGCCATGATCTTGATCCGAAGGCACTTAACTCACCTCAGTCTAATTTCTTTGTAAAATGAGCACGTTGGTCGCGCGTTCTTTGATTTTTATGTGATTGGATAACTGAAAGCCCCACCACCCAATTGGAAGATATAATCGATCAGCCCTCACCTGGGCAGTGTGCCCTGCTTACTTCCCTCCTTACTTTATGAACAAACAAATTTTAAAACTGCAATGTTGTGTGGGTTCATTTCTAAGAAAGCAGTAAGGATTTATTTTCAATAGGAAATAGATTCACACAGAAGTTTAAGGCACCTGCAAATTTTAAATGGAAAAGAATGACTTTAGAAAGTGGATTCCGGGGGTGCTTGGCTGGCTGAGTTGGTAAAGCATGTGACCCTTGATCACAGCATCATGAGCTCAAGCCCCATGCTTGGTGTGGAGCCTACTTTAAAAAAATAAACAAAATAAAAATTTTTGAAAAGTGGGTTCAAAATTACTAAACCTAAGATGTTTGTTATCATTAGTGATATTTCCTGTTTGACCAGCCTGTTATGCATGAATCTGTTGTTTGTAATTATTATTATGGTCTTTACTAGAAATTGCATCTCTTTTTTTTAAATTTCTGCACTTAATTACTGGATGAAGAGCACTGTCCATTTTTGTATTAAATTGTTTCCGGAGGGCATGGCTGCGTATTTGTGATGAATCTGAATGAAACAACCAGATTTACATCAGGGATGTGATCTGTGCTGGGTGTTTTATGGGCCAGCGCAAAGGATGCCAGCCTGGAAGCATTATTGAAAATGCATCTAGGATGGAAACCAACTTGACAATAAACTATATTAAAAAATAAACATAAATTTAAAAAAAGAAAATGCGTCTGGGAGAGCATATTGGCGGTCTGAGAGAACAAAGTTCTCCTGTCTCACCTTCTCAGCAGGGTAGATCATCATACAACTTAAATTCTCCATTCCATACAACCTCTTCACATTTCTTATTTCTTCTGGTTTAATCGCAAGGCTGGGATCCTCTGCCTGATGTGCATATTTCTGTGCCGCATGGGCTTTGGAGTCGGAGGCCAGTCCTCAACCAGATGAATTATTCCAGAGCTGAGTAGCCTAAGAAAAAACTTCTCACCAAATTAAGAAAACTGGAATTTGCCAAGAGTTTATGAAAGTAATACAGAAAGAGGAAGTGCTCCCATCCATGATAAAGTCCACCAAGCTAACTCATACTGAAAAAAAAAATTTTTTTTTCTCCTCTCCCTTACTCTGTTCACATTGCTGATTTCTCTCACACCTGATGACTCTTCTCTCAAATGCCCATCCTTGGTGTTTCTTCGAAGTTTTGTGCACCGAGGGCGGCCCGAGCCTCTGGATCTTCACTTGGGCATGTTCTTGCCTACTTTGCTTCACCAGGCGACCGCAGAACAACAGGAACGGTTCTTCATGCCCGCCTGGAACTTGGAGATCATTGGCACTTATGCCCAGACAGAGATGGGCCATGGTACGGTGCATTCAGTCTACCTTCTGGGTTGGGTGGGGCTCTGCAAGCTCAGCCAATAGGGAGAGCCCACCACATGTTGGCAATGGCATTTCCACATCCTGTGGTCTTTCTGCAGGGTCCAGGTTTTTCACGCACACAAGCCTTGGCGTAGACATTGCTTTGGTCAGGGGAAATGAAAGGTTGTACTATCACAGAGATAGGCTGAGTATTCTTTTTCATGGTTCCCCTTCAGTGGGTCAAGAATTTGTTTACTGAGTGGTTTTTCCAAGTTCACTGGAGTTATGTAGAATTTGTCTGCATGTGGAATCTGAACCCATCTTTTTTCTTCATTACACTCTGTTTACTCTTCTTTACTGCTGTTGCCTTGACCTTGCACAAATTCCAGAAGAAACACAGACTAATAGTACATGTACTCTTTGACTTGCTTCAAGGAAATGAATTGCTTTATATAACCGTAATGTGAGTGTTTTATTTTTATTTATTCTCTTTTTAATTTATTTTTTTAATCTACATCCAAGTTAGTTAGCATAATGGTGTAACAGTGATTTCAAGAGTAGATTCATTTATGCCCCTTACCCATTTAGCCCATCTGCCCTCCCACAACCCCTCCAGTAACCCTCTGTTTGTTCTCCATATTTAAGAGTTTCTTGTGTTTTGTCCCCCTCCTTGTTTTTATATTATTTTTGCTTCCCTTCCCTTATGTTCATCTGTTTCATACCCTAAAGTCCTCCTATGAGTGAAGTCATATATTTGTCTTGCTCTGACTGATTTCACTTAGCATAATACCCTCTAGTTCGATCCATATAGTTGCAAAATGGCAAGATTTCATTCTTTTTGACTGCCGAGTAATACTCCCTTGTATGTATATACACTACATCTTTATCCATCCGTCCATCGATGGACATTTGGGCTCTTCCCATATTTTAGCTATTGTTGATAGTGCTGCTATACACATTGGGGTGCACGTGCCCCTTCAAAACAGCACGCCTGTATCCCTTGGATAAGTACCTAGTAGTGCAGTTGCTGGATCTTAAGGGAGTTCTATTTTTAATTTTTTGAGGAACCTCCATACTCTTTCCCAGAGTGGCTGTACCGGTTTGCATTCCCAAGCATTTTATACTTTTTTTGTGCCTTGATTCAGTAAAGTTCTAAAGTTGGGTTGGCCAAAGATTATTTTAAAAAAATCAGAGAGGCCATACTTGTAGGCAGTTGGTCTTGGAGACAGTGGCTGTCCCTGTTTTCTGGTCTGAATTGGTATCTATGTTTACTATTCATTTCCTTCTGTCTTCTTTTCTCCTACTTAGAGGTTTCTGAACAACTGGTCTAACGTATGTTTGCCACTTGCTCCATCTTTCTGTGCAACTTCATCTTGATTTTGCAGCTAATCTGGAACTTAGTGCTAAGTCATATTTTACAGGATTTTCACAAGACTGAAAGTCGAGTACTGACTGGCTGTGCATTTGCAAACAATTTATCACTATCTGTTCTGTTACCGTATTACTTCTTTTTCTATAAAAACTTCTTTGGTTAAAAAAAATTCTTTGGTGAAATGAGTCTTAGTGTCTGGTTCCTTGATTCACACTCGAGAAGGTTGTGGATAACTCAAAGTGGCCATTTCTGTAATTCAGCTTGGTAGTTTCTAAATGTTTCAAAATTAATTGTTTAATGAGGTCTGTCATTATCAAACCAGTCTGGTAAAAGGCCCTCAGCATTTGCTTCAGGATAGTGTTATTAGAGGGAATGTCACTTAGAACATTTTTACGTAACTGTTTTCAGAGAATTTTGGCACTTTTATATTAGGACCTAAAGCGTGAATCCTTGTCCATCTCCAATAAACGTATGGAACTGGGAACTCTTCCTTGTCACAGTACTGAAGAGTTAAGGCTGGCATTGGACATCACAGGGTGCGCTCACACCTTCTTATTTGACCTTTAGAAATCCAAACAAAAAGTCGCTGTTCCAGGTCCTTTTTCCCCGTGGTGGTTATAGTTTTTTTTAAAGTCTCATTTTCTATTCTAGCCATCCCTCTGAAATAAGTCCTTAATTTACAAGAACTTTGGCCTGAGTATCTTTCTGTCACCTGTTATCTTAGTCTTCGTGAATAGGGGAGTCCAGAATGTTGAACTGGTGCAGTAAACACAATGTAAGTTGACGTTGGCATACTATCTTACAGGTGTTAATTTAAAGGGGCAGTTAGCTTCCCTGTTATGTTCATATCCTGTGATCTTCTGAAAATATGATTCTAAAATGCCTTTACATTTTCTTCTGGGTGATTTAAATAACGTTACAAATCCACTGTCATAGAGGTGAATCAATTCAAGTGTAGAAATAGAACATGCTTGATAATTTATATTTTCAACTTAATAGGAGTTGTCTGGTTTAAGTATAGGATGTTATGGGGATGCCTGGCTGGCTCAGTCATTGAAGCATGTGACTCTTGATCACAGGGTGGTGAGTTCGAGCCCGGTGTTACGATGTAGAGTTTGTTTATTTATTATTTATTTTAATTCTTACGTACGCTCCACACCCAGTGTGAGACTTGAACTCATGACCCTGAGATCAAGGGTTGCAGGCTCCACCAACTGAGGCAACCAGGTACCTCTGTAGAGTTTTCGGGGAAAAAAAAAAAAAAAAAAAGGATAGGAAATTAATGTATCTTGGTTATCAACTGTTTGTAGCTCATCTACAAATATTTTGTTGCAGTTAGATTTTGTTGTTCTCTCAGCTGTTTCTAGAGCCTAAAGGAAGAGGCAGGAGATTTAACCCTGTGCTTGTTTTTGCCTGTATTTTATACAAAGTGAATGTAACTTATTTCCTTAGGAACTCATCTCCGAGGGTTGGAAACCACAGCCACTTATGACCCTGAGACTCAGGAGTTCATTCTCAACAGCCCTACTGTGACCTCCATCAAGTGGTGGCCTGGTGGACGTATGTGACGTTTTTAGCATTTCTTGGATGTTTTGAAGCGTCATTACGAGATTGTGTGTAGAATGTAGAGCTTGTACAAGAAGATCGTTTTGAAATCTGGGAAAAAAACTCTTCGGTCTTAAACTCTTCTGAGCTGTTTCACAGTCTCTTACAGTGCACGTTCTAGGTAGCTTTACATTTACATCACACAGAGAGGACAGCCTCTTTCTTTTCTAATTTTCCTTCCCAACAGTTCTACCATTAGCTCAGTTTCCTTGGTCAATATTTAAAGTAACTTAGTATTCCCTGCTTGATTATACTTAATTTAAATGTAAAGAGCCACATGTGGCTAATGTTCTGGAAAGTACTTCCGAAAGAGAGAAAAAGGAAATGAATTAATGGTTTTTTTTAATATTTTTATTTATTTCTAGGAGAGAGAGAGAGAGACAGCATGAGCAGGAGAGGGCCAGAGAGAGAGGGAGATACAGACTCCGAAATAGGCTCCAGGCTCTGAGCTGGCAGTCATCACAGAGCCCGACGCGGGGCTCAAACCCATGAACCGCGAGATCATGACCCGGGCGAAAGTCGGACGCTTAACCAACTAAGCCACCCAGGCGCCCCAAGAAAAATTTTTTATGTAAACGAATGAGGGGAAAAAGTAGAAAAGAAAACAAAGTCTTTAAAAAAATTTTTTTATGTTTTTATTTATTTCTGAGAGAGAGAGAGACAGCATGTACAGGGGAGGGTCAGAGAGAGAGGGAGATACAGAATCTGAAACAGGCTCCAGGCTCTGAGCTAGCTGTCAGCACAGAGCCCGACGCGGGGCTCAAACCCATGAACCGGGAGTTCATGACCTGAGCCGAAGTCGGATGCTTAACCGACTGAGCCACCCATGTGCCCCAGCAAAGTCTTTTTTAAAATATAGGATTACTATCAAACCAACAGGCTGTACACCTTAAACTTATAAATATGGTAGGTCAATAATATCTCAATAAAATTTGTGTAAAAGCTTTTAACATACACATAAAAACAAAGCATTGCTTTACCAAAATTCAGTACATTTTCATAACTATCCGCTTAAGTGGATTTCTTTCCGAAAACTCGGTGTGGCGTTGTCATAAGACTCTCTGGGGACACTTTATTGACAGAGTCTGGTGTTGAACATGTGGCTTTTCCGCCTTATTTCTATCCTTTGAAAGTGTAAGAATGCCTGTGCTCACTTCTCTGTCTCATTCTCTTTGATGTTGCAGTCGGAAAGACTTCAAATCATGCGATAGTTCTTGCCCAGCTCATCACAAAGGGGAAGTGCTATGGATTACATGCCTTCATCACACCTATTCGTGAAATCGGGACCCATAAGCCTTTACCAGGTTAGAATTGTTCATCTGATGTTGAGGTTAAAAGCTAAACCGTTTCTTCTGCAGAAAGTATAATGCACAGCTGAAGAGGCCAGGGCCAACCAGAGCATAAACACCTTGTGACTTTCATCTCTGATAGGTATTACTGTTGGAGATATCGGCCCCAAATTTGGCTTTGATGAGATAGATAATGGCTACCTGAAGATGGACAATTACCGGATTCCCAGAGAAAACATGCTGATGAAGTATGCCCAGGTATATTGGAGGAGCAGAGGTGTCAGACAAGGGGGCTTCAGCAGCTGTTGATAACCACAGGGTTAGAAAGGTCTGTTCTTTTAGAAGGTAATAACATATTTTTATTTCTGACGCTTCTTTCATTAATGACCATGAAATCGAAAGCAGTTGGCAGGTATAAAGAGCATATTGTAGTTGCTAAACCAGCGGGTCTCAAAACTTAGCATGTGTCAGAATCACCCAGAGGGCTGTTTAAAGTAGATCAGGATGGGGACTGAGATGTTGTATTTCAAGTTCCCAGGAGATGCTGCCATTCTGGGGACCACACTTTGAGAATCACAAGCCCAAACTGTCCATTGGGTTTAACAGAAGGAAGCATCAGTCCCATGTTCTTTGTCCAGGTGAAGCCTGATGGCACGTACGTGAAGCCCGTGAGTAACAAGCTGACCTACGGGACCATGGTGTTCATCAGGTCCTTCCTCGTAGGAGAAGCCGCTCGGTTTCTATCCAAGGCCTGCACCATTGCCATCAGATACAGCGCCGTGAGGCATCAGTCTGAAATCGAGCCAGGGTAAGGGTGGCGTCGGTGCTGAAGACTTGCCTTTGACCCCATTCACATATCCTAATTCCCAGAGGTGACACAGAGAATCCTCACTGGCTATGCCCAATTAGCTAACATGGCAGTGTTACGGGTCTTAGGTGGAAAGATGAGAGTAGCCACCTTATTACTTTTAACCTTCTAAGAAAAACAGTAATATTACTTGAGCTCCACGAATGAAGTGTTTAGAACACTAAAGGCGATTCGAAAATCCTAATTGCTGCTAACAACTGTGAACTGGGTTCGGTGAGAGTGGTGTGAAACTTGACTCCATGTTGTATTCCCAGCCATAGTTCTTACTGCTGCCTTTCCCTTGAGCGTGACCCCCCCGATAACCTCTTTGAATAAAGAAATCAGTAAGAGCTGACCTGCTTAGATGTCAGATACTTCATTCTGTGCATTGAGACTTCTCCCGAATTGTGGTTAAAAGAGTTTATTCACCCATCTAGTGCGTTAGACGTCTTTATCATTGCCTGCCTTCTGCGAAGTTGGCTCTGATCTTGTATGTTGCTGTGAGATGCAGTTTCCTACTGCAAAGACTCAGATACGACCTTTACAGCTAGCAAATTCGGTCACCTAAGCAGTTCAACAGGGTGGTTAGGACCATGGTCTTCTGTAGCCAAACAACTAGATTTAAGTTTAGGCTCTGCCACGCGCGTATTAGCAGCGTGACCTCAGACACGTTTTTCGCCTCTTGCTTGCCCTCTGTAAAATGGAGAAGATAATAGCTACCACAATATATTGAAGTGTTCAGACTAGTCTGGCACATACTAAGTTCTGGGTGAGTGTTTACTTTTTTTTTTTCCCCTTCTCTATCGTTTAGTGAACCAGAACCACATATTTTGGAATTTCAGACCCAGCAGTATAAACTCTTCCCGCTCCTGGCTACTGCCTATGCCTTCCAGTTTGTCGGCGCATACATGAAGGAGACCTATCATCGGATTAACGAGGACATTGGCCAAGGGGACCTGAGTGAACTGCCCGAGGTTTGTGTTTACTCACTCGCTTGTGGGCACCCTTCCATGTGATATTTGCCTGTTGGGATTTCTGTAAGAGAATCCATATATTCTCAAAAGATACAGCCTTTTTTTTTTTTAATTGAAAGTGGGTCACATATGAAGATAATGTAGGTTTTGTTTTTAAGTTTCAGAAGTACTGTACCGTGTTGGTCATTGGTTAACCAAAGGAACATAATCGGTGACTTTTTTTTGCCAAGCAGGACAGTTTGGAAGGGAGCGTGGGAACATTAATTCAGGCCACTGACACGACTGTGCTTCAGCTCACA
Source organism: Hyaena hyaena (assembly GCF_003009895.1). Classification (NCBI taxonomy): domain Eukaryota; kingdom Metazoa; phylum Chordata; class Mammalia; order Carnivora; family Hyaenidae; genus Hyaena; species Hyaena hyaena. The sequence continues at coordinate 1,220,730 of NW_024080653.1, read as the reverse complement.
CGCGTGCCAGGCGGTGTTGCGAGTGACCGGCATCAGCCATGTTCTGCGCTTTCCCCTCCAGCTCCACGCGCTCACCGCCGGCCTAAAGGCTTTCACCTCCTGGACCACCAGCGCTGCTATCGAAGCTTGTCGGATGGCTTGCGGCGGCCATGGCTATTCTCACTGCAGTGGCCTTCCAAACATGTATGTCACTTTTACCCCCACCTGCACCTTCGAGGGAGAGAACACTGTCATGATGCTGCAGACGGCGAGGTGAGAACCTGACTCGCGATTTCGCTGTTGTCAGGAACCTTTGAGTTGTCTTCATTGGCTCCTGTTCCCGTGTTTGCTCCTCACGTTGTATTTGTTCCCCTGATCTGTGGTTTGGCTTTCCATCCTGACCCGCCGTTTTCATCTCGTGGTCAGACGAGTAAGAAACACACTGGTCACGCAGCTTGAAGTCATTGCGAGAGTTTGCCTCTGTGTCATGGGAGCGTAGGGGACTAAAGGCACGTGTGCTGGTGACTTTTAGGTTCCTGATGAAAAGTTATGACCAGGTGCACTCAGGAAAGTTGGTATGTGGCATGGTGTCCTACTTGAATGACCTGCCCAGTCAGCGCATCCAGCCACAGCAGGTAGCGGTCTGGCCGACGGTGGTGGACCTCGACAGCCCCGACAGCCTAATGGAAGCCTATAAACTCCGTGCGGCCAGGTGAGCCCACCTTCGGGAGCTGGAATCAGCGGCTGGTGGGGGGAGCTCCGGGGGCTGGGGCCTGACGGAAGGGCAGGCAGCCCGAGTACCGCTCACCCTTGCCCGCAAGCTCCAGTTTTCTTTCATTTCTCAACAGATTAGTAGAAATTGCTGCGAAAAACCTTCAAAAAGAAAAGATTCACAGAAAAAGCAAGGAGGTAGCATGGAACCTAACTTCCGTTGACCTTGTTCGAGCAAGCGAGGTCGGTGGTCCTTCTCCTTCCCTCCCTTCCTCGCTCTCTCCTTCCTTCCTCCCTCCCTCCCTCCGCTCTCCCTCTCCGCCCTTCACCCCACCCCATTCCACCCTGTTTTCATAGTGCAGAAGCCCCTGTTGCTGTGCGTTGCCTCTTTCTCAAAGGTTCTCTGTTCTGTTCTTTTCATCTAGGCACATTGCCACTATGTGGTAGTTAAGCTCTTTTCAGAAAAACTCCTCAAAATCCAAGATAAGTCCATCCACGCTGTCTTGAAGAATTTGTGTCTCTTGTACTGCCTGGATGGGATCAGCCAGAAGGCAGGGGATTTTCTGCAGGTCAGTGTTTGCTGAATTTAAGTCCTTTTCTTTGCTAGAAAACTAATGGTGGTGTGCTTTACAGTTGTGTGCATGCATATGTATACACAGATATATGAGTGTCTGTCTGTATACACGTATGTATGTTTGTCTGCTTGTTTTATTCCTCTCAGGGAAGCATCATGACGGAGTCTCAGATCACCCAAGTAAATCAGCGCATCAAGGAGCTGCTGACTGTGATTCGCCCAGATGCTGTTGCTTTGGTTGATGCGTTTGACTTTCAGGATGTGACACTTGGCTCCGTGCTTGGCCGTTATGATGGGAACGTGTATGAAAATTTATTTGAGTGGGCCAAGAAATCCCCACTGAACCAAACAGAGGTACACAAAACAATGTTTTTTCACCTTTTGAAATTCTTTATGTAAATATTAAGGCAGGAGGGGGACACCTGGGTGGCTCAGTCGGTTAAGCTTCTGACTCTTGATTTCAGCTCAGGTCATCATCTCACAGTTGAAGTCATGTGAAGCCTCACATCGGGCTCTGTGCTGACAGCATGCAGCCTGCCTGGAATTCTTTTTCCCTCTCTCTCTGCACCTCCCCCGCTCACCCACGTGCTTTCTCTCTCTCTCTCAAGATAAATAAGCGTTAAAAAAAAGGTAAAATGTATTAAGGTAGGAAAGACCGTGGAGTGACTCACCTGTGTGAAAGCTTTGGAAGCTCCTGTGGCCACTTGGACAGTCACTTTATTTGAGTAACAGATCCAGAAAGGAACTGGGACGTTCCTTAAGTGTGCAGGTTTTTCATTTCCTTGACTGTTTAATAACTAACTGAAAATTTTCAAACATTCTATTTCAAAAAAATTGAATACGTGGACCCTTTGTCACACTTCAGTGACACACTCATGGCTGATGCGTTTCATCTGAACCCCCCCTCCCGCCACCCACCCTCTCCCCTTGGGATTATTTGGAAACAAATTCAAGATATTCGATAACTTTATCCATAGATGTTTCAGTAGGTATCTCTAAAAGATAAGTTTTTTGAAAACATAACCACAGAACCATTCTTCTGCTTAAACGGATTAGGAATAAATATCATGAACTACCCCATCAGTGTTCAGATTCCCTAATCGACTCCCATTTTTTCTTCCCCTTTAGTTTTTCGAATCAGGATCCAAATAAGGTCCAGATAATTTCTCAGTTAAAAGTATGCTGTTTTACACCGCAAACTCCTTGTCAGTAATTGTTTTCTCTCTCCCTTCCCTGCAGGTCCATGAATCTTATCACAAGTATTTGAAGCCCCTGCAGTCCAAGCTCTGAAGGGTCATGATGAGAAGTTTTATTTGCTCTAGAAAGCAGCTGTCCTCCACTCCCCTTATACTCGGCACACCAAACGGCTTGGAATCTCTATCAAATTCAGAGAGCTCTAGAGCAAATGACAAATTGAGCCCTTTCCTCTTTTTATAAATGAAGAAAAAAAATGAACAAGTTTCAGAGATTAAATGAGAAAAACAGATGTGTTTTAAGTGCAATTAACACTGCAAGAGACGTATCAAGCATCAGAAAAAGCTTTAAGAAACGCAGCATGACTCCTATTTGCAGTGCTGCTGGTCCCAGTAGGCCGTGACTTTTGATAACTAGTAGAATTTAACTACTGAGTAGTTAATTATTTTCACCTCTTCATTGCTAATCCCTGGATATATTAAGTGTTTTTAAGCAAAGGTATTTTTTAAGAGGGGTAGATGCAACCCTTCCCAGCTTTTCTGTTAAACGTCCCCATCATGGGCCCTGGCTCAGAAGCAGGACTGAAGAAAAGGGATTCGGAGAAAGAATCTAATCAAGAAATTTAGCGAGTGAGTCTGTGCCGGACACGTGACATGCCCGCCTGCCCCTCTTTGCCGACCTGTGGTTTCCACCTCACCATTCACAGTAGCATCTTTCCAGCACGAGTTCTTCAGCACAGGCCTAGGATAGGATCACTGTCCCGTGGAATTAGGAGTTAATCTTCCTTCCATTCGAGGGATCCCTAAATTATCGGTACAGTAACATTGCAGCTCTCTTTGTCCCAAAGTTCTTGGGAAAGGGCAAGGAGCGGAATTATCTCTGCATCTGACTTCTGGCAACTGATGGCTCCTCTGGCCTTGGTGTTTCATCTCCCGCCCATTCTCGGTCCTGAAAGAGATGCTACGAAAGGGAAAGGAGGGGTCACAATTCCTTCATAGTAGAATGAGTAGGGGGAGAGCTCTCTCAGTTATGGTCACTGTGACTGTTGTGTCCATAGTAACTGGATACTCTGGAAAAATCTAGATTTTTCAGTAGTCTGTATTGCAGTGCTTGGAGGTTACGTGTTTGGCGTTATAGAGGTATCACTCGGGCCACCTCTTCTACCCAGGGGTAGCACAGAAAACTCCTTTGGCGAACCATGTCTTCAAAATAATCATCGAAACTATGGTGTATGGATAAATGCCAGTTTCACAGAATCTCTTTCTTACTCTACATTGGCTTTCAGTCTGTTCCTAGGAGATTGCTCTGAATTGCAGCAATGTCCTTTGAGCCAAAATCTAATTTACACAATCATTCTGCATTTAAAAGTTAAACATGCACCTCCTGATGAACTTTTTCCTTAAAATCGATGTGAAGCAACACATCACTTGATTTTTGTTTTTTTGTCTTTTTGTTTCTTTGTTTTTTCTTTTACCTGTTAACTGTATCTGGAACTTCTGCCTCATGAATCCAATTGTTCTGTAATCAGTCTTGAGAATGTAGGATAATTCAGGGAAATGTCATTCCTACCTTGGGACGCAACATAGAATCTCTCCCAGTGGAACCAGTTATATGAGACTTTCAGGCCCCACAGAAAGGCTGTTGACAGAAGCCTCAGTCTTTCCACCAGGAGAGCTGATTGGGAATCGTAAGCAGTCTGTTAATTTCATTCAAATAGATCTTGACAGTAGTTCAGATTCTGGGAAATAGCAAAATAGATTTAAATTGCTTAATATCGGCCTGTTATGTGTAGAATTGCTTCAGAACTAGGTTAATTTAAATACCTTGTTCACAGATGATCATCTGTAGTCGGGACCTGATCCAGCCTGCATTGATCTTGGATCAATCTTAGCAGGTCTGAGCAAGCTGTAGACATGATAGCCACCTTCAGTCCAGCACCTTGAGTTTTATTTAAAAGCGAAATCTGATATTTGATACTGTTTTTACTAACATTGAGATTTTTGTCTTGAACTTCTATTCACTGTAATCTAAATGTAGTAAAACCTCTCTAATTTGCACTGTCATGAGGGAAAGAGAGTGCCACATTATTAAACATCAGCTGAAACTATGAAATTTTAAGGTACGGTTTTATGAGGTTATTAGGTTAGGTAACAGACCAAAACGGGAAGGAGTGAGGCCCACCTGAGCAGATGGCTCTAAATCCACCGTCACAGATGCGGTTCCACAGAGGCTATGCGCAATCTCACCGGTGCAGGAGTGCGTGCTTGTCAGCTGCTCTTAAAGGAAGCAGCGTATCCAGTTAGCTCTCCCTAAGAAGCCAGGCTTTGCTACAGATAGGTTTCATTCTGTCTGGTTCTTTGGTGAGCTGTTTTCACAAAAAGTACAAAGCTACGTACTCTTCTCCAAACTGATGATAAATGCTGAAAGAATGGAAGATTTTTCTGTTAGATGCTGATGGAAGCCTTTTTAAAAAAGTACTATGAACAGAACTCAGCATTGCAAATTTGAGGTTTAATAGGATTTTGGTATTTATAACGGATGAAGGTTGACTTCTTCCTAAAGGGTTTGGAGCTCTACTAGATATTTCAGTATTGGCCATTAGTGATCTCAGAGCATAGTTGGTTACAACTGTTGGGGGCCTTCCACGTTCTTGTCTTCAGGACATGGCAGTGCTAGGTACCAGCTTATCTTCAGAACATTGGCTTAATTGTAGCATTAGCTATGTTCACATACTCCCCGGGAGCTCCCTGCCTGTAATTTCAGATCACATATACCTGGAGGCATTTTATAGTTTCTAAAGTTAACGTGTCAGATCTTATTTTTTGGATTTTCTTCAGTGCAGGGCTTTGGCTGGAGAATAACTGTTCAAATTCATGGGGAACAGGAATTCTTTGAATAACTGCAGCTCACCATTCCCTCCTGCCCCTTTCTGAGCCCTTTCCACCTATCTTCCTAGGAGAGAAGAGATTAGATGCAGTCTGCACACATGCTAATCTTTACAGATGTGGGAGGTATGCCCAGGTCACCGGTTGCCTCCAAGCAGTGCCAGGAAATAGGTTCTACATGAGACCAACAAAAGTCTATTGTTGATTCTCCTTACTCAGGATAAAGGTTTTGATCATTTTCATGAAATAGTATGGAGGTCATTTCAGCTAACTAGTACTCCATTCTTGGAGGATTTGACCAAGTCACACTGTAAACTACTAAAATGACTTTTTGTTTTAAAATACCACTAGACTTTTGCTTTTAGATGTACACTAAATTTCTCACTACCTATTCCTGTGCTCCGTGATTGTAAACATAGAAATATGAGGAACCTTTAGAGTTACCAGGTGTTAGCTGTTGCAAACCTGCAAATTCCTAGATCTCGGGTTTTTGTTTCATTTTTACCTTGCTTTACATGTAATTGGACCATTGATTATCTTAGGAGGATCATGAAAAATTGGGGAGTGGTTTTAAGAATTCTGAGCCAAAATAAGTTGTTTTGCCACAATACTGTCGACTGTTTCATAGATTAGGTAGCAAATACATGATCTTCCACATAATGTTCAGACTATTACTTTGTAAACATTTTATTTCCAATCGCTGTGGATTCAAGGAAATTACTTGTATTCTTCAGAGTGTCTAATTACCTGCTACCTATTTCCCTTTTACTGTTAGGGTTTGCATTTGGTTCCTACCTGACAAGATGCAGTTAGCGTGCATTGTTACCCATCCCCGGCGGAACCGGCCAGTAAAGGTGGGAGCACCGAGGAGGTGCAGGGGTCTAGAACTTGTGAACCATGATTAGGCAGCCGTGCCCTGCCAGCCTTGTTTGGCTTGGGCTGCGGGTAAGCCAAACCATAAAACCGCTCTTTCCTTTGTAAAGTTTGACAAGACCCTTAATAAAACCGGTAATTAACACAGAATGCGTTACGTGCCCTTATTGGGTTGTGGTGTTTGGGTTCTATTCTGGCTCCGCACCTTTGATTTTTACATTTGAACCAGGGGGTCATAGCCACTTCCCGAAGTTTCGGGGTGTGTTGTCATTGTTTCACACGTCAATTTTCCAGTCTTAACACATTTTTCACGCCCTCCACTCGGCCACGAGTCAGCCTTCAGATGAGAGCTGAAGGATAAGTGTTCGGTCTTGGAACCCAGGTCCCCGCAGTCCTCCCCGGAGGGCCAAAGGAAGACTCGGATCGGCCTTGGAGCCGGGCGCCCTCCCCAAGTGGCGTGGATGCAGCTCCTAGCAACGCGCAGGGCCGCAAACAGAGGCCTGGCCTCGACTAACGGCCGCGGCGGGCACTCTGGGAAATGTAGTTTATCGACGTCCCCTGCTCCTCTGGCTCCAGCCAGTGAACGGACCCAGGACTACAACTCCCAGGATGCCTCGCGCCTCACCTTTCTCCCGAGGTCCGCGCAACTGAGAGGGTGTTCGCCGGGATCCGGACGAGAGGCCAGAGCGCTCTGGGCTCGAGTCGGGTCCCGACCGGCGGCTGTGACTGGGACAGGTCCCAGCGGCTGCGCCTCTGCGGGGAACGGCGCGTAACCCGGGGATTTGAAGGGCTGGGAGAAGGGTGGGTGGCGCTCGGGGTTGAGCTGGGCTGGGCGCGCGGAGGGGTGGAAGCAGGGAGGGACGCGGAGTCTCCCGACCGAGGAGCGGCTCCCGGCGGGCCCTTGCTGAGGGGCGGGCTCGGGATTTTAAAATGCCTGACACGGAGTTAGCTGAGCGGATGCGATGACGCGATGCTACTCTCTGGCCCTTTGGCCTTTGCAAACCGCTCAGAGATTTACGCGGTCTGGGAGGCTGGGACAGGACCCCGAGGAGATGGAAGAAACCCCTGGATGTGATAGGAGACAAATCGTGTTTGGACTTGTAGGGTCGTGAAAACTGCCATCTCAAAGAAAGAGCAACACAAACATTCAGAGTGACCCCTGTACGTACCCCTAGATGAACTTTGCATTCCGTTAACAGGACCTGCAACTCCAGGGAACTAGAGATGACCCCCTCCGACTCCTTTCTTCTGAGGCATGGGAAGCCTGTCCTGGTAATGATCAGGATGGGGAAGGAGACAGTGACAATCTGAGTCAAAACACTTCCCACTTAAGGGACTAAGTCGGATTTACAGTTAGCCTGAAGGGAAACATTTCTGCCATGGGAGAAAATAGTGTTAGGGAGTAGCCAGCACTCACCTCCACTCTGTGCTGACTGCTGCCTAGAAAGTAGTCATGGGTGTTGCCCCGGAATGCCTATCGGCCATAGTGCAAGGCAGCCACCTTCTTCCTGAGATGGGTACCTCCCGTCTCCTGCATCCTCCTTCAGAATGAGAGATGAGGACCACCCCACTTCCTGTGAGTAATCTCAGAAAGCTCATTAAGTCACCCAGAGCACTTGGCTTCTCATCTAAGTTGCTCTCCCCCTATAGAATTTTTTTTAAATGTTTATTTATTTTGAGAGAGAGAGAAGAGCACAAGCAGGGGAGGGGCAGAGAGAGAGAGGGTGACACAGAATCCCAAGCAGGCTCCAGGCTCCGAGTTGTCAGCACAGAACCCAATGCAGGGCTGGAACCCATGAACCGCGAGATCATGACCCCAGCCGAAGTCGGACACTTAACCGACTGAGCCACCCAGGTGCCCCAAGAATTTTTAATTTATCGAGCTAGATTTTGACCTCTCAAATACGTAAAGAGACAGAAGCCTTTGATAAGCCTTGGGCCTCAGCGCTACTAAAACTACATTATGTTTAAACAACCACTTGAATTTTCTTCATTAGGGAGGATGAGCCTGATGTGGGCAGAATTCAAATGAGCTGGACAGCACTGTGACCAGTCACAAGCAGCTCCCAGAGCCTCGAGATGGTAGGCAGAATGCAGACTCTCAACCCTACTTCCACCCCCAAGGTCTTGACTGCACCGAGGACTTTAGGGGCTGGGTGACAAGGACCAGGATGTGCTCCCCAGAGAAGAATGATGGGGAGGAAAATTGGTATCAGAACTGAGCACGACTTCTGAGCCTCTGCTTGGTCAGCCGGAAGCATTTTTAAGTGTCTCTGGCTGGTGTTAAGAAGTCAGGGACACAGAAGAGGGGAAAGCCTTCCCAGATATTACATCCCCCCTGGGAGGGTTTGCACATGGCATCTGGAAATCAGGGAAAAGGGGAAGACTTCTGGCCGCCACATGGCACCCGCAGTGGCATCCGTTGCTGGTTAGTGGGGGCTCTTTCCATGCTCTGAATGAGTCTATTCTCAGAAACTCTGGGAAAGTATAAAGAGCTTCTGTCTCTAAATGCCATTGTCACTCCTTTTCTGCTGGTGACTTGGCCAAAGGCAAAGCAATTGATTCTCTAGTCTCGGTTTCAGCTATGTTCACTGTTTGATTTGGTTAACGTGATTGGTTATTTCCCATTTTAGGCACCAAAAACCAAGAAGGGATTGAAAGGTGAGTCGAGAGGGGCGCCTGGGTGGCTCAGTTGGTTTAGCGTCCAACTCTTGATTTCAGCTCAGGTCATGATCCTGCTGTTCTGAGTTTGAGCCCCATGTCGGTCTCTGTGCTGACAGCGTGGAAGCTGCTAGGGATTCTCTCTCTCTGCCCCTCCCCTGCACATGCTCTCTCTCTCAAATAAACAAAAAAAGAGAGAGAGAATCCGTGTTATTAAAAACATGGAAGGCAGGGAGGAAGGAAGAAAGGTGAGTGGAGAAATGGAACATCAGCCTTAAGGCAAAAATAATTCCCTCACGTGCCAATTTTGCCATAATTATACAGGTGGTTCTGGTCTGCCTAGGGAACTCCCTGTGCTGCCTGTCGGCCCTCAGAATAATCCAGAAATAAACAAGGGACGGGGCTGGTAGAAAACTCCTTCTTGTCGGGCTCTGTATCCAGAAGTATATGGCTGGGGTTAAAGATGGTAAAGGCACTTAAGCCAGATTCGAGAACTAATTCAGTGCTTGTACTTTGGGTTTCCCCCTCATACCCCTTTCGGGAAGTGGCCAAGGAGATGCACCTTGAGACCAGCTTTGTGGGGAGCGGTCTGGAGGCACATCAGGTGGAAGGATACAAGGAGGCTGTCAGTGTGCAAGGAGCTTGTGTGTGCCTAGAAATCTTGGGACACTTTTTCCAAAGAAGGGCTATGGGCTTTAGTCTGGAAGCCTGCCTCGTTGGCCAGTGCATCCCCTAGAATGTAGGTTCTCCTGAAAACCTTCACCATCGTCCTTTGAGAAAGTGATTTTCAATTTCTTCCCTGGGGTCTTTCAACAAGGCATTGTGGTCTGTCGCCAGAGAATTAGGAAACAACTCGTGGCCACGGAAGAGAGAGTTGGGCCCGGCCCCCAGCATCTGAGCACTCTGGTGTCGAGTCTGAAACTGGGACATTCTTTCCTCCTGAAGTCTTGACGGCTCCTTTTCTGTCCTAGGCTCCATTGATGATGTCCTCGGTGACCTCTTGGGGGATGAGAGTAAGTGCCCCTTTCCCAGAATCCTCTGCTTTATAGGCTTGCTTTTTTTTTTTAATTGAAATCTAATTCGCATAAAATTCATTCCCTTTAAGTATACACTTCACTGGCTTTTAGTATGCTTACAGTTACCCAGCCATCACCACTGTCTTAATTCCAGAACATTGTCATCACCCCATAAAGAAGCTCCATGCCCATTAGCAGCCGCTCCCGTTCTCCCTTCCCCCAATCCCAGCCGACCACTCACTCACTTTCCTTCCCTATGGGTTTGCCTGTTGGAGACACGCTGTAGAAAATGGGATCACACGTGCATGGCTCTGGCATGTGGCTTCACTCACCCACCACGGTGTTCTCGAGATTCGCCTGCTCTGTGCCTGCCATTCCTGTCTCCATTCCTTCCTGTGTCTGGATGGTATTCCAGGGTGTGGACGCACCATGTTTTGCTTATCCGGCCATCAGGTGCCGGACACTTGGATGGTTGCCGCATTTTGGCCTGGTTCTGGTGAATAACGCTCTTAGGGACATTCGTGGACACGTTTTTGTGCAGCCATATATTTTCAGTTCTCTTGGGTGTCTACTGAGGAATGGAATCGCTTACATGGTAACTCTACGTTTAACTGTTTGAGGAGCCACCGGGCCATTTTCCACAGCAGGCGGCACCGTCTTACGTTCCTGCCAGCGGTGTGTGAAGGTTCCAGTGTCTCCATATCCTTGCCCAGAGCTTGTTATTTTCTGTCTTTTTGAGTATGCCCATCCTCATGCGCGAACAGTGGTGTCTCATCGTGGGTTTGATGTCCATGTCCTGATGACTGAGGATCCTGAGCCTGGTTTTCATGGGTTTATTGGCCACTTGCGTGTCCTCTTCGGAAAAAGGTCTAATCAGCTCCTTTTTGAAATTGGGTTGTCTTTTGACTACTGAGTCGTAGGAGTTTCTTACATATTCCGGGTACTGCTTCCTTATCTGGTGTGTTCACATCTGCCCTGAGGGGCAGGGCTTCAGGGTCGGGGAAAGCTCACCGGGGACAGCAAGGCCGGGGCTCCCCGCACCCGGCCCAGAGGGACCCACGGAGCCCCAGCCGCGTGTTCCGGCTGAGAGCTTTGGCTGGCAGAGTGTGTCGCTCTCCCTGCATCGCCTGCAGTGGGGTGGCTTTGGGCCCTTCATCTGCCCCCAGTTGGCATTCAGGGCTGACCTTCCTATAAGAAGGTTTTTCTGGGAGACCTTGGTGGGGAACTCTCAGTCCTTACCATGTGAACTCGAGTTCCCTACCCAAATGGCACCTTTTCCGGTTTTTGGTTTTTGGTTTCCAGTGACGCTGCCTGAGGAACCTGTGAAACTAGCTTCCCGTGCCCGAGATGCAGCCATAACCCGGGTGCTCCCTTCTTCAAGGGCTAGAACAAAGTAAGTGCAGGACTGGCTTGGGTGGCCGTGACCCCTTCGGTCCCAATGCTCCTGCCTCCTCGCCCCCACTTTCCACGCTCTGTGCGCCACTTCTGCTGTCCCTCGTTTCCTCCCTTCTCTCCGCTCCCCATCTGTGAACGAACCTGAGGGGTAGAAAGAGAACTGACCAGGGGTCCAAAGTCCTGGCTGCTAGTCCTACACATACCACTTACTGTGTGGTCTCGGGTGCTGGCTGAACCTCTCTGAGCCTCAATTTTCATATCCCCAGAATAAGAGAATGGGCTTTCAGATTGCTTGCTCTTCTCAAGAGTTCCTGACAATCGAGAGATAGGAGGGGGTTTTGTGAGTTCTCCGTCCTCTACCTCCATGTTGGCCAGGCAATTCTGTTTTTCTCTCCTATCTGTTGCTTTTAACAGTCTGGTGGGTTTTTTTTTTTTCAATCTCGTGGCTATCTTTTTTTTTTTTTTTTTTTAAGTACAGCTGACACACAGTGTTAAAATAGCTTCAAGCGTACCACGTAGTGTCTGGACAAGTCTGTAGTTATCCTCTGCCTGCCACAGGTGTTTTCCAGATGGTCTTGGAAGGGACTGCCCTGCTTTAGAAAAAGGGAGAACCTCTGCCTTAGGAGGCCTCTGAAATTCCTTTGAGCAACACTGTCCTGTTCTCCCGGGGAAGTCTCCCAGGTTCACTGGGGCTCTCTAAGCTACCTTCCTCTCTTGGAATCACTGAGTGCCCTGGGGCTGCAGGTGGGTGCTGATGCCGCGTCTTTGCAGGTCCCTCCTGGAAGACTGTGCCTTCAGCACCACAGCAGGCCTGACAGGACCTGACGCTGAGGTGAGTCTGGCCCACCCTTGCCCCCCGCACCCTCTCTACTCATCCCTAAAGGCAGCGAAATGGGTGTGGTGGCTGGGGGGGGGTGGTTCTCACAGAAGGGCTGCGAAGCCAGTGTGTTCTGATAATAATACCGAAGGGCTGCCAAGTGGACCCCAGTGTGGACCCAACATGCTTTTCTTTTTTACAAGTGAGGTGCTCTGGAGAGTGGAGAGCTCCCGGCAAGTGCCGGAGTCTGAGATGTTGCCCTTCATAACTGGGCTTCCCGTCAAAACTGTGTGATTGGACAGCTGGGAAGTAGCCTAATTGTTTTAAGTTTATTTGTTTAGAGAGAGAGTGTGCAAGCAGGGCACGGGCAGCGGGAGAGAGAGAATCCCAAGCAGGCTTCATGCTCATCACAGAGCCAGACGCAGGGCTCAGTCCCATGAACCATGAGATCCTGACCTGAGCCAAAATCAAGAGTCTGACGCTTAACCGACCTAGCCAGCCAGGCGCCCCTGGGAAGGCCAGAGATGAAAGGGGTGTTTCCAGTTGGGAGGGACAGAAAGCGGCAGGGCTTTCTGGGTCTCCCCACCTGGGTCGCTTTGCCTTCCAACTATACTTAAGTCCCAAGCGAAGGCAGGACCCTCTATCTGTGCGCTGGCCGAGCTGTGCCCTCACAGAAGCGAGGGAACAGGTTGCTAGGACCCTGAGCCTCGCTGGGCCTCAGCTAACACGCGTCCTTACCGTCCTGTGCACTCAGATGTCAGACATCTCAGACGCAGACCCGCAGGCTCTCCTCGAGAACTTGAAGGTAAGGCACCCGCTCGCGCAGCTCCAAAACTGGGGGTGGGACCCGGATGTTCTGTGCCAGGGCTTCCTTCCCCCTCACGGTTCTCCCTCTACAATTTGTGTTTCTGAGCCCTTCCTAGTCAAGAATGGAGCTCCTCCGTGAGCTGCTGCCTTTCCAGTCCCTGTGGAGAGAAATCCGTTTTCCTGGTTTATAGAGATTCGCCCACCAGAGACGCCGTCAGGTGCCAAGCCCCTAGTGCAGTGGGGCCGGCCCCCTCCCCCCGGGCTGCACCCCTGTACCAACACCACCACTGAGGGGAGAGGAGGAGAGACTCCTCTAAGGCTCTTTCTTAACTGTTCCCTGTATTTCTTTCCACATTCCCTGCCAAGTCCCCTTCAGTCTGGCTGTGCTCTCATTGGATCAGGCCCCAAGCTAAGCTCGGCAATGGAATTTTAAGACATAAATTCTGTATGGTCTAGAAGATAATCTTCCAGGGTGCAGGTGACCTAGCCTGAGTCTGAAACCTTAGGTCAGCTCTGCTCCCCATGCTTGTCCGTCGAGCAGCAGCCTCCCGCCGCCCAGCCCACCTGGTTAACCTATGGTCCCGGGCCGAGCTTGCTTTGAGCCTTGGGGAGAAGGGAGGGACTGAAGAATCCAAGTCTGTTTCCTTCTTGACTCCATAGTGAGCCTCCCTAACCTCATCTTGAAATCTGTCTTCCCCAAGGCCAGCCGGCTGGCACCAAACCACCCTCAAGTCCTCTCCCTCCGCTGCCACTGCTGGTGGTGACTCTGTGAGTCTCACACTAGAGCCACAGGCTGGGTCCCCGCCCCCAAGCCCGCTCCACTTACCTTTGGTTCAGTTTTCTCTCCCAACTTGCCTTGTTCCCTCATCGTTTTCTCGTTTCCCTTTGTCCCTCGCACTTCTGCCCCTGGGCTGCCCAGCGTTCTCCCAGATCAAAGTCCTCATCCCATCCCCTCATGAGGATCAGCATTTGGAGAGTCTGTACCAGGGGCCGTGGTGGCCGGGAGGCGCTGGGCTGGGTGTCTGGTGGCTTCTTGCGCCATCACCAGGGAACCTTCACTGACCTGGAACAGCCTCTTCATCACACGCTGCCTCTTCTCACAGCTCGCTCTTGACCTGGGCGGGCTAAGGACTCCTTGACTGTTGCCCCGGGGCCCTTCTCACAGCCCAGGACAGTCCCTTTGAGAGTCTTCAACCCCAGGATCATGCAGTTTTGTTCCCACCGTGAATAGAGCTTCACCGCTTCCTAAGCCTGTGTGAGAAGCGCCAGCAACCGGGTTTCAGTGACCCCGGTAGAAGTGGTGATAGGGGTGCCACCCGAGCCCGGGGAGCTTGTCAGAGACCGAGCCGGTGGAGACTGTGCTTCAGCCTGGCCTCTGGCCCTGTTCTCTGCCTATTAGGGTCCGCTCCCTGTGTGTCCCCGTGGAATATGGGGGAGTGTCACCACCAGGCTGCTCAGAGCATGGGGCCGTTTAGCGGCCACCAGCCGAGCACCTGCAGGGACCCCTCCCTCCTTCCCGCTTTTCCAGGATCTGGACGACATAGACGCCGACTTCTTGGGTCTGAAGAAGCCCAATCTCGCCTCTGGCAAAAGAGCCACAAAGGGCTCTGAGAAAGAAGAGTTACCTAGTCATCCTAAGTCGGCCGGCATATTCACAGCCAGTGAGAAAGGCGAGTGGGAGAGAGCTCCTCATATCTGGACATGCTGGGGCCTTGGCCGATCCTCAGACGGGAGCTCTCACTGCTGTGGGTCTTCTCTGCCTGGGGGCAGAGAGGCCACTTGAAGGTTTGGGGTCGGGGAGGGGCAGCTTCCTCCCTGCCTTGTGGGGTTCCAGCGCCTCTAAGTCCAACGTGGCCGCTCCTGGAAAAACCATCTGAGTTTAATTGGGGGATTCGGGGGCAGCCTGCGTACTTCCCAAGTCCGTGACTCTGCAGTGACGACGTGTGACTGAGGGGCAGGAGGTGGCTTCAGACCACGTTTCCCTGGCAGAAGCCCGTGTGAGAACCGTCTCCACAGCCATGAGCCCTCAGTGTCCCCAGAGAGAAGCGCACGCCACCCCAGGGTCCCAGTCATGGTGTGGCAGGACCTTGGCTGGGAGAGGCCCTGGCCTGTGACCTTGCCTTCTCTTTGCTTCTTGCAGAGGACACCATTCCCGCCAAGAAGCCCCCTCCCTCTCCCAGCAGCTTTGGGCATCAGTACAGGAAGTTTTCCTTCGAAGGTACCATGGGCCCCCTGGTCACGCTTCTGGGTCACTTTGGTTTTAAGCGTGGAGGAACCTGGGTAACGCCGACTTGTTTGCCCGAGGTCCTGTCACCGTGCCAGGCAGAGGAGGAGCAGACAGCCACTGGTTCAGCTCCTCAGGAATTCAGGGAGGGACCGACTGTGTTGTGTTGGCTGGGAGATTGGGGCAACTTATTTGTGAGGACTTTGAAGCCAGACATCAAACTGAGGGTTTTATAAAGTATAAGAATTCCCTTTCCTTTTCTGAACGCACAAACGTTTTATTTACTCCGCTTCTGATGCGCGGGGGACATTTCCAGAAGGCTGTACCGGCAGCAGAGTTGGGGCAGGTGGGGGGTGGGGTGGGGGAGTGATCACGGATAAGAACGGGGCCGCCACGCTAGCCTGCAGGCTGAGAGGCCCTCCAGCTCCTGGTCTTGCTGAGCAGCCTATTCGTGTGTGGGAGCAGCTAGAAATCTCTGCTGGAGCGGCAGCCTCTCCAGCACAGCGCAGGGCTTGCTCTCCTGAACAAAGCGTGCTGTCTGACTCATGCTCTCCCTTCTGGCCATGAGACTCGGAAGACCCATTGGCGGGACTTCTCTCCGATGATGAGGAAGGAACCACCAAGAAGCCACCCAGGACAGAGAGTAAAATGGCTTCCGAAAAGGGCCCAGCCCCAGTCAGAGATCAAGGTAGGGAGCGTGGGCTTGTGACACGGCCTGGGGCAGACGCAGCAGGCAGCAGGCTGGCTGGGCCCTGCAGTGCAGAACCGGCACTGGCCGGGCCGGGACCGCAGGCCTCAGATGCCGGCCCAAGGGGTCCCTCCGAAAGCGGAGGTGGGATGTGTGACCCTGGGTGTGGCAGGCAGGGGCAGTCAGGTCCTAAGGGCAGACAGGACATGTGCAGTCCCTGCTGTCACACCCAGAGGTCGTGTTGCAGAGAAACACTCCCCTCGACCCATTCAGACAGCATGGTTGAGGGCATGGTGGGCCATGGGCATCGTGCCCCATGTTCTGTTCTAGGTCCCTCTATTCCTCTAACTCCTGGGGACACCCCGGTCCGAAAGAAAGAAGAAGTGCTGTTTGATGAGGAGGACGACATCATGGCCACCCTGGGCTTTGCAGACAGCCCCACGGCAGGAAGGAGGCAGGCGGGAGACCAGTAAGGGTCCTTGTGAGCTGAGAAACGCTGGCCACGCTTCAGGTCCAGGGAGAGGCTAGAGAGTGGACAGCGAGGCCCCCCCAGGAGCCCCTCATGTTCACGTGTTCCTGCGTGTGTCCTGTCCTGCAGGGAAGGGCCCCGTCCTGCTCGCTCCAGACTGGATGAGCTGCTGGGTCGGGGCACTGCCCCCAAACTCCTGGCCCGCCCGGGCACTGGGGAGCACAGGGAGCGCCAGCTGGACAAGAAGTTCCAGAGACCACAGGGTGAGGAAGCTCGTGGGGTTGGGGGAGCAAAGTGGGGGACCCCGGCACCGCATTTCTACCACAGCCCATAACAAGAAGTAAGCTTTACAGGGCGCCTGGGTGGCTCAGTCGGTTAAGGGACCAACTTCGGCTCAGGTCGTGATCTCATGGTTTGTAAGTTCAAGCCCCGCATCCGGCTCTCTGCTGTCAGCGTGGAGCCTGCTTCAGATCCTCTGTCCCTCCCCCACCGCTTGTGCACATGCACTTTCTCTGTCTCTCTCTCAAAAATGAATAAACATTTAAAAATTCTTTTAAGCTTTCATCACCCACACATTATTATGACTGAGACGAAAGTGTCACGAAATAGCAACTACTGTGTTCAGCTTTCTGTTATTTTTGTACCTGTGTGCGACTTGATTTATAAACACATTGGTTGTGGGGCACCTGGGAGGCTAAGTCGGTTGGGCGTCCGACTTCGGCTCAGGTCATGATCTCACGGTATGTGGGTTCGAGCCCCACATCGGGCTCTGTGCTGACTGCTAGCTCAGCGCCTGGAGCCTGTTTCGGATTCTGTGTCTCCTTCTCTCTCTGACCCTCCCCTGTTCACACCGTCTCTACTTCTCTCTCAAAAATAAATAAAACTTTAAAAAAAAAAAATAAATAAACACATTGGTTGTGATCCATTACTTTGGATGCTTGCTGGTAGGTAGCAGCTCACAGTTTGAAAACTATTGCCCAGACAGGGTTTCTCAAAGCATCGGCCCACGGGCCATCTGCGGAGAGTCCCCAGGACACCCGCAGCTTCTGGGCGTCATCTACAGGCTGTCTGGGGCAGGCCCCCGCCAGTGCCTGTCACCACTCTCAGATGGTCCCCGGTGTACCAGACACCAAGACACTGGGCTCGCAGCCAGTGCCTCACCCCTGTTTTGTCCCAGACCAGCTTCCCCTGTACTTACTTGACTGACACGTCAAATTGCCAGTTCAGTTGTTTTTTTTTTTTCTAACGTTTATTTAATTTTGAAACAGAGATAGAATGTGAGCATGTGAGAGGCAGAGAGAGAGGGAGACACAAAACTTGAAGCAGGCTCCCACCCAGCACAGCCCGACCCAGGGCTCGAACTCACAGACCATGAGATCATACCCTGAGCCGAAGTGGTACGTTTAACCGACTGAGCCACCCAGGCACCCCTGCCAGTTTTGCAGCCACAAAAGAGTCAGACTCCCTTGCTCAAGATCACAGGCTCCTTCATTTTCAGACAAAGAAGATCCCTGGGGCGATGAGGACTTCACCTTTGGGGCCTATCAGCCCACTGTGGGCTCCAGCGAGGGCCGGCAGTCGCGCCAGCAGTCAGTCAGGTAAGCAGGGCCTGCTGGGATATGGTTTGGGAGGCAGGTGCCCACCGGGAAGGAGGAGTCGCCACAGTTTGGGAACCATGGTATAAGAGGCAGAGGGGTGGTGCCCACACATACTGAAGGGGGAGGGGGTTGCCCCGCCCCACCCGTATAGGCCCATTTCCTTCCGGCCTCCTTGGAGAGAAAAGCAGGAGGGGACCCCAGATCTGCCTGGAACCTTTAGAGCCACATACAGCTGGTGTCAGCAGACCTCCCCGAGGAATGTCCGGTCCCCGGGGTAGTGAGACCGTGGACCTCTGGGGGCTTCTCACACCCTGCTCCCCGGGAACTGCCCTGGGGCCCACCGTGATGCCAGGCAGCAGGCTCACCCCGGTGTGCTGCAGAACGTGAAGTTAGTGGACAGAATTTTCTGAATTTGGAATTTTTGTCCCGGTATAGATTTTAAACTTGGTGCTTTGAAATGATTTCTTTTTTTTTTTCTTTTATTATTTTTTTCTTTTATAGTTTATTGTCAGGTTGTTTCCATATAACACCCAGTGCTCATCCCTACAAGTGCCCTCCTCCGTGCCCGTCACCCCCTTCTCCTCTCCCCCTCCCGCATCAGCCCTCAGTTTGTTCTCAGTATTCCAGAGTCTCTCATGGTTTGCCTCCCTCCCTCTCCCCAACTATTTTCTCCCTTCCCCTCCTCCATGGTCCTCTGTTAAGTTTCTCCTGTTCCGCTTATGAGTGAAAACATGATATCTGCCCTTCTCTGCCTGACTTATTTCATTTAGCATAGCACCCTTGAGTTCCATCCACGTTACTACGAATGGCCAGATTTCATTCTTTCTCATTGCCATGTAGCATTCCATCGTATAGACAAACTACATCTTAGCTTTGAAATGATGTCAGACTGACAGCCAAGTTGTAAGCGCAGTACAGAGCGCTGCCTCCTCCCCCTCGCCCAGACCCAGCAGCTGTTGACGTTATGCCGTGTTGGCTCTGTCAGCGTCTTTCTGTCTAAGTAACCCTCCACACGCACTGACACGTCCCCCAGTCCCCGTGTATTCTCAGACCTTGGAACCCGCTGCCACTGGCCAGTGACACTTCCAGGCAGTGGCCGGATAAATGAACAGGTAACAAAACGTGGATGGGAAACCATCCTTTGGACCAGTGTGCCCACCCTTGTGACTTGGTGCTGTTTGATTGTCCCCCGTTCACGCGGTGGAATTCGGGATGTCTGTGTTTGATGGTGTTCTCTTAATGGCACTCAGCCAGCTGCTGGCCTGCCGCCCAAGCCGTTGTGGGCACTGTGCTCGCGGGGTGTCGGGCTGCCTGCGCAGAGCCCCGGGCGCCTCTGACCCCTCAGTGTGGGCCTCACGGTCGCCCCCAAGCAGCGGAGGGAAAGGCTGGTCAGCGGGCTCTTAGGATGGCCCGCTTGCCCTGCCTTAGACCCCGCCTCTCTGCCTTGAAGTAGGTTCTCAGCAGAAGGTGGTGCGGACCCCAAGGGAGAACCAGCCTCCAAAAGGAGCGCCCCAGTGGCCCCCAGCCCCACCCACCCCAGGAAGGGAGGAGCCGACTGGCTGGGCCTGAAGGACGAGGATCTGCTCCCTCCCTCTCCCTCCAGAGAGGCGCAGAGGGGAGGCTCGGAGGCGCTCCCCACTCCTTCCACGCCCCCTCCCGGGAGCCAGCACTCTGCTCCAGCTGGACTGCCTGCCTCCTCTCCAGGGGCCAAGCCAGCACCCAAGGGTGCAGGTTTCCCTGCCAGAGCCAGCCAGCCTTCAAAGTTGGGGGCATCAGAGGAGAAAGAGGAAGAGGATTGGCTGAGCCAGGCCTTGTCTCGGAAGCAGTCCCGACGTGTGGCCAGAGAGGAGCGCGCTGAGGCCTCAGAAGGCCTGCACGTGGTGGGGGCGGCGGGCAGCCCCCCTGCCGGCAGGTACAGGCGGGCGCTGCTGTCTAGTGGAGGGAGGGCCGGGCAGGGGTGAGGTCCATCCTTGCCCATGTCAGTGCCTCGATCACGAGGGCTGGCCCGCACCGCCTCTTAGCTCCGCCTCTCTACCTCTCTGAGCGCCGCGGAGACAGCATTTGGCTCCCCACTTGTGCCGGGGTGCAGACATGGGGGGACCAGGACGCCGTTAACACCCCCTGACTGCCACGTGGAAAAGGGCTGACTTGATCAGGCAGGGACAGAGGGTGCCCTGATGGGACAAAAGCCCCGGCGTCCTGGTGCCTCTGAGTAAGGCCCAGCCACGGTGCCCTCGGGCTCACAAAAAGCCCAGTGTCTAAATTTATTGGCCCCTCTGCTGGCCTGAGCTAAGCTACGTCTCGCGTGCTTCTGCTTTGGAGGAGTGTGAGAGAAGCCAGTGGCTAAGGGGCGACTCCTGAGGAAAGCCACTGAGTGGCTATCCGTGGGGCAGGACAGCGAGTGACCTCTGAGGGCAGGAGGCCAAAAGGGGCCAGCAAGACAGGGATCATGCAGAGGAAGGGCCACGATGAGGCCCGAGCGAGGAAGGGCTGAAACGGGCAATTGTGTGACAGGCCGGGGATATGACCCAGCCCTGGGGTTGCTGCAAATGAGGGGAGTGGCTTCGACCTCTGTCTGAAATCAAGACGAAAGCGTTCCCCTGACCCTGAGAGCCAGGGTGGGTGGGACCCACAGACAGGAGAGGAGACGAGCCCAAAGGGAGCTGAACCGGCCAGGAAAGTGAGCAGGGCCCCAGTCTAACTCAGCAAACCCATGTCGGCCAGAACAAGGTCTTAACCTTGAACTTAACTCTGGTGTCTATAACACCTCGGTTGTCACACCTTGGACTGTGAACACATGGTCAATGCCATTCACTGTGCCCTAGCAGGCACTGGGGCCAAGAAGGGGTACTGGAGGGGCGCCTGGGTGGCTCTGTCGGTTAAGCATCCAACTTCAGCTCAGGCCATCATCTCATGGTTCATGAGTTCTGAGTTCAAGCCCCACATCAGGATCCATGTTGACAGCCTGGAGCCTGCTTCGGATTCTGTGTCTCTCTCCCTGCCTGCTCCTCCCCCACTTGTGCTTTGTCTCTCAAAAAAATAAGTAAACATGGAAGGAAAAAAAAAAAAAAAGAAGGGTTACTGGAAGGCCAGGGGCTCAAACTTGGGCAGAGAAGTCCCAAGATGGGATGATGGGGACAGGAGGTGGGTGAGGAGAGGAATGGCCAACAGCTTCATGCTCAGGCCGTCTTCTCGCCCGGCCACGTCCCGTCTGACCTAAGCTGTCTGCCACCTTTGCTTTCACATTTACTTCCTCAGCCAGCCTGTTGCCAGCACTCAAGGGGTCGGGCAAGCAGCTGTTGGAGGGCCCTCAGGAACAGCGGCACACAAGCCACCGGCAGGACCCGCCACCTCGGGGTGTGTTTGCAGGGAGCTGAGGGTGGGGGAGAGGCTGGGTCAGGCCTGCACTGCCCCTTTCTTTAGAGATGATGATGGGCAGCCATGCTCGGCTCTGGTCAGCTTGGCATATGGTATTCACTACCTTGTGTCAGGCCCACTGACTAAGGGGACCCGAAGGTGGGTCCCCATCTCCTTTGTCCATCCAAGACTCACTCTTAGTAAACTGCCAGCCCCCAGGCCCTTCCAGTCAACTGTCTGCTCCTGATGTTCTCCTTTACTGCCCATGCCAAGCCTCTTACCTTCCTGCATCCCACATAGTAGGCTGTTCGCCTCGCCCCAACTAACCCCCCGAATCTCTGTGTCCTCAGGTCCTCCGTGACTTGGAACCAGGCCGCCTTGGCCCTCCATGGCGGTGACCCACAGAGGGGAGCAGCCCGTGGAGACCTCTCCACCATTGGTTTGTTTTCTCCTTTGGCTGGTGCTTTACCTCTGGGTGCAGAAGAGGCACTTGGGCTTCCTTCGGGACCCGGGAGACGAGTAGAGCTGGGCTCCCAAATGCGCACACAGGACCTCCGGCCTCTGGGCTTCCTGCTCATTTCTCTGCTGTTGATTTTCAGAGCCTGCAGCTTGCTTCCTGAGCTTCCAGGAACCCACGGGGCCTTCTGTGCCTGTCCAGGTAGGGAAGGCGGACAAGCAGGAATAGGCCTCGGGCCTGAGGGCCAGGGGCCACGGCCGCCTGCCGGGAGTCGTGTGGCAGGACATTGGACGGCTCACCGGCCACCCCCCCCTCCCGCTAGCACTTCCCTCAGCTTCTAGCCTTGCCGCTCTCAGGCAGAGTTGGGCGCTAATTTTCCAGCTCAGGGAGGGAACTAGAGATGGCACCCAGGCAGGGGCAGCTGGGAATCCTCCGGTCAGAGGGCAGGGCATCAGGTGTCCCATTGCTCTGTCTAGAAAGCCCCCTCCCTACCTCCTGTCCTCCCGCTGCCGCTCCACCTGTTTCCCAGGTGTGGACGCAGCCGCTTCTGAGCCCGGCCACGGGGGCACAGACGCATGTCTCCGGTAAACCAGAAGCACCTTTGGAGGGTGGCGGTGGGCCACCCGCAGGAAGCAGGGTAGCGGCCAGCATTTGGACTCGGGGCCCCAGAGGGTGCCAGGGCCGGGAGCCTTTGTCACAGCTCAGATGCTGCAGGGCTCTCCTGGCCATCGAGGAATCTGGAACATCTGCTGGCAGGCTGTTGTTTGGAGCGACGAGGGAGACCCATTCTAACCAGACCCAGTGGGGAGATGCAGTGACTGCACGACTCCAGGGCCTCGCCCTTGGCCTCTTGGTGCCATGTCTCTGTCCCCGTCTGCAGCCACAGATCAGCCACAGGGCCCGGGAGGCCTAGCGAGCTGACGGCCAGGGGTAGCCGAGCTCAGCTGAGTCCCTGTCCCCTGCCTCCCACCCTTTCCTACAGTCCCTGCTGCCAGAGTCTCTGGCGCGCAGCCTGGCTCTGGGCACAGAATACCAGAGGCAGCTCCTGGCCGCACAGGTGCAGCTGCAGGGTGGCACTGCTGAGCTCCAGGCTGCCCTCCTGCAAAGTCAGGCCCGGATGGCGGAGCTGGAGGCCCAGGTAAAGGGCAGAGGGGCCACGGGCTGGGGTGCGAGGCCGTGACTGGAGGGTGTCCCTCTGAGGGCTGGAAGGCTTCCCCGGGTGGCCCAGGGAGCCCACCGCCCTCCCGCCCTCTGTCTCCAGGTGCGGAAGCTGGAGCTGGAGCGGACCCAGCAGCAGCTGCTCCTGGAGAGCTTGCAGCAGCGGCACCAGGCCGACCTGGAGCTCCTCGAGAGCGCGCACAGGTACCCACGCTCCTCCCGCCTGGGCGTCCCGAGGCTTGGGGCCCGCCTGAGCTGATGCGCTCAGAGAGGTCTGTGGGCGTCTGCCCTTGCCCTCTGAGCCCCACAGCTGTGTGCTTTGTTGGCAGAAGCCGTGTAAAGATGCTGGAAGCCTCGTACCAGCAGCGGGAAGAGCGGCTGCGGAGGGAGCACGAGGAGCTGTCAGCCCGGTGCCTGTCGCAGTGCCAGGAGGCCGAGCAGGCCCGGGCCGAACTCACGGCCCAGCACCAGCGGCGCTTGGCGGCTGCCGCGCAAGAGAAGGACCAGGAGATGGAGCGACTCCGGGAGCTGCAGCGGTGAGGGCGAGGCCTGGGGCAGGCGGGGGCGAGGGGGGAGGTAGAGAGCCGCTCCAAGGACCCCCGGAGGAAGTTGATTCCCAGGAGACCCCAAGCAGAGGCACAGCAGCTCGGGCTTGATCCCTTCCCTCCCATGTGAGGACCAAGGCCAAGCACGGTGAGCCCTCGCCTTTTCAGGGGAGGCCCCACCACTCCTACAGCAATGGGGCGGGTGCCCCTGCAGGGCCCCAGGGGTCGCTGGCTGTGCCGGTAAATCCTGGCAGCAGCAAGAGCCCAAGGCCCTAACTCAGCACCAGTCAGGCCCCTCACCTGCCGGAGCCCTCGAGTCTAGGAGAGGTTCGCAGTGTTGTGCGGGCCGTGTCCATCCGGCTGATGAGACTGATGAGATGTCCATTCTCCATGAAAGCAAACTAAGAAAGGGTCCTTTAGGGGAGCCAGTCAATGCAGGCAGCGCAGGCCCCTTAACATGTCTCAGATTGGCCAGACAAGAAGGGGCTGTCCACACACCTGTCTTCTCTTCTGTGGAAAGTGTCCTTTGCTGAATAGCGGAAGGAATCTCCCCATTGGAGTGGATGTGGCATTGAGGTCCCAGGACAGATAAGGATGCCAGGGAAGCAGAGGCAGTGCCTAGAGTCGCAGAGGAGGAGGAGGAAAGAGCCCAGGAGCACCGATAGCCTAGCCCCCCTCACACGGAGCTCCCCACGCTCACTGTGCCGCCCCCCATGGTCCCCTCAGGGTCTCCATCCTGGAGATGCGCAAGGACCACGAGGAGCAGCTGCAGCGGCTGAAGCAGCTGAAGGACCGGGAGATTGACGCCGTCACCAGCGCCACCTCCCACACGCGGTACGTGCGCCATCCGGGCCCGGCCCAGCTAAGGGGCAGTGCTGGGGCCCCGCGCCGGGCTGACCCAGGGCTCCCGCAGGTCCCTGAATGGCGTCATCGAGCAGATGGAGAAGTTCTCCAGCAGCCTGCACGAGCTGTCCTCCCGCGTGGAGGCCTCGCACCTCAGCAGCGCCCAGGAGCGGGAGCTGGGGCTCCGGCAGCGCGACGAGCAGCTCCGAGGTACTGGGTGGGCCGTGGGTCCCCCCCCACCCCCTGCCACCCGGCGGGCGGGCGCTGAGCACCCCGTGGCCCCCCAGTGCTGCAGGAGAGGCTGGGCCGCCAGCAGCAGGACATGGAGGAGGAGCGGAGCCGGCTCCAGGAGGTCATCGGGAAGATGGAGGCGCGTCTGAACGAGCAGAGCCGGCTGCTGGAGCAGGTGGGCCGCCCTCCCGCTGCCAGGGCCTGTGTCCCCGGCACCCCAGCGTGTCGGCAGTGCCTCCCTTCCTGCCCACCTCGCCGGCCTCTGTCACAGTCGTCAGGCCACTCAAGCCTGTGCCTTCTGAGCCGTAACAGATGCATTTTCGAACTCCTGCGTATCTTTCGTATAGAAGAGCAAGCTTTATTCTCTAAAACATAATACCTCCTCTTTTCTTTGCACCAGCTTATAACATGATAACGTTAAACCGAAAAAACTAAAGTCCAGTTAGCAGGGGCAGCTGGTAGCTCAATAGGTTGAGCATCCTATTTCGGTTCAGGTCACAATCTCACAGTCCGTGAGTTCGACCCCACATCGGGCTCACTGCTGTCAGCCTGTCAGCACAGAGCCCGCTTCAGATCCTCTGGCCTCCTCTCTCTGCCCCTTCCCTGCTTGCGTGCTCTCAAAATATAAATATTTTTTTTTAAAATGTCCTGTTAGCAATAAAGGAGAAAATGTAAATTACCCTCCAGCCAGAGATGGCCATTCTCTAGACGCCTCAACACGCGGATACAGGTGCTCTTGTATCGTGAACCATATGTATTCAGTTCTCCTTTGGTGACTTGATTAAGCCCCTACCTCCGGCCAGGTACAGTCAAGCCTCTGAGCTCATGCCTGTGTGGCCCCTAGTCCCCCAGAGATGCCGTGTCACACCCGCCCTGGCACACTGGCCTGTGTGGTGGATGGGAGACGGGCAGGCAGTATGAGTAGCTGGCATTTCGGGGAGTGGGGTCGTGGCTGTTCTCGGGCCCTGTGGAGCGTCCCAGTGCTTCTCAGCAGCAGTTCCTGGGCCACTAGGCCTCAGTGTAGTTCATCCCAGCGGCTGGGCCCTGGCAGCCCCACTCGGCACCCCTCCTTCTGTCCCTCTCCAGAAAGGAGGTGTTTGTGGCATAGTGTGGGAGGGGCAGGTGTATTTGCATAGCTCCCGGGGTTCGCAGTCAAGCCAGACGTTGGGGCAGGCGGAGTGTCGAGGGGGCACGTGTCCTCAGCGCTCACCCACCCCCAGGAGCGATGGCGGGTGACCGCCGAGCAGTCCAAGGCTGAGTCTGCGCAGCGCGCTCTGGAGGAGCAGAGGAAGGTCATGGTCCAGCAGATCGCCATGGAGCGGGAGGAGCTGGAGAAGGCCAAGGTGAGTGCGGCCACGGCACGCTCAGCTGTGATCCCTGCCGTTCGCCCAAGGACCCTCACCCCGTGCCCTTGCCCCCTCATCCCAGAGCGCCTTGCTGGAGGAGCAGAAGTCCGTCATGCTCAAGTGTGGGGAGGAGCGGCGGCGCCTAGCGGCCGAGTGGGCCGACTTCTCGGCACAGCAGAAGCTGAGTAAGGAGCGGGCTGAGCGTGAGGCAGAGAGGGCGCTGCAGGTGGACACCCAGCGGGAGGGCACCCTCGTCAGCCTGGTCAAGGTAGGGCCCAGAGCCTCCAGGACAGTGGGCGCTCGGCAGCCCTGCCCTTTCCTTCCCGGGGCCTCCCTGCTTCTCTGTCGGGATACATGCGCTTAGCAAAGTGCCTAGAGTGTAGGAATTAAAACAGTAATCATATAATAATAACTTTCTGTGATGGTCCTAGGTGCTTTAGACACATTCCCTTATGCAGTCCTCACTGCGTTCCCAAGACTTAGATATTCTAAATTTTTTTTTACGTCTATTTACTTTTGAGAGAGTGTGGACAAGGCAGAGAGAGAGAGGGAGACATAGAAGCCGAAGCAGGCTCCAAGCTGTCTACGTGGAGCCTGGAGCCTGATACGGGCCTCGAACTCATGAACTGTGAGATCATACCCTGAGCCAAAGTGGAACGTTTAACCGACTGAGCCACCCAGGCACCCCATGACTTAAATATTCTAGAAATGAGGAAGCTGGGGTTCTGAGAAGTTGGGCCCCAGGGTGAGAGGCAGCCCCAAGGCTTGACCCCGAGCCTCTCAGACCCCTTGCCCCACCACCTCCTCCAGAATCAGGGTGGATCCGAGGTGCGGAAACAACACAGGGCGGGCCAGGGGTTCAGCTCCCGAGAGGAGACGGCAGCGAAGGCTTTGTTGTCTCCAGGAACAAGCCGAGCTAAAGATCAGAGCCAGTGAGCTCCGAGCCAAGGAGGAGCAGCTGGCGGCCGAGCGGGAGGCCCTGGAGCGGGAGCGGCAGGAGCTGCGGCGGGAGAAGGAGAGGGTCAGCGCCGCTGCCCTGCGCACCCGGCTCCGCGCGGAGGAGGTGGAGAGCATGAGCCAGGTGCCGAGCGGCCGGGCTCCGGGGGCACGGCCGGGGCACCCACCCCGCCCCCGCCAGCCCAGCTGAGCCCGCCGCCGTCTCCCGGCAGGTAGCCTCGGAGAAGTTCGAGGAGGGGCAGCGGGCGCTGCGCGAGGCCCGGCAGGTGCAGCAGGAGCAGCAGGCCCGGCTGCAGCTGGTGCAGCGGCAGCAGGAGCAGCTGCGGCAGCAGGAGCAGCACATGCACCAGGCAAGGCCCCTCCCCGCTCCGGCCGCCCCACCACGACCCCCTCTGGGTCCCCACCCTCACAGCCTCGTCCTTCTCTCCGGGGCCGGGGACAGGAGCATCTGAGTCTGGCCCAGCAGAGGCTGCGGCTGGACCGCATCCGTCAGGACCTGCCCTCTGGCCCCGTGGCGCTGCTCCCCGGGACCCAGGGCCCCGCAGCGTCCTGCCTGAGCGGTGAGTAGCTCCCAGAAGACGAGGACGGAGGTGGGCTGGGCTGGGCCGCAGGGGGCGTCGGGGTGGGGGGGTGCCAGGAGCCGCCTCCCTCCACTGGGGTTAGGGGGCCCGTGGGAGTCTGCCCGCTGGTCCCTTGTTACACAAGTAACGCACGTCTGTTAGAGAAAATGAGGTAAGAGATAAGAGAGAGGGAAGCTGTTTTGTAAAATGTCACTCTCTAGAGAAAACCCATTTTAACATTTGGTGTGTGGTGTTCTACACTGTGTATGTGAAAAAATTTGAGATCCTATGTTTTGTCCCTTGATTTTTTTATTCAGAAATATACATGTAGAACATGTTTTCCTATCAGTAATTAAATGCTTAACCATAATTCTTTTTTTAAATGTTTATGTATTTATTATGAGAGGGAGGGAGAGGCAGAGAGGGAGAGACGGGGGGTGGGGGGCAGGGAGGCAGAGAAGGAGAGAGAAAGAATCTCAAGCTGGCTCTGCAGTCAGTGTGGAGCTCAATTCAGGACTCGATTTCACAAACTGTGAGATCATGACCTGAACCAAAATCAA
This sequence comes from Hyaena hyaena, assembly GCF_003009895.1. Lineage (NCBI taxonomy): Eukaryota > Metazoa > Chordata > Mammalia > Carnivora > Hyaenidae > Hyaena > Hyaena hyaena. The sequence goes on along the minus strand of NW_024080653.1, from coordinate 1,192,825 downwards.
GAGTCGGACGCTCAACCAGCTGAGCCGTCCAGACGCCCCGATCATAATTCTTGCTCAGCATAATTGTCCATTAAATTCCATGTTTTTACTGATTCTCTAATGAGCAGACTTTTGTCACTAAGATAAACACCTCATTGGAGATGTTTGTACGTACATCTCTGCACCTCTGCCTTGATTTATTTCCCTTGAATAAATTCCTAGGATTGGACTTGCCAGGTAAGATAACCATGAGCATTTTCAAAGGCTTTGGAGAGGTGGAAGAAGTGCCCAGAAGGTTGGCCGGGTTGCAGCCTGCCACGGTGGTGAGAGGCCCCCAGAAACCCAGCCGTGGCCGTTCTGTCCCCCCACGTATGCTGCAGCCCCTGACCTCCTCCTCCACCTTTTCAGCCACTGTGGCTCCTGTCCCCACCACCCACGGGTGCAGCCGGCCACTCACCGGCCTGGGCCCCTCGCACCTTCACGCCAGGCTGGTGCTGATGAAACACACAGCTGAGCAGGTGAGCGTCCTGAGCCGCCCACCCTCCCTGGGCCCAGGGCTCCTTTGTTCACACTGGTGGGAGGCAGGAAGGAGCACACCTTGGCCCCGGGGGGTGCTGAGCCCCCACCCCACCCCAAAATAATAGTGCAGATTGCCTAGTGAGCATCTCTGCGACCCGTCCTCCAAGCCCAGTTCTGTGGGACATAACTTGCATCCATCATCTCGGTTGAACCTCACAGTAACCTTGTGATCAGAATGATAGCAACTGTCACTTACGGGGCATTTTCTGCGAGCCAGGCTCCGTGTGAAAGCTCTATGTGCAGGTGAGCCTCTGCCCTCCCCCAGCCCTATGGGCAGGTGACATGATTATCTCCCGTTTCTAGACAGGCTGAGAGAGGTGAAGCCATGTGCTGAGGAAGGGCCTCGCCAGGACTGAGACCTGGTCTGTCTCACTCACTTCCGTGGCCCCAGCCCCCTGCTGCATCCCAGAGCCAGAGAGTGCATGGGGAGAGGGCCCCTGGTAGGGGCTGGCTCCACTGTGCTCTCGGTTCTGCAAGCCAGCGTGTTCCTGCTCACAGAAGTGGGTACAGGAGGGAGCCAGAGGGGGACTGCTCAGCCGGCTCTGCCTTTCAGGACCGTGACTTCTTGGAGAATGAGCAGTTCTTCCTGGAGACCCTGAAGAAAGCCGCCTACAATATGACATCCCACTCATCCTGAAGGCCCCTGGAAGTCTCTCCCACCACCCACCGGCTGCCAGCCCCGAGGAGGGGGTGCCCGGGCCTGATTACAGCTCTTCCCGGGGACAGGGTGTAAGTGCATTCTCTCTGGGCATGCCAGCCGATGCCTGGAGCGTCTAGGGCTCGAGGGGCAACGGCCTCTGGGAGGTGTGGGGCCGACAGCGGCCCTGCGACACAGCCAGCCACGGGGTCTCCACCCCTGACTTCTGGCTCAGATCCGAGGACCTCTCCCCTCCTCACCGGGCAGGATGCCTTCACCTGGGCCTCTTCTGAGCCAGAGGGTCTTCGCGAGAGATGCCACGAGCAGCCTCCTGCCCTCTCAGAGGCCCGTGGAGACGGCACGGGCTCTCCTCCCGAACTGGGATGTAGGGTCAGAGCCCATGTTTTGAAGGGCCTTCTATCCTCCTGGCAAGGAGGCGGGCGGTGCTGTGGGGGGCAGACAGGGGGCAGGGAGGGCACTTTGCCCAGCCAGGCCTTACCTTGCAGTACAACAGGCTCTCAGCCTCAGCCTCGTTCCCAGCGGCCCGAGGAGCTGGCTGGCCCTGTGAGGACACCAGCCTGTCAGCTTCTAATAGGGCTTTCCAGAGGCAGAACCCGGGTGACGGTGGGGTGGGGCGTGGGGAGGGAACAGTAGAGAGGCTTCTCTGTCCTGTTCACCTGCTATGGAGCCCTAGCAGATGGGAAAGAAGACAAGGGAGCGAGGGCCTCTACCCTGGGAGGGGAGAGAGAACTGGGGAACTGTGTGGGGCTGGACCGGACCCAAGCTGCCGCCCCGGGGAGGGTGCCTTTGCACATCTCCCTGCAGGGGCGTCAGGAGAGGGGCAGAGGCTTGATAGCTGTCCCAGCAAACCCGAGGATGGATGGACTCACTGACATGACCGCAGTTATCCTGAAGTGGCTTCCTGAAGTGACTGGTTACCTTCCATTAGAGGACAAAGGGCTGAGGGGGTAACGAGCAGGTACAGTTTCTCTCTCTGCTCCTTCAGGACAGCTTTGAGAAGAATCTTCTCATGTCCCAGCAATTTACAGCCTTCATCTTGGACCCATTAAATTGCTATATTCTTTTTAAAAATTCTTTTAACGATGTTATTCAAATTTGAGAGACAGAGTGCAAGCAGGGGAGGGGCAGAGAGGGAGACACAGAATCCAAAGCAGGCTCCAGGCTCCAAGCTGTCAGCACAGAGCCTGACGCGGGGCTCGAACTCACGAACCTTGAGATCATGACCTGAGCCGAAGTTGGACGCTTAACCGACTGGGCCACCCAGGCGACCCTGAATTGCTATATTCTTAACTATGAGATTGTTACAATTTGCCGTGTCTCCTGAGTTGGTTTTCGAGAGTCGGTGTTTGAGAGGTTTTGGCTCTGAAGCGCTGTTACTTGCTGGGAAGCTGGCGGGCTGGCGCTGGGACCCTGAATCCACACACCGGCCGGCTGTATCATGACCAGCAAAAGGGCATTTTGATCATCTCTAACTCACACACGAAGGCACAGAGGCTCAAGGAGATTAAAGAGTCTGCCCCCAGTGACAGAAAATAGCACCTTTTGTTTGGACACATTCCAAAGCCTCAGGCTGTCAGCCACCTCACTCTGCTGCCTCCTTCTAGAAGAGCACATCGTATACAGTGCTGTCGTGAGGTAGGGAGACCTCCAAGCTGCCTGCCCCGAGGAGGGAAGCGTCGGTGTCCCCTTTAGAAACCTCCATGAAGCTTGGAATTGAGTCCTTCTCTCAACAGGCAGCTAAATAAGTTGCCACCTATGTGAGCACCTGCAGAGTGAGCATGGGCTCAGCCTGGAAGCGGCTGGCATTTCCTTAGCCCCCCGACAGACAGGATCATACATCAAGGGGACCCCAGGGATGAGCTTGGCCTTTCAAGCCCAAGAGAAATGAGTTTAGAATTAGGAAACAGGTCTGTATGACCTTGTCTATATCTTCAGGGCAGCGGGTATGCACTCAACTGTTGTAAACAAAGTGGGACTATATTTGTATTTTAGAAGATGCACTGTAGCTGTGGGGTGAACTCACTGGAGGGGGCGGGTCAGAAGGCTGCTGGCATGGTGCTGGGGAGACTGAGGACAGCACTACCGGGCATGGCAGTGAGGGGGTCATAGAAAAGAGACCCCACAGGACCTGATGCCATACATGGAGGGTCTTCACATGCCAAGGAGGACCCCAGGTCTAGGCAGCTGGGTGGTGTTGCTCAGATGACACCAGTGCATGGAACAGCCAAGTAGAGATGAGATGTTCCACAGACGTTGGGTTATAATGATACTTTCCTCGGTCCCTGTACATGGTCTGTATCACCGTCTCTGGCATTAAGGTGTGACAGGTAGCTTATTACCTAACATCAACTTGTCCCCTGCCCCACAGGTCACAGACAATAGAGGACTGCACTGCTGTATATCTGCTGGCCTTTTTCCCTTCAAATTTATAAGCAACTCCTCAAGGTCATAACCCAGATGCTTAATTCCGTTCCCTGTAGAGAGAGAAATGCGGGGGGAAAGGGACAATGAGAAAAGACACTGGTGGGGCCATTACCATCGGTGTTTACTATCTGCTTGCAGTTGATACATGTGGGAATCCGTGCTAGGCCTTTCAGTTGATTTCCAAGTGACCCCATTCTTAGTGGGTTCTAGGGCAGTGAGAGAACACGCATGTTTCTCAAAAGTAAGGCCTGATGGAGAAATCCGAGCCGCCTGATGAGCACGCCCAGTAAGCCCCAAGCCTCAGTGCCTCGAGGCCCTCGGTGTCTCCATTCGCAGAGGGGCAGGCTGTGGTGTGTGCCGCCCCCTGGTGGCTGGCCGCGGGCAGGGGCCCGGACCCCGCGCAGCTCCGTCCGCCCCGCCGGCCACCCGGCACTTCCGGAGCCAGGCACCCGGAGCCCGCCTCCACCTCCGGACGGGAGGAGGGAGCTCTTGCCTCCGGGGAGAAGGAGTCTGAGGCCGGGAGGGGGCGTGGCTTCCAGGACCCGAGCCCAGGGGCGGGGCCTCCGCGGCGCGCTCAGGCACTGCCCGGGCCACCTCTGCCGGGTCCTAGGGAAGATGGCGGCGCCCTGGTGGCGGTCCGTGCTGTGTGGAAGTCGGTGGTGGCGGAGCTTCAGCACCTCGGGTGAGGGGTCTGAGGTGCGGGGGGGCTCTCGGAGGTCCCCGTAAAGACCAAACCCCGGGGCTCGAGCCAGCGTCCGCCCTTGGCCTCACGTCCCGCTCCCTTCCCGCAGCCGCCCTGAGTCGCCGGACCGCCCCTCTGGGGCCGATGCCCAACGAGGACATCGACGTGAGCAACCTGGAGCGGCTGGAGAAGTACCGAAGCTTCGAGCGTTACCGGCGCCGGGCGGAGCAGGAGGCGCGGAGCCCGCACTGGTGGCGGACGTACCGGGAATACTTCTGCCAGGACTCAGGTGCGCGGCGGCCGGAACAAAGATGAGGACCCAAGTGTTACTGCTCGGAGCCAGGGGGTCTTGGCTTCAGGGTGCCTCGGGATGGTGGTCTGGGATACACATGTGTGATGGATGTATCTCGTCATTTCCACCGGGTCCTTCCTTAGATGTTATATAATCTAAAGAAACGTCTCTTACTAGGGACATCAAAAGGCATCTGTAAGGTGGAGGTGCAGGTCCTAGCAAAAGTAGAAGCAAGAAGGGGCGCCTGGCTGGCCCAGTTGATGGAACATGCTATTCTTCATCTCAGGGTCTAGAGTTCAAGCTTTGCGCTGGCTTAGAGTTTCCATTAAAAAGTGGGAGGGGGCAGGGGCGCCTGGGTTCAGGTGGTTAAGCGTCCAACTCCTGATTTTGGCTGAGGTCACAGTCTCCCGGTTCATGGGTTGGAGCCCCAGGTCGGGCTCTCCACTGGCAGCTTGGAGCCTGCTTGGGATTCTCACTCCCTCTCTCTCTGCCTCTCCTCTGCTCACACTCTCTGTCTCTATCTCAAAATAAATAAACTTTTTTATTTTAATTTTTTTATAGTTTATTTTTGAGACATAGAGAGAGCATGAGCAGGGGAGGGGCAGAGAGAGAGGGAGACACAGAATCTGAAACAGGCTCCAGGCTCTGAGCTGCCAGCGCAGAGCCCGGCGCTGGGCTCAAACCCATGAACCATGAGATCATGACCTGAGCCGAAGTTGGACACTTAACCGACTGAGCCACCCAAGCACCCCAAATAAACTTTTTTAAAAGGGGGGGAAAAGGCAGGAAAAGGAGCAAAAAGCAGGTTTTTTTGGAGCCTTTCATTTTCCCAATCTCAGAGTGACTTGCCTGAGCTTCACTTTCCTCGGTGCAAAATAAAAGTTGGTTTTTGTGTCACAAAATTGCTGTATTAAAAGATGCAGTCCAGGGGCACCTGGGTGGCTCAGTCGGTTAAGCGTCCGACTTCGGCTCAGGCCATGATCGCGCGGTTTATGAGTTCAAGCCCTGCCTGGGGCTCTGTGCTGACAGCTTGAAACCTGGAGCCTGCTTCAGACTCTGTGTCTCCCTCTCTCTCTGCCATTCCCCCACTCATGCTCTGTCTCTGTCTCAGAAACAAATACAACGTTTTTAAAAAATTTTTTTTAATAAAAAATAAATAAAAGATGCAGTCCAGGGGCTCCCAGGTGGTTCAGTCGGTTAAGTGTCCAACTTCGGCTCAGGTCATGATCTCGCGGTTTTTTAGTTCGAGCCCCACCCTGGGCTCTGTGCTGACAGCTCAGAGCCTGGAACCTCCTCCAGATTCTGTGTCTCCCCCTCTGCCCTTTCCATGCTCATGCTCTGTCTGTCTCTGTCTCTCAGTAATAAATAAAAACGTTAAAAAGAAATTTTTTTTTAAGATTCTGTCCATTGGACTTTTTTAGAGAAATGCCATCTCTGATGAGGATTCAATGCATCTTACTTTAGTTACTGTCTAATGTAAATGGAAAAAGGTATTGAGAGTCGTTTCAGGCCTTGTTATTCAAAGTGTGTTCTGAGACGGGCAGCACAGGCATTGCCTAGGAGCTTGTTAGGAAAGCAGAATCTTGGGCCTCACACTGACCTGCTGATTCAGAATCTGAATTTTAATAGACTTCCCACGTGACTTATATGGTGTGTCCCTTAGTGTAAGAAGTGTGCTTCTTTGGGGCTTTATCTAGTTTCAGCGAATTATTCTACCAAGAACTCAAGTGCATGTCCACGTCCAGGTGTGAACAGGCTTAAAGGTCATCCCAACCATAATTGGGATGATCATCCACCTGTATTTCCCATGACCTAGGCAGTGTGTCCTGGTTTAGGGATCTCAAGTTGAACCCAGTTTGCTTAGCACCTGGACTCTGTTCAGGTCTGTGAAGCCGACTGTAGAGTATTGATTGAGTTTTGTGAATTAAAGGGCAAGCTGGGGCGAGTTGGAAGACTAGGTGGGGACAGGCAGCTTCCCTGAGACTTTTTTTATTTTTTAATGTTTTATTTATTTCTGAGAGAGAGAGAAAGAGGCAGCATGAATAGGGGAGGGTCAGAGAGAGAGGGAGACACAGAATCTGAAGCAGGCCCCAGGCTCCGAACTGGCTGTCAGCACAGAGCCCGATGTGGGGCTCGAACCTACGAACTATGAGATCATGACCTAAGCTGAAGTCGGACGCTTAGACTGAGCCACCCAGGTGCCCCAGCTTCACTGAGACTTGATCCCACTTTCTCCAAAATATCTTCCCACCCCAGATCCCAAAGACAGGATTGACATCGGGCTACCCCCACCCAAGGTCAGCCGGACCCAACAGCTGCTGGAGCGGAAGCGGGTCCTCCGGGAGCTGCGGGCCAACCCAGAGGAGGAGCGAGCTGCCCGCCTCCGCACAGGTAAGCCCCCCGCTCCAGGGTAGGGAGCCCCCGAGCCCCTGCCCCCTCCCTGCATCCTAAGCAGCATCATTCCTTACCAGCGCGCATCCCACTGGAGGCTGTGCGGGCCGAGTGGGAGAAGACCTGTGGCCCGTACCACAAGCAGCGGCTGGCCGAGTACTGTGGCCTCTATCGAGACCTGTTCCACGGTGCCACCTTCGTGCCCCGCGTCCCCCTGCACGTGGCCTACGCTGTGGGGGAGGACGACTTGATGCCTGTATACCACGGCAACGAGATTACTCCCACGGAGGTAACTGCTTATTTGTGCTCCTCCCCGCACCCTGTGGACAGACACAGCCCACCCGCCGCAGGACCACAGACAGCTCCCTGCTGCAGGCACTTGCAGAGTTGGTTTCTGTGGCAGCGGTAAAGGGCACAAGCATGGCATCTGTGTAGGCTGATTTGGGGCTTTGTTCTTTTCCCCATTTTGATTCCCTGGTAAACACACCACACCAATTACCAGAGAAGGGATCTAAAATGAAAAAAAAGAAGCTCCGTCTGGACAGACTCCTAGCCCGCTGTCTTCAGAGTGCCCTCCGAGCCCCTGTCCGGTGACGTGAGGGCCGCCTTGTGGTTCAGATAGAGAGCCGGACGGGCAACTCTGCAGGGTTCCTTCTACAAGCTTCTCTTTGCTGACCTGCCTCTCAAGGGACCATCAGCTCAGGGGTGTTTGAATCAGAGCGGGCTCTCCCTTCCCCCAAGCTCCCTCAGGCTCCTGTCCTCCAGAAAGGTCTGTTTACAGCAGCTGGTCTGTCCCTGATGGGGGTGACACCTTCCCTGTTGTCTCCCCGCTAGGCTGCCCAGGCCCCGGAGGTGACCTACGAGGCAGACAAGGGCTCCATATGGACACTGCTGCTCACCAATTTGGGTAGGTGTCTGGGGCTCACCAGGCTTCCTGCCTCCCTCCCCTCCCGTGGGCCAGGGCTCTGGGGTGGCTGGGGGCGGGGCCAGGTGTGAGGGGGGGCCCCTCAGCCAGTGGGCTCTGTTTGTGTACAGATGGCCACCTGCTGGAGCCGGATGCTGAATACCTCCACTGGCTGGTGTGAGTACTGGGGGTAGGGGGTGGGTCAGGGGCTTGTGAGGGGGCCCTGAATCCTGGAAAGAGCTGTGCCTGCATTTTAGTCTTGGCTCCACCGCGGATTCACTGTGGAATTTTGGATTAGCCTCCCGCCCCAGGTGGCGGACCCCATCTGCCTCCTGATGCCGTCAAGAACCCTGTGATCTACTGGGCTGAAGACAGAAGAAAAAAGCAGGCACTAGGCCTTGGCTGTTCCCACCGGCCTTTTGGTCTCCCCGAACGCATTTGCTCCCCTGTAAAACCAGGGCAATGCCACCCCACGTGTCAGCCGCCCTGCGGGGTTCTGTGACAGTCAGCTGCAAAAAGGACAGCAAGAGGCCTCTGGCAGCTGGTGCTGCCCAAGCTGGGCTGCCTTTTGTTTTCACAGTGGCCTTTGGCTCTGGAGCCAGGGGGGCAGAGGTCAGACGGTTGACCCCAGCTTTGGGACTTCTGGGCAATTGGGTCCAGTGACCGGGAGGCTCATTTCTACCATTTTTATTCAGCTGCAGTTAGCAACGTGTGCAGCAGGGCCTGCCGGGGAGTTCTCTCGAGGGGAGGCACAGTAGCTGTCGTGGTGCCAGGCGGGCTCACGCTGCCCAACACACCCCAGAGCCTTCGGGAAGCCCAGGGGCGGCCCAGGGGTAGTGTGGTTGTCCAACCCAAAAGGCCGTGGTGCCCCACCAGTCCCCACGGCCTAATAAATGGGCTGCTAGACCTCATTCTCTTCTAGACCATCTCTAGGACTCTGGTCTTCAGCCTCTGAACCTCTACTGTTCCCTTCCCAAGTGTGCGGTCCATCCGAGGGTTCACAGAACTATGCCTCCCGCCTCACTATTCGATGAAGGTCATGTTAGGGTTTGTTCTCCTAGGGAGTGATCGCACCTCTAGGGAGCACTCCTGCCGCCGCCTTCCTTGAGTGTCAGTTAATGGGTACTTTTCCTCCCACCAGAACCAACATCCCAGGCGACAGGGTGGCTGAAGGACAGGAGACGTGTCCCTACCTGCCCCCCTTCCCTGCCCGAGGCTCCGGCTTCCACCGCTTTGCTTTCCTGCTCTTCAAGCAGGACAAGCCAATTGACTTCTCTGGGGACACCCGGCCCTCACCATGGTAATCTACACCCCCCCCACCCCCCCGGCCCCATTCCCTCTCCCCTCCCCAGGCCTCAGGCCACCTTCCCAGGAATGACCTGTCCTGCTCAGTTCTCCTGTCTCTCTTACACTTGAGATGGGCAGAAGGGTAGCTGTGCTAAGCAGACCATAAGGGGCTTTCTCAGGATTGTGGGTGGGGCTGGAGGTGGGGTGTGGGGTTCTGGTGCCTCATTCCCTGCTCTTAAATGCTCCCCATCTTACAGCTACCAGCTTGCCCAGAGGACCTTCCGCACTTTTGATTTCTACAAGAAACACCAGGAAGCCATGACACCAGCCGGCCTGGCCTTTTTCCAGTGCCGCTGGGATGATTCGGTCACCCACATCTTCCACCAGCTTCTGGGTAAGGCCAGAGTGGGTTGGGGGTGGGAGTTGAGGGGGTGGCCTGAGCTCACAGACCTCTCCCGACCTGCCAGGGAGAGGTGCCTATCAGGAGGGCCACCTTGGGTGGGCTGGCTGGGCAGTCCTGGGCTGGCAGACAAGGGGAGGGGCTCAGGCCAGCCTCAGCCCACACCCACACCCCCCCCTTCCTGCAGACATGCGGGAGCCCGTGTTCGAGTTTGTGCGACCACCCCCTTACCACCCCAAGCAGAAGCACTTTCCCCACCGGCAGCCCCTGCGCTACCTGGACCGGTACAGGGACAGTCACGAACCCACCTATGGTATCTACTAAGTGGCCAGAGTGCCACCCACCCAGAAGGTGTACTGGGCCCCTCAGGCTCCACCAGCAGGAACAATAAAGACACGGCTCCACAGGGAGCTTCCGGGTCCTGCTTGAGGCCACTCTTCTGTGGCCCTCCCAGCAGGCCCAGGGCTTGAGAGTGAAGAGAGCTCTCCGAGGATGGTGGCAGGGGTGGGACATGTGAATAAAGATGATTTTTTAAAGTTTATTTATTTAATTGGGGGGGGGGGTGGACACAGAACAAGGGAGAAAGAATCCCAAGCAGGTTCCGCATAGAGCCCAATGTTGCCATTGTACTCAAGACTGTGACATCATGACCTGAGCTGAAATCCAGAGTTGGGCAGTTAACCAGCTGAGCCCTCCGGGTGCCCCAAAGATGATTTTTGCCATAGCTGGTCTGAGTCTGTGTTCAGGAGCAGCCAGAGCCCCCTCCTCCAACCCCATAATGGATCTGTGGTGGTACACGAGTGGAAAGAGAACCGCCAACCGTCTCAGGAGGTGGCCCCTCACCTCTGCCTCTGGAGGGTGTTGGGCCCTGAGATCAAGCGGCCGGAGGCAGGGACGGAAGGCAGTGGGGCTTGGCTGCTCTCTTAAAGAGCTTTGCCAGCCCTGAGCCTTGTGCCCTGGTCATTGCATTCCCAGTTCGGTGGCAGACCCTGGCATCCACTGGGATGCTGAATGAGCAGGTCTGACCTCTGGGCACACCCCCTGTTCCGAGCCCAGAAAGCCCCTGCACCCTGGGGCACTCTAGCTGGCTGGCTAGAGTATTATTTCTCTTCTCTCTAAGTAGCCAGTCAGGAGGACACCAGTGAACCTTTTCCCGGAAGAGGAGCCTCAGGTATCACAACACAGACGACCTAATGCTGCGTTGCAGTAAGCGGGCCTCCTGCCTCAAAATTAAGCCATGTCCGGTAGGAAATCAAGAAGTAATCCTCCATCAGCTCTCGCTGGGCCAGCACACTTCCCCAGGGCAGGTGGGTTAGAGCCAGACCCCCTCTCCTGTGCTCTGCTGCAGGGGCACCTCTATAAAAAGTCAGGTTCCAGAAGAGCTTGCACCTGCAAACAAGGAACTCCCCAGCAGGGGGCCCACGCGCAGAGTGGATTCCAAGGGCAGCTGAAGGTTGCTTTGGGTTTCCACTCAAAGGGGGTATGAAAAAAACACTGTTGTTGGTCTCTGTGTTGGTGACCAGAAATTTCCACCTCACTTACTTTAAGAGAACCAAAATTTGTTGTAGCCTAGAGAAAGGAGATACCCCAATCTGGCAAATGCCTGAAACCACGCTCAAGGAAAAGGGCAGCAGAGCACCTCCCATCAGGAGAGCCTGTGAGTGCCCAGCGCCCTTACTGCCAGGCACGGGCCCTCGCAGTCTCCCGTGATCGCCAAAGCTGCTGGGAAGTAGCTGCTGTTCAGGTGTCCAGATGAGGGGCCCGGATGGGGTTCCGTGGTGACCCTCGGCCAGGAGGAGGCTTCGAGGCCCAACGGGGTTCCAAAAGTCCTTGTTTCTGTAGGTGGCGGCCGCTTCCCCCCCCCCCCCACAAACACGAGCCGCTTCACGAGGGTTTGGGGCAACGGGATGGAGTTCCCAGGGTGGGACCGCCGAAAGCCAGACCCCAACTCCCACCTGAGGTGACTCGGTGGCTCGACAGAGGGGAGCAGGCGGCCGAGGCGCGAGTGGTGCGGGAGGCACCTGTCGCACCGCTCCCCCAAGGCGGGCCCCCGCTCCTCCCCGCCGCACCCGCGCCCTGCGCCGCCCATCCCGCCCCTACCTGCTCTGCGAAGCCCCGCCCCCCCGCTCTCCGAGACCTCGCCCCGCCCCTCCCGCTCTCCGAGACCTCGCCCCGCCCCTGCCCGCTCTGCGAAGCCCCGCCCCTCCCGCTCTCCGAGGCCGCGCCCCGCCCCTACCCGCTCTCCGAGGCGCAGCCGCCGCCATGGACGCGCTAAAGGACAAGCTGACCTGTGCCATCTGCCTGGAGCTCTACCTGGAGCCGGTGACGCTTCCCTGCGGCCACAACTTCTGCGGGGACTGCATCCGGGATTGGTGGGGCTGCCGCGACAAGGCGTGCCCCGAGTGCCGGGAGCACTTCCCCGACGGCGCCGAGCTGCGTCGCAATGTGACCCTCAGCGGCGTGCTCGAGTTGATGCGCGCCGGGCCTGCCCCGGCCCCCGGCTCCGACCCCGCCCCGGTTCCCGGCTCCGACCCCGACCCGGTTCCCGGCTCCGACCCCGACCCGGCCCCGGCCCCGGCTCCCGGCCCCGACCCCGCCCCGGCCCCCGGCTCCGGCCTGGGCGCGCGCTGTCCCCGGCACCGGCAGCCCCTGGAGCTCTTCTGTCGCACCGAGGGTCGCTGCGTGTGCAGCGCGTGCACCGTGTACGAGTGTCGCCTCCACGAGCGGGCGCTGCTGGACGCGGAGCGTCGGGAGCGCGAGGTGACACCGGGGTGCCCCGCCCTGTCTCTAGGCACCTAGGCTGGGGCGGGCAGCTTAAGCAGGAGGCGGCTTTGGGATGTTTGTGGTCCCGGATAGAAGGAGAAAACACGTGTTCGGAATAGAGATTTCGGATCCGATGACAGGCCCAGGGTGAGGCCCCAGGACTCAGTGGCAGAAATGGGTTGAAGGAAGGGGTGAGGAGGCCAAGGGTCCGAAGACCCGGAATGTCGGAGGATAACCCCTGTGGCTGCCGAAGCCACACAGAATAGAATGCTCATGCTGAGGCTCTGAGCCGGAAGTTTGTAGCGGAGGCCAGCAGTTGACAAGGAGGGAGTGGCAGGTGTACTTGCCTAAGGAGCTGTGTTTTGCTAGAGGGAGGGGAAGTGATGTGGGGTGTGAGAAGGACAGATGCCCGTCCCAGGGGGAGACTCAGGTGGAACCAGGAGAGCCTCCCCTCCCCACTTGCTGCATGCCGCATGTTAGGGAACGCTGGAGGCCGAGGGACATGGGGATTGGGCTTAGGAACTCTGATGCCTTTGGCCAAATGATCCGTTTCTCTGTCTCATTTCCTCATCTCTGAAGTGGGGATTGTGATGGTTCCCGCCTCATAAAGTGTGGCCGAGAGAAGCAGAAACAAGACAGGCTCCTGAGGAGGGGCAGGGGATGGTGCTTTGTCTCGTTCCCATGAAAGCACGATGTTCTACCCTCAAGGGTGGCAAAGGAGTCTCAAATAGGGGTGCCCTCTTCCCCTCATGCCCAGAGCTGGGGCTGAGGCCTGGCCGGCATTTGGGAGAACTGGCCTTGTACATTCACCACACCGCCCACTTCCCCAATGGCTTTGGCGCTTTGAGTCCTCACCCCTTCCCCGCAAGGCTGCCAAAGCCAGAAGTGCTGCTCCCGCCATTTATTGCCCGGGGGTAGCGCGAGGCAGGCTTACAGCCCAGAGATGGTGGGTGCTCTGCCCCCAGGCTGCCCAGCTCGCAAGAGGGACTGGAGGTCAGGTGTGAAGCCCAAGGCCTCTGCTCCGCCTGTGTACCTCCCTGCTCCAGGGTGGGAACGGGCTTCGTCCGGGCCTCCCTGAGATGCTAACCCAGTTCACCCGGAGATCAGACCAAGGCTGATGCTGTGTGCCGGCCCACTGGTCGCGATGCGGGGGTGGCACCGGGAGGGGACGCCCCCACATCTGCAGACGTTTGTTGATTAACTGAGAGGAGACTTCACAGCCATTCCTGACTTCCTCTTGTGACTTGTTTCCCTGGTGGGCACCACAGGCCCAGCTGAGAGCCATGCTGGAGGTCAGCCGGCAGCAGGCCGCCCAGGCGGAGAGCCAGCTAAAGGAACTGCAGGAGCAAAGCAACCAGATCCAGGTACAAGGCCTGTCCGTTCTAGCTCACTCCACCCTCCTGCTGTGCCCTTCAGGCAGCCACCAATGGGTCCCTGGGACACTGGGTCGCTGGCGTGAGCTACCTTGAAAATGCCTCCTGGCAGCAGGGAGGGAAGGTCTGAGCGGGGCGGGGGGGGGGGTCGGCTTCAGGGACCCAGGCTCCCCACACCACCCCTCAGCCTGGTGGGCAGCATTGGCCTGGCCACCCTCGGCATTTCCGTCACCCACTCAGAGCTCAGCCTGCACCCTGGCCTCCGCGGTCTCCAGCAAGTTCAGCTGCCTGCTGCAGATCCTGGAGACGCGGCGGACCTTGGCGCTGACGGACATCGAGGTGGCCAAGACACAGGCCCTGGCACAGGCTCGGGATGGAGAACAGCGACTGCGGGGCCACCTGGAAGTCCTGGCCTGCCATGACCGCAGGATCCGGGACCTCCTGGAGCAGCCGGATGACCAGACCTTCCTCCAGGTACCGGGTCTCAGGGCGGCGGGTGGGGGGACCAGCGACCCTGCACCTGGTGCTCAGGCTTACTGTAACTGTCCCTGGGGCTCAGGAGTCACAGCTCCTGGCCCCTCCAGGCCGTCTTGGGCCCCTGACTCCTCTGCAGTGGGACGAAGAGCAGCAGCTGGCTGGCGTGGAGTCACTGAGCCGGCTGTGTGGCCTCCTCCTGGATGAGGGGAGCCACCCCAGGGCACCTGCTGAGCCTGCTGATTTGGGCCCCGTGGGTAAGGCTGACCTCAGATCTCTCTCTACCCCTCTGGGCCCAAGCTGGCCCTCCCACGGTGGGTGGGAGTGAGGTCAGGACCCTGCCCCCCCCACCGCGAGCTCTCTCCTCGTCATTGCCCTAACACTTCTTTGTCTCCTAGAGGCCCCAGGTCCCCTGGCACCAGTCCCAAGCCCGGTTTGTCCACTGAGGAGGAAGCTCTGGCAGAGTAAGGAGCCCGGCACGTGTGTGTATGCAGAGGCGTGTGTGTGTTGTGCAATCGTGTGTACACTGTGAGTACACGTGAGCACATGTGCATGTCTGTGTGTGTGTGTGAGTACCTGGAGGGGCCGCGTGCTGTGACTGCCCTGCCCAGGGTATCTGTCCTATGCCCTTCCCTGGGTCCATCCCTCCCCACCCCCCCCACACCTGTTGTAGGATGTTAACTTGTTACATGTGGGGCCAATACAGTGATGAGGAGCCGCTGGGCAGGCAAACCTGGGGTCAGTTATGATTCTTCCACTTGTTACCAAGTTAGGTCACGTCTGGGAGCCTCGGTTTTCTCATCTTTGAAATGAGGCGGATAGAAGGGTCCAGCCAGGGCTGTGGCCAGAACGGGCTCCCGCACTGGTGCCCACTGCTTGCCTCGCTGGCTGTGTGCCTGGCAGATGCTTGGTGTGCATTGGCGGACCTTCAGCTGCCATTTCTCCCTCCGGGGACAGGATGGCGGACAGACACCTGCCCGCTTACCTCCCATCCATCTGTCCCTGACAGATTATCGCAATCTGACCTTCGACCCAGACAGCGCCAATTGCCACCTCTACCTGTCTCGGCAGGACCAACAGGTAAAGCACTGTCACAAGCCCCGGGACGTGGCCGGGCCACGCAGGTTCCAGCTCTGGCAGGTGCAGTGTGCCCAGAGCTTCCAGAACGGTCGACACTACTGGGAGGTGCGCACGTCTAACCACTCGGTGACGCTGGGCGTCGCCTATCCAGAACTTTCACGGCACAAGCAGGGGCCCCACACGGACAACATTGGGCGCGGGCCGAGCTCCTGGGGCCTCTGTGTTCAGGAGGACAGGGCCCAGGCCTGGCACAACGGGAAGGCCCAGCGGCTCCCCCGGGTGTCGGGGCGGCTCCTGGGCATGGATCTGGACCTGGCCTCTGGCCACCTCACCTTCTACAGCCTGGAGCCCAAGGCCCAGCCCCTGCATACCTTCCACGCCATGTTCACCCAGCCCCTCTGCCCCATCTTCTGGCTCCTGGAGGGTAGGACTTTGACCCTGTGCCATCGGCCTGAGGCCAAGCTCGCCCCCGGGCTCCAGGAAGAGGCCGCTGGGCCCAGCTGAGGTGCTGCCTGGGCCCCCGAGGCTAGGGGGCGCCCACGGGCCCCTGGTCCTGCCAGAGAGTGTGCAATTCGGGCCTCACCACACATAAAATTTAGCCTTTATGTAGGCTAAATTCTCAGTGGAGTTCCTCATCAGAAAAATAACGAGCCTTTGGGGCGCCAACAACACGCTTCTCCACTGCAGCTTACTTCCTTTGCATTGTGATGTAGACCAAAGGGACAGGGCCTGGGGGCCAAAGCACAAACAATTCCTGGAGAAAACCTAGAGAAAAGCGATTTTTTATCCCCTTTCTCCCTCTCTCTCTTTTCATAGCATTTCGGTATATCTTAGTCTCTTTTGTACATCCTTGTGATTGCATTTTATAAACTATTGGGGGTTTTTTGCATTTTTTACGTAGCATAAACATTTTTCGCGGTATTAAAATTTTTCCCTGAATGATTACCACATAAACAGTCTTTGTCATTTTTGTATTTTATTTTATTTTTTGATTTTAAAAAGAGAGAGCACCTGAGCTGGGAAGAGGAGCAAAGCCCAGACGCAGGCTCGATGCCCCAGCCCTGAGATCATGCGCTGAGCCGAAATCAAGAAAAGATGCTCCACCAACTGAGCTACCTAGGCACTCCCCTATAAACAGTCTTTCTGATGACAATCAGAACTTATTTACCGTTACAGGTGTTCTCCACTTTGAACTTGGCCAGCCAAGTTCACATTCTGCCACTTCACTTTTTTTTTTAATGTTTATTTATATTTTGAGAGAGAGAGAGAGAGAGAGAGAGAGCCTGAGCAGGGGAGGGGCAGAGAAAGAGACCAAATCTGAAACAGGCTCCAGGCTCTGAGCTGTCAGCACAGAGCCCTAAATGGGGCTCAAACTCGTGATCTGCAAAATCACCACCTGAGCTGAAGTCGGACGCCTAACCAACTGAGGCACCCAGGTGCCCCTCTACTTCACTTTTATAGAAGACCTATATTAGCATGGTTTCAGATTTCTTCACTTAGTGGAAACAGGTACTAAAGTAGGCTTTTCATAAAGCAAAGTGGCAGAACCTCAAACTTGTGAAAGCCAAGGGACACTCTGCTGTGTGCCATTTCTGCTTATGAAAGATGTTATAAGAACACTCTGCTTTTAGGGGCTCCTGGGTGGCTCAGTTGGTTAAGCATCCAACTTTGGCTCAGGTCATGATCTCACAGTTCATGAGTTTGAGCCCCGCGTCGGGCTCTGTGCTAACAGCTTGGAGCCTGGATCCTGCTTCGAATTCTGTGGCTCCCTCTCTCTCCCTCCCCTGCTCACGCTCTGTCTCTCAAAAATAAATATTTTTTTAAAAAATAAACACTCTGCTTTTGGATAGCACAGGGAACCTGTGTCAGATGTTCGTATTCTTTTATTTCGGGCTGTAAAAATTTGGCCGCGATGAATACTTTTGAGCAGGAAGCTTTGGCTATATCCATGGCTACGTATGTAGGCTAAATTCTCAGTGGAGTTCCTCATCAGAAAAATAACAAGCCTTTGCAAGATTTTATTTTTATACAAACGGCCAAAATGAAGCAACCCGGAGTCAGGCCAACTGTTCCTCCCTCGCCCCCACCAGCCAGCTTATCCGGGCGCAGCCTCAGCCCCTGCCCTCCTGACACAGGGTGCGGGGATTAAGTGCAGTGATTAAGGACAGTGCTGGCTTCCTTTGCTTTTGTGTTTTCTTACTTAGAAGATGCTCTCCTGAAGATTCCTGGACATTTATTTGTTTGTGTTTCTGGAAGTAGGGTTGCTGGGACCTAAGGCAACTGTAATTTTATTATTTAAAACATTCTACTTCTTGATCTGGGTGGTGGTTACAAGGATGTTCACTTTATAACTTCTTAAATGCTGTGCGTACATGTCTCATATACACATATTCATGTGTAAATATTTCACATTAAAAATTTTTGAAGGATAACACATGCAAAAACACACACTCCAAAAAAAAAGCAAAATATTTGTGTATTTGTGAAAAATCGACCTCCCTCCTACGTGGTGACCTGGCCCCAGCTGCTGCCAGGGTCGCACAATCCATCCGGCAGCTGCCTCCCCAGCCTGTGGCTCTCTGTTCAAGGGCAGGGCCAGGCTTCTGATGGGTACAACCTAGGCAAAGTGCTTCTAGGAAGACTTCTAAGTTGGGGGCTCCCCACACATGGAGCGGGGACTGACTCTTGCACTGGGCAGCCTGATGGAATGACAGCAGGTGGTCACCTTGCTGGACAGATGGGTTGACAGATGTTAAGAGACCCAGCAGAGGAGGAAGCAGGATTGGGCTGGCCAAGTGGCTGCCATCACCTGCCGCCCCCCGCCCCACACCCCGTACATATTCTAACCATCCCTCTGCCAACCCAAAGCCACAGCACATGTGTCTCACAGGCTGTGTCCACACTGAGAGGGGGACCCCTTCGGTTTCTGTGGGGGGAAGTGTTTGGGGTCTTTATTGGATGACATTACTTTTTATCAGGTTGTTAGTTCTTTCCATGTGGTTCTGTGGATGTGTTCTTTATTGTGACTGTTAACCTTTATTTACATACGACTAGGGGCGCCTGGGTGGCTCAGTTGGTTAAGCAGCCGATTTAGGCTCAGGTCATGATCTCATGCCTGAACCTGCTTCGGATTCTGTGTCTCTCTCTCTGTCCCCCCTCCCTGCCCCACTCATATTCTGTCTGTCAAAAAGTGAATAAACATTTAAAAAAATTACATATGATGAGATGCTTCTGCCCTTTTGGAAGACTATGTTTCCCCAGGAGGTGTGGAGCCAGCATTTATGAATCTGTTGGAAAGCTGCTTCCAATGGAGTTCCCTCAGTCCATCTGATTCTGGCAGAAGTCTGTCTCCTCTCCAGAAAAAAAATGCACTGGGAGAGAGGGGAAAAGAGCACGGACTTTGGGATGTAACGTTTGTAAAGGGGACAGGCCACCAGTTTCTGGGCTCCAGTGAGGCAGAATCAGGAGGATGGACACATAAGCAGAAAGGGGCAGGGCAGGGCAACAGGAGAGATCTTAAAAGACCGGGGCTTTCGGTGTCAGGAGAATTGAGGGAGTCAGATTGGAGGCTGCTCTTCCCCAGGCAGGAAGGGATGAGAGGGAGCAGCATGGTGACTGTAGAAAATGTGGCTTCAAGTAACATGGGGCTGGCAGTTAGAGGACAATCGAGCCAGGTTTTCTGAGGGCAAAGGATTTCCCAGGTTAGAATTCCATACCCAGCCAAACTGTCCATCAGTGATGAAGCCAGAGCAAAGACCTCTGCAGGCACTTTCACATCCGTTCTCAGGAAGCCACCAGAACACATCCTTTCCAAGAGTAAAGAAGTAAATTGATGAAGGGGACAGAAGACCTGGGACCCAAGCAACAAAGAATTCAACACAAAAGAGAAGTGGTGAAGAATTTAAGTCTCCAGAAACTCAAGCACGAACATGCACACAGAGGTTCAAGGCCTGTGACCATGTGCTTTTGGGATGAGGAGGCAAACGCTAAAAAAAACAGGTAAAAGTTGACACTGGTGGCCTATGGGAGCAAGAATCTGGAATAGGTGGGACACAGAAGTCCCAGTTTTTGTTATAAGCTTCAATAAATTGCTTGTTGAATTCTGTCTCTTATTTTGAAATAAATACAAATCAAACATTGTTAAGTACATCAGAACCATTAAGTGCTACCTTGAGACATGACTTGGATCCCATTTCAATTTCATAGATGCAAAGCTAGGCTAGGAATGACTTGCTAATTACTTCCATTTGTAATGACTGCTTTTGGTCATTTGTTTTTGTTTCTGTTTGATCCTGCCTCCTCCAAGGCACTAGTTATGTGACCTCCGGCAAAATGTGTAACCTGTCCGAATTCCATTTCCCGTTCTTCGTGACAGTTCTTGCAAGGGAAGAGTGAGATGCAGGCTTGAACATGCTCCTGCAGACCTCAAAAGTGCCAGTTACCTTTTCCCCTTAAGAGCCAATTCATTTCAAAAAGAATATGTTGGGCAAACTTAAAGCTACTATAATAGAAATGAACTATTAAAACACCACTATCTTGACAAATCACATCTCTACACTTTCCTAGGGAAGCAGATCTTCCTGAACAGGCTCTGGGGTGGGAAGCAGAATGCTAGCTGGGACTTGTCCATAAACACTGCCCAACCCCACTCAACTCCCCTCAGTCCTCCAGAACCAGGCGGGTCTGTGGTTTCAGCAAGCCCAGGCGGCCTGGCCGCCAAGCCTGGAGCAGGGCGGCGCTGATGCCTGCGCCTCTGAACTGTTCCTGGGTCTTGGCAAACAAGCGACAGTCATGACCAAGTAGTGATCCTTGTGGAAACCAATGTATGGAACTCATTACCCGTCTTCCTGCCAAACTAGGCACACCCAGGCCAGTCCCCTCTGCTACTCCTCTGCTGGATGATCTCTTCCCACCCTAGTTGTTGTGCGCCTGAGTCCTAGCAGCCCTGAAAGCCCAGCTCAGAAGCTACTTCCTCCACACGGGCCTCCATGAACCCCGCCTTCCTGGAAGTCCCCCAGGATTTCACCCCTCATTTAATATTTCATAAATCTTTGTTTGTTTGTTTGTTTGTTTGTTTTCTCCTTCCAGGAAAGACGTAAGGAGGCTCTGCATAGCATCTTTCTAAACTAGACAGTCATAAACTGGGGATCTTGGTGAGAAAATTCTCCGTATTTTCACTGTTCTCTAAAATGAAATTTAGCATTTCTCTCTATTCCAAACGGAGAGAACACACCCCGGTGAAACTAACAGTATCTGTGACTTGTCACCAATAGTAACAACATACATTTTCATAGCACATGATGTGGTGGCAGAGAACCTGAAATATCACTTATGTTCATCACTACTTTAAAACTATATTAATTAGGGGGCACCTGGGTGGCTCAGTTGGTTAAGCGTCCAACTTCGGCTCAGGTCATGATCTCCTGGTTTGTGGGTTCAAGCCCCATGTCGGGCTCTGTGCTGACAGCTAGCTCCGAGCCTGGAGCCTGTCTTCAGATTCTGTGTCTCCCTCTCTCTCTGACCCTCCCCTGTTCATGCTGTCTCTCTCTCTCTCTCAAAAATAAATAAAACATTAAAAAAATTTTAAAAACCTATATTAATTATTAGGCCTCCATCAGATACTGTTATTTATTGTGTTAAAGAAACACAACACAGAAGGAGAAAGAGAAACCCAAGCAGGCATCATACTCTCAGCACAGAACCCGACCCATGCCTCATTCCCATGACTGTGAGATCATGACCTGAGCCAAAATCAAGAGTCAGATGCTTAACCAACCGAGCCACCAGGCACCCCTCAATTATTCTATATTTTTAATGAACCTTAAAATTTAGAATAGTTGTAAATTTACTAAAGTTGCAAAGATAACTCAGAGTTCCCAAATACCTCACTCCCAATTTCCACTTTTGTTAACATCTTACATGCCTATGGTGCATTTGTCATAATTAAGAGCCAATATTGATACATTTTATTAATCATATTCCATAATTTATTCAAATCCCCTTAAGTTTTCCCTAACATCTTTTTGTCTTTCAGGAGTGCACCCAGAATATGCATAATATTTACTCATCACATCTCCTTAGGCTCCTCATGGCTGGGACAGTTTCTCAGACTTTGACCTCTCCGGGTTTTTGTTTTTTCATTGTTGTTGTTTATTTTTGCCTTTTTTTTTTTTTAACGATATTGAAGGTTTCGAGGAGTATTGGTCAGGCATTTTGTAGACTGTCCCTCCATTGGGATCTGTGTGCTGTTTTTTTGTTTTTTTTTTTAATGTTTTATTTATTTCTAGGAGAGAGAGAGAGACAGCGTGAGCAGGGGAGGGTCAGAGAGAGAGGGAGTCACAGACTGAAACAGGCTCCAGGCTCTGAGCCGGCAGTCAGCACAGAGCCCGACGCGGGGCTCGAACCCACGAACCGCGAGATCATGACCTAAGCGAAAGTCGGACGCTTAACTGACTAAGCCACCCAGGCGCCCCATCTGTGTGCTGTTTTAATCACAATTGGACTGGGTTAAGGATTTGGGGAGGAAGATCAAATCATCCAGTGTACTTACCGTCAATATGACTTATCACTGTTGATGGTGACCTTGATCACCTATTGCGGTCATGCTTGCCAGGCTTCGCTACTGTAAAGTGACTCTTTTGCTCCCTTTGAAAGAAAGTCACTAGGCACAGCCCACATTTAAGGAGTGGGAAGCTATGCTCCACGTTGGAGTATCTACAAAAATTATTTAGAATTCTGAATGGGAAATGTGTGGATGCTCCCTCGTTTATTTATCCAGTCATTTATTTATATCAGTACGGACTCATGATGTTTATTTTATACTTTGGGTTATAAGCCAGTGCTACTTTATTTTTGCTGCCATTATATTTAAAACAACATTATGAATGGGGCGCCTGGGTGGCTCAGTCGGTTGAGTTCTGACTTCAGCTCAGGTCATGATCTCACGGTTTGTGGGTTCAAGCCCTGCACTGGGTTCTGTGCTGACAGCTAGCTGAGCCTGGAGCCTGCTTCCAATTCTGTGTCTTCCTCTCTCTCTGACCCTCCCCTGCTCACGCTGCCTCTCTCTCTCTCTCTCTCTCTCTCTCAGAAATAAATAAAACGTTAAAAAAAATTAAACAAAAATAAAACAACATTATGAAGTGCAAGGGTGGATGAGCACCTCTAATCCCAGGCACACCGCAAATGCCTGCGGGGGTGCTCCTGTGGAGGGGAAATAAATTCCTGCAGACAAGGGACTTGGAGGGTGACCTCAACTTCCGCTTTCAGGTTTAGAAAACCCTGAGTTCCCCACAAGGGGTAAATAGAGTCGCTAAGGGGCAAATACACACGCACATCAGCAGTTAATTTTCTCTGCAGTCAGCAGCTTACAGATTTTGCTAGCAAGTGCCTGGGAGAAGGTCTGGGCCTGGCTGGTCCGGTGGGAACGCCCGGGCCCTCTGGCGCCCGGGGCCTGGCCCTGGGGGGATTTGAGGGGGAACGGAGGGGTGAACTCCTTCCCCGCTTCCTTCCAGCGTGCCTCCCTCGCATTCTCCGCTCGCCGCCGCCCTCCGCTCGGACCAAGAGGGGCGATCGCCCAGGAGCCCCGCGGGGTCACACGGGGCCGAAGACCGCCCGCGCAGTCTGGGCCAGGGCCCGGTGTCCGGGGACCCTTGGGCGGGTCTGCGGCGCTGGGGGGCGGTCCGAGCCCGGGACGGGAGGGGGCTGGACCCTTGGCCTGGGTCCCAGGGGGCGGCGCCGCAGCGCGGACAGGCCGGGTCCCTCCCAGGCGGGAGCAGAACAGGCGGTGCCCGGGCGGCCGCGGAGCTATGGACGGCAGCGGGCCCTTCAGCTGCCCCATCTGCCTGGAGTCGCTCCGGGAGCCGGTGACGCTGCCCTGCGGCCACAACTTCTGCCTCTCCTGCCTGGGCGCGCTCTGGCCGCACCGCGGCGCGGGGGGCGCCGCCGGGTCCGGAGGCGCGGCCCGCTGCCCGCTGTGCCAGGAGCCCTTCCCCGACGGCCTGCAGCTCCGCAAGAACCACACGCTGTCCGAGCTGCTGCAGCTCCGCCATGGCTCGGGCTCCGCGCCCGGGCCCGGCTCCGGCCCGGCCCCGGCCTCGGCCCCGGAGCCCGCGCCGCCCAGCGCCCCGCCCAGCGCCCCCGAGCCTTCGGCTCCCTGCGCGCCTGAGCCCTGGCCGGACGGCGAAGAGCCGGTGCGCTGCGACGCGTGCCCCGAGGGCGCCGCCCTGCCTGCCGCGCTCTCCTGCCTCTCCTGCCTCGCCTCCTTCTGCCCGGCGCACTTGGGCCCGCACGAGCGCAGCCCCGCGCTGCGCGGACACCGCCTGGTGCCGCCGCTGCGCCGGCTGGAGGAGAGCCTGTGCCCGCGCCACCTGCGGCCGCTCGAGCGCTACTGCCGTGCGGAGCGCGTGTGCCTGTGCGAGGCCTGCGCCGCCCAGGAGCACCGGGGCCACGAGCTCGTGCCGCTGGAGCAGGAGCGCGCGCTCCAGGAGGTGGGCACGCGCACCGGGGGCGCGCCGGGGCGGGCGAGGGCCGCGCGAGCCCGCCGAGGGTCCAGGATCGCCCCCACCCGTTTCCCGGGCAGGGTCTTAATGTCCTCCTCTAACCTGAGGCTCTTTGCGGTCCTTTCCAGTACGGGCAATGTCATCCATCCAGTCGCTGTGGAACGCTCTGCTGGAGATGGGAATGGGGGTCGTGGGGGCCCAGTGTGAAGGCGAAAAGGACACGAAGGCAGGGGGCCTGAAGCCCGGGCCTGGGCCAGCGGGGATCTAAAGGCAGGAGGGAGCGGAGCCAGGCCCGCGGGGACCCGGGCGGCTGATTCTGGCAGCGCGGCGGCTGTTGCGCCAGGCCGGGTTCTTGCCGGTTCCAGCTCACATTTGCCCTGGGCTGAGGCATCAGGTTTAGATGGGTGTGGCAGGCGACGGGAGTGTGGCAGAGGGGGGACAGAGCACACAGACCGCTCTTGTCCAGCTGTTCTGGGGGCCCGTGGTGGGAGCATGTGCGCGCAATGGGTCCACTACCTCCGCCCCCAGTTTCCTTTGGCTTCCAGCCCGGTCTTGGCGCCTCTGGCCTTGGGATTTTCCGTCTCTCCTGCCTGGAGCTGTGACTCATAAGACCCAGGGGACTTGCCCGGAATCCCCATTTTTTAGGCCTGGATTGGGGACACAGATTCTTTGGGGACAGCGGTCCCTAAGACAGCTGAAATGTCCTCTCATGCGGCACCCACCCCGCTCTCTTTCTCTGCATCTTCCTCACTGAAGGAAGTTCTCCAGGGAGTGTTAGCGACCCTGCGGAGCATGGATGGCCCCGCACTTGCCCACTGGTCAAAGCCAGCCAGGCTGTGCTCTCCCTTGGCGTTTGGGAATGGCACCAGCCTGGGCTTGAGGCACCTCTGGCATAACTATAGGGATCCTGGCCACTCTCAGCCCCACCTATGCACAGATACCGCTCCCTGGCCATCCCTCTCCTCCCCCTTGGTGAGGCCTGGTACCCCAGCGCAGGGCTGTGGCCTCCGCCAGCCCCTGTGTAATTAAGGATGCTTTCCACAGGCCGAGCAGTCCAAAGTCCTGAGTGCTGTGGAGGACCGCATGGACGAGCTGGGCGCTGGCATCGCACAGTCCCGGCGCACGGTGGCCCTCATCAAGGTCAGCCCCTGCCCTAACCCGGTCCCCCTGCAGTCCTAAGGCAGGCTGCTGGCAGTGTGGGCTCGTGGCACGGTGTGATCCTCCCTAAACAGGCCCATGCTCAGGGAATTGCCTGGCCCCACTGAGCGTGAGCGGCTCCCCCCACCTGGCATAGGTCCAGGGCAGCTCCGGCTAGTCCCTATGCCCCCACTAGAGGGCAGGGTGGGAAGGTGGGGTCCGGGAAGGATGGGGCCAGGATAACCCTCATCCTCTGCGTGGTCCCGTGCAGAGCGCAGCCGCAGCAGAGCGGGAGAGGGTGAGCCGGCTGTTCGCCGAGGCTGCGGCCATCCTGCAGGGGTTCCAGACAGAGGTGCTGGGCTTCATCGAGGAGGGCGAGGCCACCATGCTGGGCCGCTCCCAGGGTGACCTGCGGCGGCAGGAGGAACAGCGCAGCAGGCTAAGCCGGGCCCGCCACAACCTCAGTCAGGTCCCCGAAGCCGACTCAGTCAGCTTCCTGCAGGTGAGCGCAGTTCTTACGGGCCAGAGAGGGCACAGAAAGGGGGGTGGGCAACAAGCGGAGAAAGAAGGCAGCGGGTACCTGGCCCCCAGGGCTGCACCGTCCTCACAGCCAGAGGCGCTGTAGCCAGTGGGGGTCTTAAGAGTCATTGATCTACTACAGGAGCTCCTGGCACTCAGGCTGGCCCTGGAGGAGGGGTGTGGCCCTGGGCCCGGGCCCCCGAGGGAGCTCAGCTTCACCAAGTCATCCCAGGCCGTGCGGACGGTGAGAGAGCTGCTGACAGCCGCCTGTGCCAGCCAGTGGGAGCAGCTGCGGGGGCTGGGCAGCGATGAAGACGAGCTGCATAAGCTGGACACGGAAGGTGGGTGCCACCGCCAGTGATTCACCCTTCCCCCAGTGTCCCCACCCAGGGCCCCAGGCCTGGTACCCATTTAGGAGTGGAGGAAGGAAACTGTGCCTTGTGCACAGCGGGGACCCAACTCCTACCAGTGAATGGAGACACCACTCAGTAATGACCAGTCAGCCCCTTTGGCCACAGCCTAGGGGGCTGCAGGGGGGGGTGGCGGGGGGGCTTCTCCTGGCCTGCCCTCTAGTGGCTGAGGCCTGGGCTGGGAGGAGGTGGAGCAGGGAACACAGAGTGCCATATTTGGGGGTGTGCCTGTCCCCAGGCAGCTTGGGATGCTGGGAGGAAGGAGGAGAGGGGTTTCGGTCACAGGTTGGGAGGAGGAGCACCTCGCACTGCTGCCCAGCCACAACCAGCTGGGCAGAACCCCTCCCCCACTGTCTCCTCTTCTGCAGCCGATGCTGAGTCCCAAGACCCCGATAGCACCAACAGCTTGGAAAGTGAGGCTCCCAGGGATTACTTCCTCAAGTGTAAGTAGACAGCTGAGCTCTCCCCTCTGCTCACACTGGGCCCTCGCCAGGCTGCTGGGCTGGGCTCTAGCGCAGGAAGGCTTGTGTTCCCCTCCCTCGTTCTTAGGGTGAACTAGGTCAGCTCACTCTCGGTTCTCTCTAGTGGGGCCCAGTCATGCTGGTTGCTAAGGAGGGGAGGTGGGCACCTAGGGGAGGGGCTGTCCCACCTGCGCCTGGCCCTGAGCCCTGTGTCTCTCTCCCACCCATGGGAGCAGTTGCCTACATCGTGGACCTGGACAGCGACACAGCGGACAAGTACCTGCAGCTGTTTGGAACCAAAGGTGTGAAGAGAGTGCTGTGTCCCATCAACTACCCCGAGTCACACACCCGCTTCACCCACTGCGAGCAGGTGCTGGGCGAGGGTGCCCTGGACCGGGGCACCTACTACTGGGAAGTAGAGATCATCGAAGGCTGGGTCAGCATGGGGGTCATGGCCGAAGACTTCTCCCCACAAGAGCCCTATGACCGGGGCCGGCTGGGCCGCAATGCCCACTCCTGCTGCCTGCAGTGGAATGGCCGCAGCTTCTCCGTTTGGTTCCATGGGCTGGAGGCGCTCCTGCCCCACCCCTTCTCGCCCACCATTGGGATCTGCCTAGAATATGCCGACCGAGCCCTGGCCTTCTACGCCGTGCGGGACGGCAAGATGAGCCTTCTTCGGAGGCTGAAGGCCTCCCGGGCCCGCCGGAGCAGCTCCTTGTCTTCCTCCATTGACCCCTTCCAGAGCCGCCTGGACAGCCATTTTGCAGGGCTCTTCACTCGCAGGCTGAAGCCTGCCTTCTTCCTGGAGAGTGTGGATGCCCATCTGCAGATCGGGCCCCTTAAGAAATCCTGCATATCTGTGCTGAAGAGGAGGTGATGCAGGGGGACGTGGGGCCTCCTGCAATGTCCCAGCTCCTGGGAAGCTTGCTTCTCTGCACCCCCGTCTTGCCCCGGGGAATGCACCTTGGGGTCCCCCACATCCCCAGGCTTCTCCTCCCTGGAGGCCTCACCTTCCATATACTTGGCCTTCCCCGCGGACCCCTGGAAGTGCCCTCAGACCCTGTCCGCCTGTGGGCTTTGTGTCTGGGAGAGAAAGCCAGAGCTGGGACAGATCCAGGCTACCCCCAACCCCTCCTTTTCCAGGGTCCTGGGACAGTGCCTGGCACATAATAGGTGCTGAATAAACGTGTGTTGAATGAATGACTCCTTTCTCTATCCTTCTGTCCACCCCCTAGAGAGTTCCTAGGACTTTCATTTTTTGAGAGCTGGTCGTAAAAGGCAGGAGGGGCCCGAAAAGAGATGCCTGTCCTTTGGGGTAGTCGACTCCCTAGTTCAGGGCAGGGGCAGCTCGATCGAGGTGGCTTCCTCCTCGGGGGGCTGACCCCCGCCCCAGTCATTCCGGCTGCCTGAGGGCTTTGTGGCCTGGTTCCCACCAGCTATTTTCATCCCTTGATGCCACAGCCCGATCCTGGCCCTGCCCATGGTGTCTGTGCCCAGGGTTAAACGCAGACAGCACACTGCCCAGAGCAGGGCACCGCTCCTGGGTGTGGGCCAGAAAGTTCGAGAGCTTCTTTCACACACACCTCAGTAGTCGGGGAGGCTTGTGGCTGAGCCTGCCCCAGGGTGTGGCTGGAGGCTAAGAGCTTCTACAATAAAGGGGTCTCTGTCCCTCCTCTGGAATCCGCCTCACCCCACCCCTCCACACCCACCGGGGCAGCCGGAACAGGGCTCCACGCTGGGGAGACCCAGGCCCAGCGACCCCGCAGACTGTGTGCTTTGAGCCCAGGAAGGCCCAGTGCCCCCTCCTGCTGCCTCAGGGCCCTCCACCTGGTCGGGGACACCCACCCAAGTTCAGCTTGCTCCCGGTCCCTGGGAGTGAGTGGGCGTGTCTCCAGGCCGCCCCTCCTCCCCGTTCTCTATGGTCAGGTGCACCCTAGAGAGGGTCCACGCCTGGAGGGCAGGGACAGACGGAGGCCTCCCAGGCGCTAGCCCAAGGTCAGACGGGACAATGGGTGAGTTATGCAGCCAGACGGCAAGGCCATACAAGTCCCAGCGGCTGCCTCCCTCGGCAGCTAAAAATAGACCCTCCTTCGAGCTCTGCTTCTGCCCCAGCAGCCAGGATGTTGTTTTTCCGGGTGGGGCCTCCTTGCTCCTGGTGCTTTGTGTTCGCAAACGGTTTCCGTGGCAGCCAGGGCCCCCGGCTCCCCAGAATGGGGAAGGCTGCTCCTGTCACCATCACAAACATGGACAGACGGGAGTCCCCTCCCCTCCTACCTTTCACAGAGCCCCAGCCCCGCATCCCCTGTTCTCGGCTCTTCCTGCCCCCAGCTTGGCCCGCCCCGCCCCAAAGAACCCTCGGGGACCTGAAAAGTCAGGTCCTGCCACTTGCAGAGCGGCTCCCAGCTTCCAGAACGCCCGGAACCTCGTGCATCTTAACGCCAAATCCCAGCATCTGCAGCTTTCCAGCTCAACGCAGGGGATTGGCTCACCCCTGGCTGGGCCTGATCCAGGTTTCAGAGTTATCCACAGTCTGCAGTGTTACCTGCAGCCGGCACTTCCTCCGAGGCTTCGGGGTGCTGCTGGGGCTGGAGGGATGGCTCCTGCCTGAGACTCTGAGATCTCCAGCTCCACGGAGGTACACTGAGGCACGGCAGGCTGGCAGAGGAGGAGGAGCGAGCCAGGCGGCCCGCCCCTCACCGTCCCTGCCAGCACTTAAATCAGAGCAGATGGTACGTGCTTCTTCCAGTCCGCTCAAAAAGGGAAACCGTTTAAAAGAAAAACTGTTAGATGGGGTGCCTGGGTGGCTCAGTCGGTTCAGCGTCTGACTTCGGCTCAGGTCATGATCTCACGGTTCATGAGTTCAAGCCCCGCATTAGGCTCCGTGCTGACAGCGAGGAGCCTGCTTGGGATTCTCTCTCCCTGCTCCTCCCCTGCGTGTGGCCTCGCTCTTTCTCTCAAGGTAAACAAAATGAAAACAAAAGAAGCACTGGGTGTTGTATGGAAACCAATTTGACAATGAATTATATTTAAAAAAGAAGAAAAAAAAAAGTTAGAAAACCACCAATCTAATCCAAACCTTCTACTTCTTTCTTTCTTTTTCTTTTTCTTTTTTTTTTTCCAGAGGAAGTAACTGAGGAACAGAGACCTCCAGGACCTGCCCAGTCCAGGTCACCAGCTCCATGTTCCACAGTGTAGGTACGTCCTGGCCTTAGAAATGTCTAAACACACACAGACACACACATTTCACACACACGCTTCACACACATGCACTCACACACCTCATACACGTACACACCCTGCTTCCCAGCACTGTCGCCTGTGTAAGAACTGCCCTCCCGGCGCCCCAGTTCCCACGGCCCCCAGAGCCCTTGGCAGAGCTGCCCGAGGGCCTGTGGTCTCCAGGCCCCCCGCCAAGCCTTGGCTGGTCAACAACAATGGGACAATGGCAGAGAGCATGAACGGTCTTCTGTTGCTATTAGCTGAATCTGGCTCCTTTGGGCCAGGCCGGGAGCCAACCTCCCCTTGAGCTTTGTTTCTGTGGGAAAATGAGCTCCAAAATTCCAAACAAGCGACTGAGCAGCGGGGCTTCGCACTGTCTTGGCAGCCACTGCCCGGCCCTGGGTCCTCACTTGTTTGGGTTTGTCTCCTGCCCCCTCCCCACAATCCAGGAGGAGAGAAGCCCACCGCCCTCTCCCCTCCCTTCTCATCCCCCTCCTCCCAGGGAACACTCAAAGAAGTGCCTTCCTTCACCTCCCCTCCTCCCAGGCTCAGGGCGAGGCTGGACCCAGGACTGTGGCTAAACGGGAGGGCCTGGCCAGGAAGACAGGGCTGAACTGGGCGGGGGCCCTGCGGGGCTGGTGCTAGGGCTTCTGTGTGTGTGTGTGTGTGTGTGTGTGCGCGCGCGTGTGTGGGGGGGGGGCGGGGTGGGGGTGGGGGTCGGAATAACGCTCAGCTGCAGGGCCTGAGTCTCACTCAGCCCCGCATACAGTACACACATTCCCATTTGATGCCAATGTGTAAAACGTGAACCGTGAGGTCACTCTTCTGCTGCACGGCCACATCTTCCAGAAGATTCATAGGAGCTGTAGAAGGCCCTGGGAGGTCCGCATGGGCTTCACCCAGGACGCAGCTCTCCACCTCCACCTTCTTCCTCAGGGCCTTCAGAGAAGGAGCTGGGGCGACACAGGCCCAGAGGCACATGGAGCAGAGCACCGAGGCAGGTAGGAAGTATACTTTGGTGTTCTGTGTGATTTACCTTTAAAAGACATTCAGAGTTTGAATTTTACTCCATAAGCTCTCCTATTTTGCTCTAATATTAAAAAGCAATGCTTGGGGCTCCTGGGTGGCTCAGTCAGTTAAGTATCTTACTCTTGATCTTGGGTCAGGTATTGATCTCGGGGTTGTGGGTTCTGGCCTTGAGCTGGGCATGAAGCCTTCTTAAACAAACAGGGTGCCTGGGTGGCTCAGTCGGTTAAGCATCCCACTTCTGCTCAGGTCATGATCTCGCAGTTCATGAGTTCGAACCCCACATCAGGCTCTGTGCCTGACAGCTCAGAGCCTGGAGGCTGCTTCGGATTCTGTCTCCCCCTCGCTCTCTCTGCCCCTCGCCTGCTCTCACTCTGTCTCTGTGTCTCTCAGAAATAAATACACATTTAAAAATATTAAATAAACAAGTGGCGTTTGAGTGGCTCAGTCAGTTAAGCGTCCGACTCTTGGTTTCGGCTCAGGTCATGATCTTAACAGTTGGTGGGTTTGAGCCCCGCGTCGGGATTTTCACTGACAGCATGGAACCTGCTTGGGATTCTCTCTCTCTGCCCCTCCCCTGCTCATGCTCTGTCTTCGTCTCCCTCAAAATAAGTAAATAACCTTTAAAACAAAAACAACCAAAACAACAACAACAACAACAACACACACACACACACACAAAAGCAATGCTTTTCTGCCCCAGCAGTGAGAATGTTTTGGGGCATGAGTTTTGGAATCAGAAAGCTTTGGCTAAAAACTTCCCTTCAGCCATTTCTTTTTTTTTTAATATTTTTTATTTATTTCTAGGAGAGAGAGAGAGAGAGCATGAGCAGGGGAGGGTCAGAGAGAGAGGGAGACACAGACTCCGAAATGGGCTCCAGGCTCTGAGCTGGCAGTCAGCACAGAGCCCGATGCGGGGCTCAAACCCACAAACCTCGAGATCGTGACCTAAGTGAAAGTTGGACGCTTAACCGACTAAGCCACCCAGGAGCCCCAACCCCTTCAATCATTTCTTAACTGTTGGCATTGGGCAGGTACTTAGCCCCTCCATGCCTGGGTTTCCTCATTGTAAAATAGGGATGAGAGTGGAACTGCATAGCAGTTTTGAAGATTAAAAGATAATTTAGAGAAAGTGGTACAAGCCCTGGCACGGTGAGATTTCAGTAAGTGCTATTATAGTAGTAGTATTTCCTGTTGTTATTACTCCCCAGCATAATCGAGTAAAATCAGTGCTCTTGGGGGATTTGTGAATCCTTGGGGGATCCCCAGATCTGTTCTTCGGGAGCTAAGATTAGCCCAGACTTGAGTCTGCCAGGCCACTGCATCATGTCCCACTCGCTAAGATTGGAAACTTTCACTCTCTCACTTAACAATATTTATTCAGTGTGGGGCGCTGTGCTCAGTGCTAGGGAGACAGGGGTGAGTGACCTAAACAGAGACGCCCCAGCTCTCATAGGAACCCCACAAACGATAACTGTGACTACAGGGGACAAGGGCAGTGACCCCGGCTCTTGGGAGACACCCAAAAGAACTGAACACAGGGACTTGGCCAGATACTTAGACACCCATACTCCTAGCAGTTTTTGACGATAACCAAATGGTGGAAGCCTTCCAAGTGTCCATCCGCAGATGAACCGATAATCAAAATGCGGTTTGTACATATAATAGAATATTATTCAGCCTTCAAATGGAAGGAAATTCTGACCCTTGCTACAACGTGGATGAAACTTGAAGACATTACACTAAATGAAATAAACCAAAAGTGAAAGGACAAATCTTTTTTTTTTTTTTTTTAATGTTTTATTTATATCTGAGAGAGAGAGAGATAGCGTGAGCAGGGGAGGGTCAGAGAGAGGGAGACACAGAATCTGAAGCAGGCTCCAAGCTCTGAGCTAGCTGTCAGCACAGAGCCCAACGTGGGACTCGAACCCATGAACGGTGAGATCATGACCTGAGCCGAAGTTGGATTCTTAACCAGCTGAGCCACCCAGGCACCCCAATGAAAGGAGAAATCTTATATGATTCTGTTTATATGGGGTTCCTAAAGGGGGGGAGGGAGGAGTTAGCATTTACTGGGGACAGTTTCAGTGTGGGACGATGAAGAGGTTCCGGAGATGGAAAGTGATGATGACTGCACAACAGTGTACTGAATGCCACCAAATCTCGGCCTTAGAATGATTAAAACAGTAAAATTTTTTTCAATTTTTTAAAACTTTATTTTGAGAGTGAGACAGAGTGTGAGCAGAGGAGAGGCAGACACAGGATCTGAAACAGGCTCCAGGCTCCAAGCTGTCAGCACAGAGCCCAACGTGGGGCTCGAACCCACGAACCGTGAGATCATGATCTGAGCCGAAGTCGGACCCTTAACTGACTGAGCCACCCAGGCGCCCCAACAGTAAATTTTTTTAAAGTAAACTCTACCCCCAACGTGGCGCTCACACTCAGGACCCAGGGATCAAGACTCACACGCTCTTCCAACTGAGCCAGCCAAGCGCCCCCGAACAATACATTTTATGTGTATTTGACCGCTGAGAGGGGCCAGAACACGCCTCCTCTGCTAATGAGACAAAAAACAGCAGATGCCGGAAGGGCATTCTGACCTCCCCGTTTCTTCCTGAAAAGAGGAGATAAAACTCCCACATGAAAGATG
Organism: Hyaena hyaena; assembly: GCF_003009895.1. Lineage (NCBI taxonomy): Eukaryota > Metazoa > Chordata > Mammalia > Carnivora > Hyaenidae > Hyaena > Hyaena hyaena. The sequence continues at coordinate 1,159,619 of NW_024080653.1, read as the reverse complement.
CTCTCCCTACACCAGGAAGAAAAAAACATTCTTATCACCAGGGAGGGGGTGTTGAGGCCTAGGGACATCTGTACAAACCAGCCTTGTTAAAATAACTCGTCACTTCCTTTGCCCTTCGTTTCCACAATTACTCCTCTTTGTCCAACCTAGTGTATGAGCACTTAGGCCTAAGCCCGTGAAGGCTCCTGCATACATACACAATTAAAGTCTGCTGCTTTTTCTCCTGTTAATCTGTCTGATGTCAACCTGATTGATTCTCAGGTCCAGCTAGAGCCCCTAAGAAGGCAGAGGGAAAGTTCTGCCTCCCCTAGGATACAGTGAAAACAAACAGAACAAAACAGAAGCTTCCCAGAGACAGAATAAAAAGAAAAGGACAGTGGCCATGAGAAGGGACCCTTACAGGGCTGGGGACGGGCATTTCCAGGGATGACCTTCCTGGAGGGACAGCAGAGGCCTGAAGGCCAAGGACAAGGAGAGCAAGTATGGGGGGCGGGGGGGAGGCGCTGGCCTGAGCACTCTGGGCCAGAAGTGCAATAAGAGTAGGGAACAGGATGAGGCAGACCAGCCAGGTCTGCCAGGGCAGAGATGATTCTGGGCTTTTGCTGGGAGTACTGGGAAGCCAAGTCAGGATGTCACATGGAGAAGCAATGCAATCAGATCGGAAAGCCTAAAATCACTCCGGGGGCGCCTGGGCGGCTCAGTCGGTTAAGCGTCCGACTTCGGCTGAGGTCATGATCTCACAGTTTGTGAGTTCGAGCCCCGCGTTGGGGTGTCTGCTGTCCGCGCAGAGCCCACTTCGGATCCTCTGTCCCCGTCTCTCTCTGCCCCTTCCCCACTTATGCTCTCTCTCAAAAATAAATATTTAGGGGTGTCTGGGTGGATCAGCCGGTTAAGTGTCCGACTTGGGCTCAGGTCATGATCTCACGGTTCGTGGGTTCGAGCCTCATGTCGGGCTCTGTGCTGACAGCTAGCTCGGAGTCTGGAGCCTGTTTCAGATTCTGTGTCTCCCTCTCTCTCTGACCCTCCCCTGCTCTCGCTCGCTCTCTCTCAGAAATAAATAAAACATAAAATAAATAAATATTTAAAAATAAAGTTATTTTTAAATAATAAAATTAAAATAGAATAAAATCACTTTGTTATTTAGGTGAGAAGTGGGTTTAAGGAGGGAAAAGCAGATGAGAGGGACTAAGGATGCCCCACCTGGCATCTTTCCAGGAGGAAGGACAGGAGCCTCCCCAGCCCTGGGAAGGAGCATCCAGAATAGCAGGGAGGGGCCCACATCCACAACCGCCTCTCTTGGTCTCTCTTCTCCCTGAGTCTCCTCCATCAGAGGGGTCCCTCCAGGCGTGGCTCCTCCGCGCTGGGGTGGGGACACCTTCAGAGGTGGTGCCCATGATTTTCCAGGGCTTCAGAGGCACAGAAGTGGGGAACGGACAGTGGGAGGCTTAGGTAAACACTGCTACAGCAGGGACTGCTCAGAACAGGCCTTGCAGGGGCAGCTGGGTGGCTCAGTCGGTTGAGCGTCCGACTTCGGCTCAGGTCATTATCTCACGGTTCATGGGTTCGGGCCCCGCGTTGGGCTTTGTGCTGACAGCTGGGAGCCTGGAGCCTGCTTCAGATTCTGTGTCTCCCTCTCTCTCTGGCCCTCCCCTGCTCACGCTGTGTCTCTCTCTGTCTCAGAAATAAATAAAACATTAAAAAAAAAAAAAAAAGAACAGGCCTTGCAGCTGCATCTGGGAAGATTGAACTTGACAGAGCAGGGAGGTCTGGGCTGGGAACTTGGGGTGGGGCTCATCTCCATAGCAACCAGAAATAGCCCCAGGCGGGCCCTGGCTCTGCCTTCTGATGGAGGAGCAAGGAACTTTTGTTACTGAAATACCCACAGTCAAAATGACCTGCCCAGAATAGCTCAGTTCCACGTTACCAGCCCCTCACGTGGCAGCGGCCACACCGACCTCGTGGCCTACCCAACCAGTGGTGACCGGAAGTTGAAGGTTACCAAGAGTCTTTCTCTCACTGGCTTGTTTGAAAGATGACAACTGGCTGAGTGAAAGAACTGGTATATTAAGCATGAATTTGTTCAACACTCGGGTACAAGAACTGTCAGTATTTTTCCTACATCACATAACATTTGATGATGAGCTATCCTTTGCCAAGAGGGTAAGATATTCAACCCCAGGCATGCTTGGAGGGGTGGCTGTGGTCTTTGTCCTTGAGCACAATAATCTGGGATTTACGTGGTGCCACTGGTTAGGAGAGCTTCTCCGTGTGAGAATCTTCTCTCCGCAGGGACAGCTCTTGAGATGCCCGCTGTCTGAGCCCAGGTGGTCCTGGTATGGCGAGCCTTCTCTCCCCTGGGCCAAGCAAGGGTTGAGGATGGCGCCCAATTGTTTTCCTGCCTCAAACCCACTGTAGCAGTTTGCTAGAGAAAGTACCACAAAGTAGGCGGCTTAAACTACAGAAACTGGGGGCGCCTGGGTGCCTCAGTCAGTTAAGCATCCAACTTCGGCTCAGGTCATGTTCTCATGGTTCGTGGGTTCGAGCCCCACGTCGGGCTCTGTGCTGACAGCTCAGAGCCTGGAGCCTGCTTCAGATTCTGGGTCTCCCTCTCTCTCTCTCTCTCTCTCAAATGAATAAATGTTAAAAATTTTTTTTTTAAATGTTTTATTTATTTCTAGGAGAGAGAGAGAGAGACAGCGTGAGCAGGGGAGGGTCAGAGAGAGAGGGAGTCACAGGCTGAAACAGGCTCCAGGCTCCTAGCTGGCAGTCAGCCCAGAGCCCGACGCGGGGCTCGAACCCACGAACCGCGAGATCATGACCTAAGCGAAAGTCGGACGCTTAACCGACTAAGCCACCCAGGCGCCCCTAAAAAATTTTTAAAAATATTAAAAAAATAAAATCAACTACAGAAACTCTTGTCTCACTGTTCTCAAGGCCAACGTTCGAAATCAAGGTCTTGGCAGATTTAGTTCCTTCGGAGGCTGCGAGAGAGAATCTGTACACAAGGCCTCTGACTTCTGGCGGTTTGCTGACACTATTTGGCAATCTTTGGCCTGTAGAACTCTGCCTTCATCTTCACATGGCTTTCCCTGTGTGCCTGACTGTGTCCAAATTTCCCCTTTTTATAAGAACAACAGTCCACTGGATTAGAGCCCACCCTCATTACCTCATCTTAACTAATTATATCCGCAAAAACCCTACTTCCACTTAAGGTCATGTTCTGAGGTACTAGGGGCTAAGGTTTCAACATATGAATCTGGGGAAGACACAATTCAACCCATAACACTTCTGGATGCTGGGGTTGGGCCTCTAGGGGCCCCATGAGTCCAGCATCGGCTTCCAGCGTGCTCTGCCAACAGGGGGCGCTAGAGAGCATGCAGGGCTCCAGGAGGAGAAGGAAACGGCACTTCCTGGGGGTTTGGGGCTCCCCAACATCACAGGAAGTCTTCTTCACTAGTGGTGGCAGCTCCGTCCACTTCCGGGACACCTTGGCATCCTTTGCTTAACCTTTTCCGTTACCTCGCTACCTAAGTGTACAGTGACACGCCCACCTTTCTACCTGTTTCTCTTCTTCACAGTAAATGCTCTCTGGTCCCATAGCTGCTGTGGTTCGTCTTCTGACTGGACCCTTTGACAACCCCAAACCACAGTCCTTTTTGTTCCGCACCCCTGCTCTCAACAGCCACACCCCACCTCTTGGGACTGGCAAATGCGAGCAGGGCAAGTGGGTTAACTCTAGAGGATCCCCCAAACTCCGCTTCTGCCCCTGGGCTCTGGGAAGTACCGCGTCCCCTCTGCAGCTCCAGCCATGTGCCCTCTCCCGCCCTCCAGCTCTCCCGGCCCCAGCTGCACACAGTGGGCCTCTTTTTCTTAGAAGGATGCGGAACTTCTGCGCTCAGCCAGCACTGACAACATCTGTCAGAGAACCCATAAGCCCACCCTGGGAGCAGGAAGGCTTGTTTACCCTCTTGGCTGAGAGACTCACTCACGGCTACCACGTGAAGAGTGAAGAAAAACTGAACAACTGCTCAGCCCTGCAAAGAGGCTGAGACTTAACCTAAATCACACTGATGCAGCCCTTTAGCATCCTGGTTTGGGAATCCTAAATATGAGACAGCTTATCAGCTTCAGGAGCTGCAGGCCCCCGCGGTGGGGGGGGGGGGTTGCCATCCTCCACTCCAGCCCTCCCCTCACCTTCTCTCATTCCACCCACTCCCACCCTCATCCTTTCTTCTGGAACAGGGGTTTTCAACCTGAAGATTGCATACTCAATTTAGTGCATAGCAATTAGCAATTTTTTTAACTGAAAAAATTTTTAATGTTTATTTTTTATTTATTTTTTATTTCTAGGAGAGAGAGAGAGACAGCGTGAGCAGGGGAGGGTCAGAGAGAGAGGGAGTGACAGACTCTGAAATAGGCTCCAGGCTCTGAGCTGGCAGTCAGCACAGAGCCCGACGCAAGGCTCGAACCCATGAACCGCGAGATCATAACCTAAGCGAAAGTCGGACGCTTAACTGACTAAGCCACCCAGGCGCCCCTTATTTATTTTTGAAAGACAGAACACAAGCAGGGGAGGGGCAGAGAGAGAGGGAGACACAAAAACTGAAGCAGGCTCCAGGCTCTGAGCTGTCAGCACAGAGCCCGACGCCAGGCTTGAACTCAGGAACTGTGAGATCATGACCTGAGCCGAAGTCGGCGCTTAACCGACTGAGCCACCTGAGCACCAGAGCAATTTTTTTTTAATTACAAAATTAAATAGAAAATTTCAGAGTACATCAAAACAGAAAAATAGTCCCAGAGCTGGCCTAGGGAAAATCAGAATTTTGCTTTTTGTATTTTGTTTTTAGCTGATGTAATTCTATCTCCTTCTGGGGGGAGGGAAAAAGATAGCACTCATGATAAAATGGCTTAAGCCATTTTTAGACAAATTTCAATAGCATTAAGATTCGTTCCGGGAAATTGGTTACCCACCTACCCACCCAGCTGTCTTCAGTCAGGGGCCCAGTGGGGGTGCGTGGCTGGCTCAGTTGGTTAAGCGTCTGGCTCTTGATTTCAGCTCAGGTCATGATCTCATGGTTCGGGGGATCGAGCCCCACGTCCGGCAGGGTTCCATGTGCTAATGGTGAGATCCCTGCTTGGGATTCTCTCCTCTTTCTCTGCCCCTCCCCCTGCAGCCTGGATCTGGGGCTCGCCCACTAATCCTTGGGAATTACAAAGCCTGTCTAGGGGTATCCTGATAAGAAAGCAGCAGTCACCGAGAGGGAATCGTCAGACTCATAACCACTGCATGACCTTGGGAGAAACCCATGTTTTCTGCTTGCTTTGCTGTAGCCTTTATCTGTGTCCCTCCTCTCTGCCTGACTGCTGGGCTGGTCTTTTCTGCTTCAGTCTGAGCTGATTTTTACTCTTTTGGTCCCAAACAGGTTTCTCCTCTTTCAGCTGCACTTTTAAAATACACATCTGTGTGTACTTCATCCTGATATAAAATGTATTTCTTTTTCTTTCATTTTTGAAAGAGAGAGAGAGGGAGGGAAGGGCAGGGGGTGGGGGGAGAACAGAGGCTCCAAAGCAGGCTCTGTGCCAACAAACAGCAGTGAGCCCCATGCAGGGCTTGAACTCACAAACCTTGAGATTATGACCTGGGCCAATGTTGGACGCTCAACTGACTGAGCCACCCAGGTGCTCCTAAATGTTTCTCTTACTGTGGGGTAGGCGTTAAGATAAATAAATAAAAATAGAGCCACCATGTGGTAAACTGCTTCCCAAACTTTGTAATGTTATGGCTCAGATAGAGAATGATTATTTGTTCAGTACAAATGGGATTTGTTCTGCTCACTGGGACAACTGCGTGATGCTTCGAGGGGCTGCAGAGGTGACTGGGCCCCTGGACCAGTCACCCTGGCCCCCACCGGGCTGTCCCAGGGTGAAGGGAGCAGTATGCTGGGCATACTTGGGCCCCTGCTTAGCACACCACACAAGAAAGCGCCCCTCTGGTAAAAAAAAAATCTCACTCGAGATTAGGAGGGATCACAACTCAGCAAAGAGCTATCTTTTCCGGAAACAAGCAGAGCCTGTATGGACTTGAAGGTGGAAGTGTGAGTTCTGACAATTGGACCCAGACAGGCGGCACTTTGCTGCGAACTCAGTTCAGCTATGAATTGCCCTTGAGCCTCTCAGCGTGGGAACTAGAAGCCACTGACCCCTTTCACAGCTGGGAGATTCTAATATGTTTATATGTTGTGTGTTTATTTTATTATTATTCTATTTAAAGATTTTATTTATTTTTAAAGATTTTGTTTCCAAGCCATCTCCACACCCAACGTGGGACTCGGACTCACAACCCCAAGACATCATCGAACTCACATCATCGCATGTGCTACTGACTAAGCCAGCCGGGCGCCCCCACAGTCGTATATTTTTATTAAATTTGCAAAATTTGGACATCGAAGCTGGACTCAACTGAGCCTGCTATCTCGTCTCCACTCTGACTTCCTCTTCAACACATTTCCTTTCCTGTCAGGAGGCCTAATGATGGCCACATACTGCGTTTTCCTGATTGTATATTTTAGTTCTCAAACAAGGCCTGCAAAAGCTTTAGGCCCCACAAAACCTGCAGTTGACTTTGTGAGCAGCCAAGTTTCGCAGAGGGTGGGGGTGGGAAGGTACTGGTTCCCACCTTCCCTTTTATGGTCCTCGAAGCTGCCATTCTTACATACCCTTTACTGGGTGGATTTTCACTTTCGTTTTGAAATTTGTTATTAATACTGAGAATGTGCACAATGAACAATGAAACATTACAACAGAGTAGACAATAAATACAGAGTCACCAGCCTGCCCTGAATGCCCAGAGTCATGCCTCAGTGGGATAAGCCAAAAACAATGTCTGCTGGTTCTTTCCAGAAATTTTATCTTTTTTTTAAGGTTTATTTGTTTTTAAGAGAGAGGAGGAGACAAGAGTGTAAGCAGGGGAGGAGCAGAGAGAGGGAGACACAGAATCTGAAGTAGGTTCCAGAGCTGTCAGCTCAGAGCCAAACATGGGCCTCGAACTCATGGACTGTGAAATCATGACCTGAGCTGAAGTCTGACACTTAACCAACTGAGCCACCCAGGCACCCAACTTTCTGGAAAATTTAGATCTACATCTAGATCCTAATTTTAGTACAAACAGAAGCTTTTTTTCTTTTCTTTTTTTTTAAAAGCATATTCATGCACCAGTTTGTACTTACACTTGATTTTAGTGAAAAGGCTGAGAAGCGATTATACACCAGCTTGTACTTAACAACCTGACAATTTTTCTGTATCTGCACATAGAATTTGCCTTCAGTTTTTTTTTGTTTTGTTTTTAAACAGCTACATAGACTGTATGTGCCAAAATTAATGTAACTGCTGGGGCAGATTATATCACGGTCCATCATGGCAGAAATTCTTGCCCTAGTCCTGCAAGGTCCCACCTGCTTCTGCGTAAGACCTCGCAGAAGGCCAGGGGCACCTGGGCGGCTCAGTCAGTTGAGTTTCCAACACTTGATTTTGGCTCAGGTCATGATTTCACAATTCATGGGATCGAGCCCCGCAATCAGGCTCTGTGCTGACAGTGAAGGGCCTGCCTGGACTTCTCTCTCTCTCAAAAATAAACTTTATTTATTTATTTATTTTTAAAATTTTTAATGTTTTATTTATTTCTAGGAGAGAGAGAGAGCGTGAGCAGGGCAGGGCCAGAGAGAGAGGCAGTCACAGACTCCGAAACAGGCTCCAGGCTCCGAGCTGGCAGTCAGCCCAGAGCCCGACGCGGGGCTCGAACCCACGAACCGCGAGATCATGACCTGAGCGAAAGTCGGACGCTTAACCAACTAAGCCACCCAGGCGCCCCTCAAATATAAACTTTAAACAATATATAAATAAAATCAAACTCTGATCCTGTAAAATTGCTGCTCCACCCCCCCCCCGGGGGGGGGGGGGGGGACCCCCCCCCCCCCCCCCCCCCGGCTTCCCCCTTAAAGATCAACCCAGAGGTGGTGGTAGTTTACATAAAAACTACAGCTGCCCAGTGGGCGCCGCCCAGTGCTGGGTCCTAAGCTGAAATGAGTCAGCTCTATTTTGCAAGCCATATAATGAGGCTGCCTTACGCCCAGTTCCATTCAATTACTGCCTGGTTTAAATCTTTCAGCTGGGACGCTGCTGGGCTGGAGCAACTGAAAGCTAGAACATTCTAGAGGGAGCAGCGCCACCGCGAGGCCAGCCTCGGTGGAAGCGGCCCGGAGGTGGGCATTGCTACCGCCCGGACAGCGGGGTTGGTGAAGGCATCGGGTCCGGGCACCGAGCCCTTCTCCCCCTACGCACATTGTCACCCCCAAACTCAGAGAGTCTGGGTCTGACTTCAAGACATAGATGAAGTTTTTCCTGGCTCCTCTCTGCCTGCCGGCCCACCATGTTCTGGAACTGGGTCCTGCATTCATTTACAAGGCTAGAGACTACCTTAACCGGGGGGCAAAGTCAGACTCGGGGCTCCATACATGAGGAGTGAATAGAGGTGCGCCAGCAAGTGACCGTTCGGCGTTCCCCACACCAGGTTGCGCTTCTTATGCCCCCATTAGGTGAGTATGCACTTTTGAGCTGAGGGCTTTTATGATAAAGTCCCCCGTGAAGTACCCAACTGCTTATTCCGGGTCTCTCTGGGGACGGGATGGAGAGTGCGGAATGCGCAGACCAATTAGTTATTATGCAATAAGGGAAGTCAATCCAAGCCTACGGTCTGGGAGACTACAAGTTCCACAATACATCCTTCCAGTAGCGTAGAGATCGCTGATTGAAGGAGCGTTGCCTTCTGGGAATTGTAGTCTTCAGCTTGTTTATGATGCAGGCGAATCTTGGAGGGGAGGGGAGAGTGAGTAAACTATGACCACGTGACGCTCGAGATCAGGTGGTTGGGACAGCCTCCGCGCAAGAGCTGTGATTGGCTGACTCTAATACGAACGACGCCACTAGGGGCGGGGGCTGGAGAGGCGCAAGCGCACTGCGTTGGGAGTCTCGGGACCCTTCTCCGAGAGACTATGGCGCTCAACAAGAATCACTCGGAGGGCGGCGGAGTGATCGTCAACAACACAGAGAGGTGAAAACACTGCGGAAGGATCCTGGAGGAACGAAGGCCGGGGTTTGAAGGCGTGGGCGGTGGTCCGTGGGCAGTCGGGGATAAGCCCGTGAAGAGGGGAAACTGATGGGGTGCGGTGGGGAGGGGGGGTAACGGCTGGAGGCGGGGCCGGCGGGAGGAGGGCCGATCCAGGAGGTGCGGCCGGGAAGTCCAGATTAGCCCTGGGATGGGGGTGGGGCGGCTGGACGTGGACAGGACTTGGGGTGACAGGCAGGGCCCCGGGGTCGTTCTTGAGCCCCCTTCCCAGAGTCGATGACTTCAAGAGATGAGAGGAGCCCTAGACAAAAATAATTGCCGTTTATTGGGCGTTTACTAAGTGTCAGCCCCTGCTCCTCTCCTCTCTTACTTAACACGCAAGTACTGCGCGGCATATCATACTGTTATACACGTTTTACACGTAGGGAAACTGAGGCACGGAGAAGTTGAGTAACTTGCCTGAGGTCGCAGAGCTGTAAATAACCAATATGGGATTCCAGGAAAAGCGTCTTTACTCAAGCGTCAGTAGGCTTAACTACCAGTGTGTAGCCTTTCAGTATATTCCCAAACTGCTGAGTTTCCGAAAAGATGCGAAACTGAGGTCCAGAGGTGCGGTTAAATAGGTAGCGTTTGTCAAATGTCTAACACAATTCCCGGCACCGTGTCCGTCCTTGTCTCTTACTTTTGAATGCCTGTTGACTTGCCTTACTCCCCAGAAGCGGGGTCTCCCAACTTAAGAGTTCTTTCTTCCCACCCCTCCAATCAGTTCTGTCTCCCCTCCCCATCTCTGGACTTCCCAGTGGCTTTTCTCTGGCTCCTTGGGCGCTGAGAATTAGATCGCCTAGCTTTGGTAGAGCTATGCTGTGTCTGAAATGCCTTTGGAAGGCAGATGGCGTTTAGGGAGAAGCCTGAGTCACCAGAAGAGACTTGGTGGGATCAGAGCCTTGTAGCCTGCTAAGGCCAGCACCCAGGAATGCTTGATGAGTCAGGAGAAAGCCTGGGGTGCCCCGAGCCTCAGAATACCGACTTCCCTTCCTTCTTACCTGCTCAGGTCTGCTGGACCAGCCTGTTCTTAGTAATGACCTCTTTTCTCTGAGTTCTCCTCTTTTCTGCTACCAGTCCTCTTTCCCACTCACCCCTCCCCAGTGAAGAAAGTTGTGAAGTTTGGGAGAAGGAGGAAGAAGACCAATGGAACCCTGTGAATTTGGATCTTATTATCTTATAATCCGAGAAACCTCACATTGTTCCCAGTTTGTAGGCTGTCTGTGCGAGAGCCAGTCTGGGGCCTGGAAGAACACTTTTGATGCCATTTGGTAACATCTCCTGGGACTGTTTTTCTTTCTTCTTTTCTCAGTGGGACCTTGTGGGACAAGAATGTATCTATCCTGCCTGGGCCTCCTACCTGGCTTAGAGCTCTGTGCTGCTAAATAATAGTGTGCCTTGTTTGAGAAGATGCTTCAGCCTCATTTCCCAAAGAATTGCATATACAGTAATTGAAGTTTAGTGTTAAAGTTTTCGTGTGTAAAATAGCCTTGCTCTTGAAGTCATGAATCCCTTTGAGAGTGATCAAAGCCACGGATTCTCCCAGAAAAATGCACGTGCACCATCATCTCACGGGCTTCGTGGTCTGACACCCCAGGAAACCCAGGTTTAAAAGAATCCTGAAGTAAGCCCTTTGGGGGTGCGTAGAGCCGTGTCTTAGAGGGCTTGTGTGTTAGGACTCAAAAACAAACCAACAAAAACAAAACACTCATAATAAGGACTCAGAAGAAAAGGGGAGAGTTAACCCAGGTAATCTAACCTGATTGGAGGGGGATTATGGCGTTAAGGCTTTAAAGCCCTCAGGTCCCCTGGTGTGGTTACCTGGGGGGGAGGGGGCTGCTCACGACTTGGGGAAATTCTGCAGCCCTCTGCCTTGCCCTCCCTTCCAAGGCTGTATTAATGGTTTTCTTGCAGCAGTGTCAAACAGAGACTCAATACGCTGGGCACCTGCTTCCCAGGGGGGTGCAGTCCCTGGGGAGAACAGATCATGACTTCGAACTGGTTCATCAGGGCTTTTCCTCATTTCTTATCCCAGCATCCTGATGTCTTACGATCATGTGGAACTTACATTCAGTGACATGAAGAACGTGCCCGAGGCCTTCAAAGGGACCAAGAAAGGCACCGTCTACCTTACCCCTTACCGGGTGAGTTGCACGGTGTGACGGCTGGTTTGAAAGCTCGTGTTTTCTGGAAGCTGATGTGCGTTTTAGGTCAGCCTCGTGAGTCCAGTGGCCTCTGAACCTGGTGAATGTTGGTTCTTCACTCCACACGTTTGTGTCACATGTTCTTGGATTCTAGAACCCTCGGGCTGGGCAGCTGAACTGACCCAGGGCGTTGAATCCATGCAAAGTCCAGATCCGTTGCTGTCGACGGGTCTGTCCCCGCTGCTGGGATGACTTCGGTCTGGAGTAGGAGGCTCTTATTAGTTTGATTTCCGTCAGAGTAGCCCACGAGGCCTTTGTGTACATCCAGAGTGGTAAACAGGATACAGTAGCATGGCCACCGCCTCCAGGCTGGGCAGAGAGCCCGGCAGCACCCTGCAGAGTGAAAAGTGCCAGACTGCAGAATGGGCCCTGCCTGAGAATTACCCAGGCCGGCTCTGAGAGCTTTCCAGAAAAAGACAAGTGGCCATTCTTTTTTTTCTTTTTTTTTTTTAGTTTTTTTAATGTTTTATTTATTTTTGAGAGAGAGCTAGAGACAGCATGAGCAAGGGAGGGTCAGCGAGAGAGGGAGACACAGAATCTGAAGACAGGCTCCAGGCTCTGAGCTAGCTGTCAGCACGGAGTCTGATGCGGGGGCTCGAACCTACGAACCATGAGATCATGACCTGAGCCGAAGTCAGATGCTTAGCTGACTGAGCCACCCAGGCGCCCCTGACAAATGGTCATTCTTGAAAAAAGGTTCACTGCCTGGAGCTACCAAGAGTTAGATTTAAAGATGGTTAGAAGAGGGACGTAGCTTTAAGTTTTTATCAGCGGGCCTTGGCAGAGAGACAAGGGAGCCTGAAAACTCCTTTTCTGCGATCTTCAGTCACAGATCAAAGTCACGGGTTTAAAAAAAAAGGTTTTTGTCTTCGTGTCTACTCATTTTTTGAGAAAGGGAGACAGCACGAGTGGGGGAAGGGCAGAGAGAGAGGGAGACACAGAATCTAAAGCAGGATCCAGGCTCTAAGCTGTGAGCACAGAGCCCAACCCGGGCCTCGAACTCACGAACCTGGAGGTCGTGACCTGCACCGAAGTCAGGCACTTAACCAACTCAGCCACCCAGGTGCGCCCCGAAGTCACGGGTTTAAAACAGAGGGTTGTCCAAGTGCAGGGCAGGAAACTTGCTGCTGTTTGGGTAGCCCCCTTCTCCCAGGATCTAACCCCTCCTGCCGCTCCCTCAGCCCTGGATCTGTGGGCGTCAGGCTACAGCTCCCTGCTCTGCCCACCCCTGCCTCTGCCCCAGCTCTGCAGCGCCCTTCACGTCTGCGCCGCATCCGCCACCTCCTCACCACCCTTCAAATGCCAGAACGGTCTGTCCCTCTCACCTCTGCCGTGAGTGGCGAGTCTTTTCTCTCATGAACACCCACGTTCGGCCTCCAGCCAGGCCGCACGTGAGACCTTTCACATTCAAGGCGCTCTCTAGAAACTTCCTTGGTGTAGAGCGCCCTGGGGCTGCCCGCGCTGGGAGCAGACTCCTCATGCACAGGAAGTGCTAGCTGGGGGATGGGGGAGAGGGTCCAGGCCGAGGGGTGGGCGCTGATGGCTCCCGTCCTGTCTCCCTGCAGGTCATCTTTCTGTCCAAAGGAAAGGATGCCATGCAGTCCTTCATGATGCCGTTTTATCTGATGAAGGACTGCGAGATCAAGCAGCCTGTGTTTGGTGCGAACTACATCAAGGGAACGGTGAAGGCAGAAGCTGGAGGTGGGTGATGGGGGCTCTGGGCCACGGGTGGGGCTTCCAGACACGCTGCTGCTAGGCCTGCCCTCGGACCCTTACCACCCCCTCGCCCTGTCCTCTCCTGGCTCCGGATCAGCTTCCGAGGCCAGCACCCAGGCTGCCAGTTGTTCGGCAGAGGTGGGTTTTGTCAGGAGCCAGGAGATGCTGGTGTTAAAGACAGCAGCTCAGATCACGTTCCCAGAGCGAAATCGGCGAACTCACTGAAAGATAAGAATGGCTTCATGTAACCTGCGGAGTGTGTGCACGTTTTAGGTATCAGGTTCTTGGGAATGGCCTTTTCCCGAGAGCCAGGAAGAGCCAGCTGTCCCTCTGCCACCAGAGATGCCCTGCTTGGTGGCCGGCTTTTGGGCAGACACCAGAGAGACTTCTTTGTTGAACTTGGCCTCCCCCTCACGCCCGGCTGGGTCGAATCTTGGCCTCTAGGGGCTCGCGGTTCCCCTCTGGCAGAAGCCAGGCTCGAGGGGCCAGGGGTCCATCCTGAGGCCCCTCAGGAGGGGAGATCTGCTCTGAACTTGAATGTCCCTTGTTGCTGAGTGAGCCTGCCCCCAGGGACGCTGCTTCGTGGGGGTGGGAGGCTCTAGGGCTGAGGGGCTTCCGCAGCTGGGGGCGCCATGACAAGCTTGTTCCGAGAAAAGCCGCCTCTTCCAAAGAGCGAAGGGGGCACAGGCGGGAGGCGGGCACTGCAGAGCCAGCCCTTGCCCCACAGGCCACCAGGTCACTGGCCGGAGACCCCAAGAGAACAGAGAGCCGTCTCTTGAGGGGTCACCCGTGTTCTTTTCCTGAGCTGCTGACACACTGTCCCCCTCCCAGGTGGCTGGGAAGGCTCTGCGCCGTACAAGTTGACCTTCATGGCAGGGGGCGCCATCGAGTTTGGACAGCGGATGCTGCAGGTGGCGTCTCAAGGTATCAAAGCTCTGAAAGCTCCGGGGCGAGGGACACACTGACATGCGTGGGTTTAGTTTGTGCATTTGAGTTTGTCTCCTTTTTATTCTGATTTTGTAAGCACTCGAGAGAGAGAAGTCTCTGGGCCCCCGGACCACCCGGGGCTGGACATTGGGAAGGAAGCTTCTAATTAGCATCCCTCTGGCCTGTGCTTCGACGGCTGGCTTTGCCCCGTGTGGAGCAGGTGTAGGACATCTTGACAAAGCTCTTTGGACTCCAGGGCGTTTTACTGTGGCCTCGTGAAAACAAACAGGAAACCCAACCATTAAGCTCCGTTAGCCCTTGAAACCCCCAAGCTGTGTTCAGCAGACATGCTCACGTCGCCCCCAGCCTCACCCCAGCTCCAGCTGCCTCCCCATCCCCAAGCCTCCCTCTCTTTTCTGTCCGCCTGTCTTTTTGTCCACCCCTCCCCCTGCTCTTGACCTACCCCGCCCTGGCTCTGACCTCTCTCCCCATCCAGACCCCTCACTTCTTCCCTGACCAACGCCGGCTCCAGCGTGGGTGGGGAGCGGAACAGGGCGGGGTCAGGCACGGCTGCTGTGCACATTCCGGGGACCCCGCAGCCCCCCTCGGTAGGCGACGCTCATTTCTCTCTCCCCTTGTACTTATAGCCTCCCGAGGTGAAGCCCCCAATGGAGCCTATGGGTATTCTTACATGCCCAGCGGGGCCTATGTCTTTCCCCCGCCAGTCGCCAATGGAATGTACCCCTGCCCTCCTGGCTACCCCTATCCACCGCCCCCACCTGGTGAGTGTGTCCTTTGCTGCCCACCCCACACCCCGCCCACCCACTAACCACTCCCACCCAGGCCAGGGGGTCGTAGAGGGCAGACTTGTTCTTCAAGCTGCTTCAGGACTAACAGAGGAGCCGGAGAGGCCCGGGAGCTGCCAGCGGAGGGGCTGGGCTGCTCACTGGGCCCCTGTCCCTCTCTTGCCGAGCAGAGTTCTATCCGGGACCCCCCATGATGGACGGGGCCATGGGATATATGCAGCCCCCACCACCGCCCTACCCTGGGCCCATGGAACCTCCGGTCAGCGGCCCCGATGTCCCCTCTACTCCTGCAGGTGAGGCCCTGGGCTGCCGGCAGTCTTGGGGTGGGGGGCCAGCCCTCCCCTCCCCTCCCCTCTCCTCTCCGTGGCTGTGTGAGGAGCCTCAGAGAACGGCTGCGGGTTGGCCGAGAGCCCCACGTGGATGACCCTGAGCCTTGGACTGGTCCCGGGGACTATCAGTGTGGTGGCTGCCGGGGAGGGTCTAGATTCCAGCCACCAACCCCCCCTCCGCCCCCAGCTCTCTTCCCCAGCTAGCCATGTGCCCGGGGGCAGGGGAGGTCCCCCTCTGTTGTCTTGTCATCTACCCACCTGGTGGGATCATGGCCAGGAGAGAGAGGGGGGGCAAAGGAATTGGAAAGGACCGGACCGGGCGGCTGCGGGGGGAGCAACGCCTGGCGGGGGGCTCCTGTGTCGGGGCAGCTGGAGGAGGCGAGGGCTTGTCGCTGGGCCTCACCCCAGGTGTGTTTGCTCCCGCAGCTGAAGCCAAGGCTGCGGAAGCGGCTGCCAGCGCCTATTACAACCCGGGCAACCCACACAACGTGTACATGCCCACGGTGAGCAGGGTGGTGCGCGGGCGGCCGGGTGCAGGGCGTTAGGGGCGGGCAGACCTGGTCTTGTTGCGAGCCTTCTAATGCGCTCTTTCTTCCTTCCTTCCGTAGAACCAGCCTCCACCACCTCCCTACTACCCCCCGGAAGATAAGAAGACCCAGTAGACCCCTTCCACCCCTGCCTCCCACCCCTCGTCACTCTTCCCTTCCCTTCCCCTCCCCTTGGGGCTGAGACTGGGGTTTGGGGGGTGATGGAAGGGCCTTGTTCTTCCTCAGCTCTGATTATAAACCACTTCCCAGGGACTGGTGTTGAGGGAAGGGGGCCCCCCCCCCCGACTCGGAGCCGCGCCTCCCAGCTTCCCAAGCTCGCTCAGAGCCCACGGCGCCGCTCGGTCGTGCTTCCCTGTCGCCGCCTCCGGGGCTCCGTGCGGGAGCGTCCACCTCGTTCCTGTCTTGCTCTAGTAGCTTCTCCCCACGGAGACTCTCTGGCCGCCTCCTGTGCCGCAGTCCAGCTCCCTCGTTTTGGAATCCACTTTATACTCAGCCTTGTGAACTCCCTCAGACCAGCTTCGCGTCTTCCTGGGGGCCCCCGCCAGGCCCCCCTCACATTCCCTACACTCTGGTCTGTGCCTAACCGTGGAAACGGGACTGTCAGCCCACGTTCCAGCCCCGGTCACGCTCCTCTCCCCTCCCTGTCCGTCCTGGGTCATCTGTCGCCACTGCTTTGTGACTTTTTGGAGCTTCAGTGTGAGCTTCCTGGGGAGGGGGGAGGGGGGAGGGGGTGGGCCGCATCAGGACCCGGCCGCTGCGACGAGGAGGGAGCCCACTGCTTGTGGGAGTGTTCTTGGCATTGGTTTCCCTTTGCCTTCTCTCTCTCCTCTCTAGAAGGGGCTTCTTGGACTGGATGCATGTGCTTCCCATCATGCTGTTCAGGGACCGCTGGTTGGGCTGGAACAAAGGCCCTGACCCCTGGGGCCTGGCCTGAGCCTGTGTGCTGACCGTGACCGCCCACCAGCCCCTCACCCTGCCCTCTTCCCTTTAAGCTTCATGCCTAATTGGTGATAAGCCCCTGGATGCACTAAAATTTGCTCTCATTTGCTTCTGGACTGGCCGTGAAGTGAGGAGATGGTTATTTAAAGAGAATTCCCTATTTATTTGACAAAACGACAACCACCACCACCACCAGTTAATATATTAATGTGAAATAAACCCTGTTTGCACCTTGATTTGTTTGCTGAAAATGTAAAATAGTAAAAATGAAGTGACTGGACCTTTCTGGCTCTGTGTGATGACCTGCGAGAGCTCTTGGGGAGAGAACAGTCTGGCTGCTGAGGGCCCCGGGGAGACTCTTCCTTCCCCGTGTGAGAGCCCCTGTTCCCACAGTGCACTGGGGCCCGGGACCACTGAGGCCTCCCACGGCTCCATTCCATGGTGGTTACTCAGCAACTCTGCCCACCCACGGGGGCCCCTGGGGCCGCCCAGCCCCTGCGCTGTGCTCACCGCCGCATGGAAGGGTGCCTGTGGGAGGAACACGTCAGGTGATCCCTCCTGTGTGCTCCTTCTTGTGAACCTCCGTGCTTGGGAGCAGGGAAGAGCCAACCTCCATGCCCAGGCCTGCAGCACCCTGGCCCCTGGCCTGGAGGAAGGCCATGGGCAAGGCATTGGTGCGTCTGGGAGCTCTGAGGAAACCCAGCACTGGAGGGTCCTACTTTCTAGTCCCTTCTTGGACTGCACCGCCTCTCCAGCCTCTTCCTCTGGCCAGCCCCGCCCAGGAGTCCCTGGGGTTGGCTAACCCCCTACAAGGGCATGTGAAGGGAGCACTCTCTTGACCTTGTGGGGGCAGGGGCACCAGGGCCAGCTCCGCCCAGTACAGTTTGGCCCAGTCACCTTGGTGGAATGTCACCTGTGGGGTGGAGCAGGCTGAGGAGTTGGCTGCCTGCCTTCTGGGGAGATGCCTCTCTGGAGCCCCCACCCTGGGCTCTGCCCACCCCCATCCTAGGTCTGTGAGTGAGAGAACCCCACCGACGCCAGGCGGCTCCCCTCAGCCCTTGGCCCAGCTGAGTGCTCACTCGGGAGGGGGCGGGGTGGCGCTGATGCCCCCTGCTGGGGGGTGCTGGACCCCCCCCCCCTCCAGGGGCCTCTGTGGGAGGGTGGGGTGGGGCCGGGCCCGCCCACTGGGTCCACCTGCCTCCAGCCCGGGGAGAGTTCTTCCCAGGATCCCAGCCCGGCGGGAGGGAGAAAGGTGCAGCCCTCAGAGATGGTGAAACCCTGGCCGGAACCTCCCCCCACCCGCCGGCCCCCACCCCTCCCTGGTGCAGGGTGGCACCCTGTGCTCTTTGCATAATCCTGTGGCTTTGCTATCTTCACCCTGCGGCAGCAGCTCGGCAGAGGGGAAGGGCAGAGCAGGCCACCATGGCGACACTCCTCTCCCACTCCCAGCGGCGCCCTCCCCTCTTACGCCAGGCCATCAAGATAAGGCGCCGCAGGGTCAGAGATCTGCAGGATCCCCTGCCCCGAACGGCTCAGGAGGTAGGAGTGACCTCAGTGAAGAGAGTGGCCAGGGTGCGGCTCTGTGATCTCAGGGCGGGGGCTCCGCCTCTCGCGGGCTGGGGCTGAGGATGCGGTCCCCTTCCCTGTAGTGGCACCTGGGCAGGGCCTTCTGGGCTGGCAGACCGCGGTCTGCCGTGTGTTCCCTGGGCCATCCTGGGCCTTGGGGCTGGGGCTCTGCTCTGAGCTCCAAAGGCACCGGCTCTGTTCGGGAGTGGCCCTGCTGTGGGCTGGGCTGCTCAGGGGGAGGGGGGCCGGCTGAGCAGCCCCCAGGTCTGCTTGGCATGAGCCTCAGTCTCCCACCTCCACTGCTGGGCCTCACTTCCGCCGCTGGGGTGCGAGCGTGGCAGCCCCGATAAGCGGTGCTGCTTCCTCTGGGGAAGGAAGGGAGGTTGGGGCCACGGGTGCCGCGAGCTCACCCTGCTGGGGCAGCCGAGCACCGATGGACCTCAGCCGCGGCCGGCCGGGGGACCAGGAAGACGGCCCGGGGCCCGAACTCCCCGGAGGCCTGCTGTGGGAACAGGTGTGCGGCCCTGGTGGGTTGGAGGCCAGGAACTGGGGACCCCGCAGCCCAAGGCCTGGGCCTGCTCGGTAAGGAGTTGTTCCTGCTGTCTGAGCCCTGGTCCGGGCCTCGGGGACACCCTGTCTTTTCACCTTGCTCCCCCAGATCGAGCCCCCATCCCACCACTTCTCCCCTGAAGAGGTAAGAATGGGAGGACTGGGGAGGCAGTGAGGGGCTGAGAGGCAGCCCCGCACCCTTCGGAAGGCACTGCTCCTGGGCCACTGGCCAAGGCTGATGGCAACAGGGGGGGGTGGGGGTGGGGACTTCTGGGTCTTAACCCCCCCACCCCCCGCCCGTATGGGTCTCTCATCTCAGCTTTGGGCGTGCAGTGCTGGTGCCAGGGGCAGCTGCCGAGGGGGGGGGAGGGACTCGGTTCGCAGTGGGCGGACGGGGGTCCCTGAGGTGACCTGCTGTGCCTCAGCGGGCCCTGCTCTACGAGGAAGCTGTCTACACCATCCTGCACCGCCTGGGGCAGCCCGAGCCCAACCATGTGACTGAGGCCTCTGAGCTGCTTCGATACCTGCAGGAGGTGAGTCCGGCCCCCGCTCCGCCCCCATCCTGCAGCCTGGACTCTGGAGTCCTCTCCTCCCGGCCCGGCCGCCCCCGCCCTGTGCCCCAAGCCGCCTCCGCTCCCACCCCCCCAGGCCTTCCACATGGGGCCCGAGGAGCACCAGCAGCTGCTGCAGCAGGTCCAGAAGCTTGAGGTAACCCTGGTCCAGGACCGCCGTAGGCGAGGACAGGGGACGGGAACCCCAGCTCCCTCCGGGACTCAGGCTCACCCTCCCGTCCTTCCAGAAGCCAATATTTTGTCTGAAGGCGACAGTGAAACAAGCCAAGGGCATTCTGGGCAAAGATGTCAGTGGTGAGTAGAGGGTGAGGGGCCCTGAGGGCCTTCTTCCCAACTCCTCCTTCTCCCCATCGGGCTGTTCCAGAACTCGGCGGGAGCTCCCATCTCCCAGACATCCCCCAGGGCTCACCCGGGTGCTGCTGGCCCCGGGGCCCTTCGAGTCTGTGGATGGGCAGGGGCTCTGCCTGTGGGGTGATGAGGGAGTTTCCCAGGGAGCCCGGCCAACACCCTGGCAGCCTCGTCCTTCCCCCCTTCCCCAGGACTCAGTGACCCCTACTGCCTGCTGGGCATTGAGCAGGGGGTGGGCGTGCCGGGGGACAGCCCTGGGTCCCGGCACCGGCAGAAGGCTGTGGTGAGGCACACTATCCCGGAGGAGCAGACCCACCGCACCCAGGTCATCACCCAGACCCTCAACCCTGTCTGGGAGGAGACCTTCATCCTGTACGTGGCCCTGCGCCCCCCCCCCCCCATCCCCTCAGTGAGATCAGCAGGACTTCCTGGCTCAGGGGAGGGGACTGGGCTTGACCGGAGGAGGAGCCTGCTCCCTGGGCCAGAGACAGGCCAGAGCAGTGACCCACGTGTGCTGGGGGGGTGTGGAGGGTTGGGCACAGCTGGGTTGATCTGGGCTGGTAGGCTGAAGCCTTACCTTAGGGAAGGAGTTTACGGAGGGGGGGAGTGGGGGGTGGGGGGGAAGCTCCCAGGGACGGGCTCTGGTTGGGCTCCGGCCCTGCAAGGCCTTCAGCCATGCCCTCTCTCTCCTCCCTATAGGGAGTTTGAGGACATAAGCAACTCAAGCTTCCATCTGGACATGTGGTGAGGGGCGTCCCCTGCTGGCGGGGTCAGGGAGACAAAGGGGGCAAGTGGGGGCGCAGATCCTCCCCCCAAAGGGGCCGGGGGCTCCCAGGACACCCTCTCTGCCTCTTGCTCAGACCTTTGTCCCCTCAGGGACATGGACACTGTGGAGTCTGTCAGACAGAAGCTCGGGGAGCTCACCGACCTGCACGGGCTGCGGAGGTGAGCGCCATGGGGAGCAGGTTCCTGGGGAGGGGGTGGGGTTGTCTGCTGGGCTGCAGGATGGGGATGGATCCCTGCCTGACCCCTCAGTGTCTTGGCCCGTCCCCCTCACGGACACTGCCTGGAATAGGATCTTTAAGGAGGCCCGGAAGGACAAAGGCCAGGATGACTTTCTGGGGAACGTGGTTCTGAGGCTACAGGTGAGTGGGGTCAGGAAAGAGACTGAACGGGGGTTCGCGAGGGGTTCAGGGGAGCGGTTCTGGGTCCACACCGAGCGGAGCCTGGGGTCTGCCTCCTCCACCCCCGACTGTGTGAGGCTCAGGCCGCTGATGGGCATGGGCACCCCTGCCCCGCCCCTGCCCGCCCAGGACCTGCGCTGCCGGGAGGATCAATGGTACCCTCTGGAGCCCTGCACCGAGACCTACCCCGACCGCGGCCGGTGCCATCTGCAGTTCCAGCTCATCCACAAGCGGGTAGGTGGGGGGCCGGGCGCAGGGGCCGTCCGGGGGGCCTGCCTGGGGGAGGCGGATGGGCCGCACCAGGCATGGGGCCCTCCACTCCCGGTCATGCCGGCCCTGTTGCAGAGAGCCACGGCGGCCAGCCGCTCCCAGCCCAGCTACACGGTGCACCTCCACCTGCTGCAGCAGCTCGTGTCCCACGAGGTCACCCAGCACCAGGTACTGCCCTCCCAGCGCAGGGTGGTGCGGGGCCTGCCCGCTGGGTCCCGACACCCCTCCACCTGTCCCCTCAGGCGGGCAGTACCTCCTGGGATGGGTCGCTGAGTCCCCAGGCTGCTACCATCCTCTTTCTACACGCCACGCAGAAGGACCTGTCCGACTTCCACCAGTCCATGGCGTGAGTGCACGGTCCCCGAGGGTCACCTGCCTTCCTACAGGCCGGCAGCCTGACGTCTAACCCTCGGGAGATTTCTGTTTGGCCCCAACTGTGTGTTTTAAGTTGTTTTCGGTTTTGTTTTTGTTGTTAAGTTTACTTATTTATTTTGGGTGCGAGAGAGACACGGGTTGGGGATACAGAGAGAGGGAATCCCAAGCAGGCTCCTTGCCATCAGCACAGAGCCTGATGTGGGGCTTAAACTTAACAAACAGTGAGATCATGACCTGACCCGAAATCAAGAGTCCCAGATGCTTATCCTACTGAGCTGCCCAGGCGGCCTCCTGGTGTTTGAAGTCTGAGTCAGTTGCCAACTTTTATAAATCTGGAGCTTTTCCATACGGAGTCCCACGTCCAGCTTCCCATGGACCTGAAGTGCTGTGGTTCTGCTGGGCTGCAGCTGGTCACGGCGGAGCGCACAGCCTCCCCAGCCGCTCACAGCTGCCATCGGCCCACGTCACTCCCTGGCATTTGAAGTTGCCGCCCCTGCCCCAGACCCCAGCCCCGTTTCCCTGCACCACCACCCTGAGCCCATAGACTCGGGCACCGGCATTACCAGATCTGTGTTGAGGGCCCGTCCCGTCCCCAGTTACACAACAGGTTGTGGGAACAAGGGACGTTCCCCTGCAGGTGAGGAATACAGACCCGGGGGCACACCGGGGGTGGCCGGGCCAGGAGGAAGGACAGTGGATGCTGTCCCGGGCCATGGCTGACACTTGGGATTCGAGTAGGGGCCGGAAGGGGGCTGGGGGAGAAGGGCAGCTTGTAGGACCCTGGGTGGGTGGGTGTGCCCAGGTAGGTGGAGGAGGGGATGCAGGTGAGGCTGGCCCCGGGAGCAGGCACCCACGGTGAGGGCCCAGTGGCCTGCAGGGCCCAAGCACGCGGTGCCGTGTCCCAGCCGGGGCCAGCCCTTCTCTTCAGTCCTCCTTCAATGTCCCACTTGGGCCATGTCTCAGCTTGGTCGTCACCTCTGTGAAGCGTCCCCTGAACTGTAAAGGGCAGCCCAGCTGATGTTTGGCACCTATGCATGAAGGCTCAAGTCTCCAAGTTTTTTTTTCAAAAGAAGCAAGAAATCCTGACTTTTTAAAATGTTTTTATATTAAATGACATTTTTTTAAACGTTTATTTATTTTTGAGAGAGAAAGAGAGAGAGAACAGCGTGAGCAGGGGAAGGGGCGGAGAGAGGCAGACGGAGGATCCGAAGCAGGCTCTGTGGTGTGAGCACAGAGCCAGGCACAGGGCTCGAACTCACAACCATGAGATGATGACCTGAGCTGAAATCAAGAGTTGGTCGCTTAACCGACTGAGCCACCCAGGTGCCCCAAGATCCTGAATTTTTAAATCACACATATTCCAATTTGAGAATAGAAACGTTTACATGTTTGAAAAAGACCTTGATGAGGCTGATGGGGGTTCCCAGGAGGTGTCTGGGGCAGGGCACCTCGCTGTCCCTTCCCAAGGCCGGTGAGACGATGGCTGGGCTGAGGGCTTCCTGTCTGCCGCAGGCAGTGGCTGGCCTACAGCCGTCTCTACCAGAGCCTGGAGTTCCCCAGCAGCTGCCTCCTGCACCCCATCACCAGCATCGAGTACCAGTGGATCCAGGGCCGCCTCAAGGCCGAACAGGTGGGCTGGGCTGGAATGAGGGGTGTCGGGCAGGGAGAGCTCAGGGAGGGGGAAGGGCGGTCCGGGCCCCATAAAGCAGCTGGTGACTCTGCCTGGCCCTGCAGCGGGAGGAGCTGGCCGCCTCGTTCAGCAACCTGCTGGCCTATGGCCTGTCCCTCATCCGGAGGTTCCGGTCTGTTTTCCCCCTCTCTGTCTCCGACTCCCCAGCCAGGCTGCAGTCTCTTCTCAGGTCAGCGGCTCCCCCTTCCCCTTCCTCCGTGGGGTCAGGGATGAGGGCGCCTGCAGGGGTGGGGGAAGCCTGCTGGAGATGCGAGCGGAGGGTACAGGGCAGCGGGCACCCTGGACACAGATGTCTGCCCCCCCCCCCCCGCCACACACACAGGGTCCTGGTACAGATGTGCAAGATGAAGGCCTTTGGGGAACTGTGCCCTGACAGTGACCCGCTGCCCCGCCTGGTGGCCGAGGCGCTGCGGGTATGGTACTCGCCCTGGGGACGGGGAGGGCGTGTGCCTGAGCCCAGCAACCCGATCCGCTCACCGCTTCTTGGCCCGCAGACCGGCACCGTTGAGTGGTTCCACCTGAAGCAGCAGCACCATCAACCCATGGTGCAGGTGAGGGGGCTTGGGCAGGGGGGTGGGGGGGGTGCCGGCCCCTGGAAGCCCTGCTCAGCGAGCCTCTGTCCCCGCCAGGGCATGCTGGAGGCAGGCAAGGCCTTGCTGAGCCTGGTGCAGGACATCATTGGCGACCTGCACCAGTGCCAGCGCACATGGAACAAGATCTTCCAGAAGTGAGCCGGTGGCCGGGCTGGGAGGCAGTGCGGCAGGGGCCCAGAAGGGGGACCAGAAGGACCCCTGTGTGTGCCACCAGGTCACACCTGTCACCTTCCTTCCAGCACCTTCAAGATCAACCTCTTCTCCATGGCTTTCCTAGAGCTGCAGTGGCTGGTGAGCTGTCCTTGCATCTGGTGGGGGGCGGGGCGCCCTCTCCCCTGGCTCCGGAGCCCCGCCCCCACGCCTCCCCTTCACAGGTGGCCAAGCGGGTACAGGACCACACGGCCACGGTGACGGGCGGCCCCGTGTCCCCAGAGATGGGCGAGAGTCTATTCCAGCTCTACGTCAGCCTCAAGGAGCTCTGCCAGCTGGGTCCGGTCCCCGCAGAGAGGTGGGCAGTGGTCTGTCGGCACAAAAGAGAGGAGGGTCGAGAAGAGTGCCCCAGGCTGAGCCCCAGCTCTCCCCAGGGATGGAGTCCTGGCTCTGGATGGCTTTCACCGCTGGTTCCGGCCCGCCATCCCCTCCTGGCTGCAGAAGACGTACAGTGTGGCCCTGGCGCGGGTGCAGCGGGCTGTGCAGATGGATGAGGTGGGGGCAGGGCCCGAGGTCAGCCATGGGGGTCTCAGCTTTGAGGGCAGGCCCTGGGGCTCTGCTTGCACCTCCAGGACGGGCAGAAGTTGGCTCTTGAAGCCAGTTGGGTACAAAACACCGCCTCCTGATATCCTTGGCGTAAACCATGGCTTTTCTTGACGGACTGATTTGTGCAGCCTGGGGGTCCCAGGTGGGGGAGCCTTGCTCGTACCCCTTGTAGCTCCCCCTCCCCCCGCTCTACTTGCTTGGTGGTGGGAACTGCATGCCTGCAGAGAAGAAGGCAGCGGGGAGCACAAATGTGGCAAGTCCTGAGCCCTCCTTCCTGCACACCCTCCCACCCCCCAGCTGGTGCCCCTGGGGGAACTGACCAAGCACAGCACGTCAGCCGTGGATCTATCCACCTGCTTCGCCCAGATCAGCCATACCGCCCGGCAGCTGGACTGGCCGGACCCAGAGGAGGCCTTCATGATCACTGTCAAGTTTGTGGAGGTGCAGTGTGCACATAGGTCCTTCCCTACCTTTCTAAGACAGCCCCATTTCCTTCCCCCTGTTTCTCCCAAGCTCCTGCCCTAGCAGCCTCCGAAGGCCTATCTATGTCTTAAGTCCCCAAGTCACTGAGATTTCCATGCCTCCCCCACATTGGCTCCCTCGTGGGCTCCCCCCTCTCCCCCGCCGGCATTGATCGGCCTCTCTCCACCCCAGGATACCTGTCGGCTGGCCCTGGTGTACTGCAGCCTCATAAAGGCCCGGGCCCGGGAGCTCTCTGTGGGCCAGAAGGACCAGGGCCAGGCAGCCAACATGGTAGGGGGCAGACCTGGGTGTCGGGGGCTGGGTGTCGGGGACTGGGGGCCAGTCCTGGCACTCTTCCGGAAGCTCTGCATCCCCGTGCCCGTGCCTGCCCTCAGCTATGCGTGGTGGTGAATGACATGGAGCAGCTGCGGCTGGTGATCGGCAAGCTGCCCGCGCAGCTGGCCTGGGAGGCGCTGGAACGGCGGGTGGGGGCTGTGCTGGAGCAGACGCAGCTGCAGAACACGCTGCATGCCCAGCTGCAGGGCGCGCTGGCCGGGCTGGGCCACGAGATCCGCACTGGCGTCCGCACCCTGGCCGAGCAGGTACCCTGTCCCATCCATGGTGACCCCCCCCCCACTCCCGCCCAAAGCGCCCCCAGCTGGACTTGGGCTGACGTCCGGCGCCTACCTCTTCCTGAACTGAAACTCACAAGTGGCCTCGCCCTGTCTTCCCCGCACTCAC
Organism: Hyaena hyaena; assembly: GCF_003009895.1. NCBI lineage: Eukaryota > Metazoa > Chordata > Mammalia > Carnivora > Hyaenidae > Hyaena > Hyaena hyaena. Next base: position 1,133,881 of record NW_024080653.1, on the reverse strand, counting down.
GCCCTGGTCTCCCTTCTGCCTTGTGTCCCCAGCTGGAGGTGGGCATTGCGAAGCACATCCAGAATCTCGTGAGTGTCAAGGAGTCTGTGCTGCCTGAGGATGTGAGTGGCCCTCCCTGCTCAGCTTTGCCAAAGGGGCTTAGGGTGGCCGGGGGGCTGAAGGCCGTGGGGTGTCAGAGATAAGTCCCCCACACCTGGGCAAGGTATGTTCCCTCCTGGACCTCGTTTTCCTCCTGGGATGCTAAGGGGGCAGGGTTGGGTCATTCCATGGGCTCTCCCAGCGTCAGCGTGGGGACCGCAGTCGGGGAGAGCTTGGACTTTGCAGCCACACAGCTCTGGGCGTGTGTCCTTCTCAGCTCCCTGTTTGCACAAGCCAGCGGACCCGGGCGTCCTCACCTGTCAGAGGGCACAGTGATGCATACCTTTGGTTGTTTGGGAGACGCTTACTCATTAAGTCATCAACTATTTAAGCATTCGCTCTGTCCCAGGCACTGGGATATATATCAACAAAAATTACGAAAAGCCCTCCCTTCCTTGAGTTTACCTTCTGGGAGGGGAGATGGAAGGAAAGCCGAGTACATGTATGTAACTAGAGCTACGTGTACATACATGTGTGTGCGTGTGCACATGCATGGCATGTTAGACAATAAGCACTAGAGAAAATGGAGATATTTTTAGACCGTGGCTAGAGAAAGCTTTCCTTAAGGATGACAGCTGAGTCAAGACCTAAATGAAGCAAGAAAAGGAGCCAGGAGGATTTCCAGGGGAGGGAACAGCAAGGGCCAGGGCCCCGAGGCGGGACCGCGCGGGTTGGAGGCCAGTGTGGCTGGAGCTGGCTGTGGGCAGGGGTCAGCTCCCGCAGATGTCCCAGAGGAAGCGCACGAAAGAAAGCTCCTGGTCCTGTTTACTCTTCCGAGTCAGGGCAGGGGAGTGAGCTAGAACCAGACGCACTGCCCACCCCTCTCCCCAGGCCATTCTGCCCCTGATGAAGTTTCTGGAAGTGGAGCTCTGCTACATGAACACCAACTTGGTGCAGGAGAACTTCAACAGGTCTGTAGCAGCCTCCTGCCCTGTGGTGCCCCACCGCCTCCCACCCGCCCCTCTTTCCCGGCCTCAGCATCCATTCTCAGTGGAGGATGCAACCGGCCTCTGCTTCAGGGCTCACCTCCAGGGACAGGGAGCTCACCACCTCACACACTTGCCCATTTCCCTGTAGGCTGAGCAGAAAGCTGCCTTCTCCTTTAGCCGTGGGCATCTGTGGGCCTTGCTGGCTGCAGATCTACCCTCCTAACATTACAGGCAGTGGGTATTCTCCCATGATTCAGGGAAACTTCCAGTTAGGATCTTTTTTTCTTTTTAAAAATTTTTGATGTTTATTTTTGAGAGAGAGAGAGAGAGAGAAGGAGAGACAGAGTGTGAGCAGAGGAGGGGCAGAGGGAGAGGGAGACATAGATTCCGAAGCAGGCTCCAGGCTGTCCAAACAGAGCCAGATGTGGGGTTTGAACCAATGAAGGGTGAGATCAGATCATGACCTGAGCCGAAGTGGGACGCTTAACTGCCTGAGCTTCTCAGGTGCCCCTAGTTAGGGTCTCTCTAAAGCAGGGGCCCAGCAGAGCCAGGCAGCGGGGCTAGCGGTTAAGGGTGTGGGCCCCAGCCCACCTGAATTCAGACTCTAGCTGAATTGCTGCTGCTTGGTGGGTGGATTGAACAGATTACTCAAGTTTTCCGTGCAGATGATCATAGTTCTGGCCTTTAATGAGGACCAAGTGAGTCACACGGGGTGTCAAGTGCACCGCCTGTGTAAAGGAAGTGGTTGGCAGGCGTGCGGACCGATGACCATGGGCCCTCCCCAGGGGATCCGGGCTCTGAGGCTGCCGCCCCTCCCCCCTGCATTCCGCTCCTGGTGGTGCAGTGGAGCAGAAGCCCACCTTTTCTATTTAACAGGGTTAAATCCCCACCCTAGGGATTTCTTTTTTTTTTTTAATTTTTTAATGTTTTATTTATTTCTAGGAGAGAGAGAGAGACAGCGTGAGCAAGGGAGGGTCAGAGAGAGAGGGAGACACAGACTCTGAAACNGCAGAGAGAGAGGGAGACACAGACTCTGAAACAGGCTCCAGGCTCTGAGCTGGCAGTCAGCACAGAGCCCGACGCGGGGCTCGAACCCACGAACCGCGAGATCATGACCTAAGCGACAGTCGGATGCTTAACCGACTAAGCCACCCAGGCGCCCCCCCACCCTAGGGATTTCACGCACTGCTGTCTCAACAGCCATTAGAACATTGTCTGAGGCATAATAAGCACCCAAATATATTGAATACATTGACTACCTTTAATTAATATGACCTTACCCATTTTTTTTTTTTACTGTTAATTTATTTTTGAGACAGAGCGTGAGTGAGGGAGGGACAGAGAGAAAGGGAGCAGGCTCCAGGGGAGCAGCTCAGAAGCTGTCAGCACAGAGCCCAGTGCAGGGCTCGAACTCACAAACCATGAGATGACCTGAGCTGAAGTCAGACGCTTAACCGACTGAGCCGCCCAGGAGCTTCTGACGTTCCCCAGAAATTCTTAATTACACAACCTAATTTTTTTTTTTTTTTTTTTTGAGTGCTTAACTGCCTGACTCTGCTTTGGCGTGTGAAATTTCAGTTATTTCAGGTAGTTATTAGGACTGTGGCTTGGTTGCTTTTTTTTTTTTTTTTCCCTCCCAGCAGGTTATCCATGCTTATCCCTGCTGGGGTCTTCATTCTGGCCACTCCCATGCTGAATCCTGATTCTCTCACTGGGGAACCAGCCTCCCCTCCCTACCTTGTTTGTTGGGGTTTGATAACCCTACTGAGCAGGATTCTTTGCTAGGTTATGAGACACATTGATTGGGACTGGCCCTGTCTGCCCCCCGCCCCCTCACCCCCCCCATCTTGGCTGCCCCTACTTCTGCCTGCAGCCTGGCCTGGCCTGGAAGGTGGGGGTGGGGAGGAGCTGGGGGGGGGGGGTCCGGGTCCCTTTCTCAAGAGCGTCTCTGCTTCCTCCTCTTCCATCCCCCTGTCCTGTGACTGCCGTCCCTCTGCACCTCACCTCAGCCTTCTGACCCTGCTCTGGACCCACACGCTCACCGTGCTGGTGGAAGTGGCCACCTCCCAGAGGAGCTGCCCCCTGGCCTCTAGCAGGCTGAAGACTGCGCTTCAGGTAGTAATAATAGCTGTGACCACAAAGAATTCTGGTGGGAGGCTGCCTGGGGTCACCTCTGTCTGATGTCTCACCCCCTAGAATCTGGAGATCTGCTTCTACGCAGAGGGCTGTGGCCTGCCACCTGAGGCCCTGCACACAGCCACCTTCCAGGTAGGGGTCTTTGGTAAGCTGGGGGTGGGGGGGAGACACCTGCCTTTCTGTGCTCAGCTGTGTACCAGCTACATGACTGACGGGGCCCAGCACGAAAAGAAACTGCGAGCCCCCTTTTCAGAAATTATTGAACTTTAAAGACAGGCACTGCAGAACATTAAACCAAGCACAAGGTTCTTGAGGCCCGGTGGGGGGGGGGTGGCTGTGCCACTGCATGGGGGGCGCGCCTGTGAACCCCCCCTCCCGCCCCGTCTGTCCTGAGGGTGCGTTCCCCTGCCTGAGGTTCAGAACACCCAGTGCTTTCCATATCAAACTGACATCCCGTCTTGGCTGCATGGCTGAAGGGCAGCACTGGGCTGTGGTTGAGGGTGACAGTTCAGGTGACTTCTCAGCTGTACCCCGTTCCCAGGCTCTGCAGAGGGACCTGGAGCTGCAGGCAGCTTCCAGCAGGGAGCTCATCCAGAAGTACTTCTGCAGCCGCATCCAGCAGCAGGTGAGGCTCTCTTCCGCCCTTGTACTCCCTGTGTCCCTGGAGCCCCGCCTCCACTCTGCCCCAGCTGACACTGCCCATGCGCCCCACCCCTACTAGGCAGAAACGGCTTCTGAGGAGCTAGGCGCGGTCACAGTCAAGGTCTCCTACCGCGCCTCTGAGCAGAAGCTGCGGGTGGAACTGCTCAGCGCCTCCAGCCTGCTGCCCCTGGACTCCAACGGTGAGTGCAGGCTGCCCACTGGCCGCTCCCCCAGTCTTTGCTCTTTGGCCCCCCCTTCCCCCACGTCCCTGGCAGGTCTCTCCGGAGCGGGAGCACTGGGTGCAGTTCCTTCATATCGCCAGGAGGGGGCAATGCTGCCAAACAGGGCACAGCTGCAGGGCCCTGGCCGAGGCGGGGAGCTGGGATATCCTTGGCAACGTGGCCTCCCCAGGTGACCTCCCCACTTGCCAGGCTCCAGTGACCCCTTTGTCCAGCTGACCTTGGAGCCCAGGCACGAGTTCCCTGAGCTGGCACCCCGGGAGACGCAAAAACACAAGAAGGAGCTTCACCCCCTGTTTGATGAGACCTTTGAGTTGTGAGTGGGTCCCTGTACTTGCCACCCTTCCCCAGCCCTGGACTTCCCTTGGGCCTGCTCCTCCCATGCGGGGCCGGTGGGCTCCCCTGAGATGACTGCATTTGGGTCCCAGGGAGGGGCACCTCGCACAGGGGTTTGCTGGGACCCCAGGAGGAGGAGCGGGACTGCGAGGGGAAGGCCCCCACCTGTTGGCCTGAGAGGCTTGCTCCCAGGGAAGGTCTGGGGGCCTTGGTCTGAAGGCCTACAGAGGAGTCAGGACATACTAGGCTGAGAGCTGGCTTTGCGATCCTAATCCCCGCCTGTCTGCCCTCAGCCCTGGCCTCAAGATCTAGCGGTGAACTGTGTGCGTGGGTGGGTGCCAGTGACAGTGGGGTGGGCAGGCAGCTGAGCCCCACTGTCCCCCCACTCAGCCTGGTGCCTGCTGAGCCATGCCGGAAGGACGGAGCTTGCCTCCTGCTCACGGTGCTGGACCACGACACGCTGGGGGCTGATGACTTGGAAGGGGAGGCCTTCCTGCCGCTACGCTCAGTGCCCGGCCTGACTGGGACAGAGGAGCCTGGCGAGGTCCCTCAGACCCGTCTGCCCCTCACCTACCCCGCACTCAACGGTAGGCCTGAGGCCCAGGGTGCAGCAGGGCCAGGCCCGGCCCTGGGGGCGCGGGGGTGGGGCAGCCTGTAAAACCTCAGGCGGTGGGGTGGCCCTTAGGGAAGCGAATGAAGTCGGGGTCAGAGAACTCCCTCCTTGAATGTGGAGGCCGGTGGGGTCTGCGTGATTTTCGTGCTGCCGAGTAGATCTCTCGGTCTCATCAGGAGACCAGGAAGTTTGTTAGGCCAGGTGTGGTGTGGCTCCCTGGCGGGGGAAGGCCACCAGCAGGCTTACGTGGGGAGATGGGCTGAGTCTCTGAGCTGGGGCACAGCCCAAGCATCCTCCAGGCTGGAGAGTAAGAGCAGGTCACATGTCCAAGCACTTATTATGAGCCGGCACGACCACCCAATGTGGCAGGTATTACTATTGCCGCTTTACAGATGAGTAAACTGAGGCACAAAGAGGTTAAGTCCCTAGCCTAAGGTTCTCCTATAAAAAGGCAATAGTTGCAGCCTGAAGCGCACCTCAGCCTCTTCCAGTGCAGCTGGGTCGGTGTCTGCGCCAGCGCCGCCGTGCTGGGGGGCAACCTCGGGCTGTCCAGTGAGCTTGGCTGATGTGTCCATCACTCGTTTTCAGGATGGCCGGGGAGCGGGTCAGTGCTGTGTTCTGGCCAGGCACTGCTTACCCCCACCCCCGGCGCCGCAGGCTGACCCCCAAACGCCTCTCTTCGCAGGGGATCCGATCCTGCAGCTGCTGGAGAGCCGGAAGGGTGATCGGGAGGCCCAGGTGTTTGCGAGGCTGCGGAGGCAGCGAGCCAAGCAGGCCTCCCAGCACGCCCCGAAGCTAGGGCGGTAGCGGTGGAGGCTGGGGATGGGGTTGGGGGCCTGAAACGTCTGGGTTCTCCCCACCATAGCGCACCCCACCAGCCTGGCCTCACGCTCTGGAAGGGCCCTGCAAGTCTGGGGACCCATGTGCGGAAGGCCCAGCATGCAGATCCCCTCTGGTCCTCCTGCCAGAGGGGCCCGTGGTGCTGGTGCCCCGGTCGTATTTACACCCCCTCCTCCCTGCCTCCAGCCCTGGCCTCAGCATCCTCCACCGCATCTCAGCCCCAGCAGATGGGGGCAGCTGTCTGCACCTCCTGCCCCGGGTCTCCTGTTTGGGAAAAGCTGCTCTGGCAGAAAGCGCTCTGCTCTTTCTGGCGTGTGGATTCCATTCATGGGGGGGGAGGGGAGGGAAGGGACCGACCCCGCCAACAACCAAAGATGAGGCTACTGGTGCCCTGAGAGGGGGGAGCCTGGCTCCTCCCGAGGTGGCTACCGACAGCCTTCTGGCTCTGAAGAGGTGAGGACTGGCGGGCAGAGGGGCTGGCTGGCGTGGAGGAGCAGGAGCAGGCAGGACCGCTTGGCCAACCGTGTCTCCTGTGGACCCCTCCCTGGGACCGTACCTGCCACTTAGAAACTTTCTTAGCAAAAATAAAAAACCAAAACCAAATAACATCCTCTAAGGAACCACGCTGTTGCCCTACATCGGGGTCCAGAAAATTCCAGTCAGGCCCTGCAAACCCCTCCCCAGCCTTCAGGAGACCTTGAGCTGACTGTCCCCCCCCCCACCTGTGGCCGCCTAGCCCCTCACTCCATGTTATAGAGCAGGGAGGTGTGGGAGTGACCGACGGTCAGACAGGACCCTACCAGGCACCCCCGCGCGCGCGGCAGCAGCCTGGCACAAGGGCCGGGCACTCCCCAGGGGAGCACTGTGAGTGCGGGTCTTCCCGGAGTGCAGTCGTGTGGCCATCCTAGGGCTTAGGAGTCACAGCCTGGCCTGAGGGGAAGTGGCCCCCATGCTGAGTCAGAGCCCAAGGCTGGGTTGTCATTCTAGCTGAGCCCACACAAGTATGATGGGGGGGGGAGGGGGGCAGTCAAGATCATCCCCAGGGCTCCTTTCCGCTCGGAGCCGGAGATCCATCCAGAGCGCCTGCGGTGTGGTTTCCTCACAGCCACCTACTAGGCCAGCTAAGAGCAGGGGAGGAAGGCGGCGGCTCAAAGGCTGGGACCCTCATCCTTCCTTTTAGTGCTTTTATGAGAAAATCTTGGTTCCTCTAGTTGTCTTCTGCAAAACAGCAAGTGAAGGGGTCCCCGCTGATGACAGGGTCCCAGGAGAGTCAGAAACTTAGGTCTCTGGGTACCTGCAGGCCTGGCTCAGAGGGCACTTGAGCCACCTGGGGGCCTGGAGGCGGCCTGAGCCACACCTGGGGGGGTGGGGGGGCATGGGCTCTGGGGCCCAGGCGGGACTGCAGCCCGGGCTGGGAGGGCCAGGCTGACTCCTCTGGTAACTCAGAGGCCCTTACTGGGGGCCTGCTCTCCCTCACCGTCATGTAAACAAGCTACCACTGTAAGTTCATATTTTATTTCCAATAGGTTTGGAGCTTTGTTGATTTTTGCATTTTTGTAAAAAAAAAAAAAAAAGTTTTCACTTAATTCATTGAAAGCCCTTTCGTGCTGAGCCCAAGGAGAGCCTGGGCCAGGCCAGACCCTTCACAGCCCTCTTGCTCCCGCCCCAGACCCCCAGCGCTGGGAGCAGGGTGGCCCCCCTCCACCCGCTCTGCCCTCCCGCACCCACTGCATCTTTCTGTACAGAACAATTTTTAAAATGGAAGCTAAGACACAATATACATCGGACAGGCACGCACACACACGTACACAGGCGTCCGCTCCAAACGGGCGGGACGTCAGCTGCACTCAGAGAGCACCAAGGAATGCATACAGAGCCCCTCCCGGGGAGGAGAGCAGGGCCTGAGCCCCACCTTGGTCCTCAGTCCATAGCTCCTCCCCACCTACTGCCCTGCTAGCTGCCAGAGGGGGGTGGGGAAGCTGACAGCAGCTGGGGGGTTATGAAGAGGGCAGTGCCAGTCTGGTAGGTGGCCCTGGGGCCAGGGGGGCTGCTTTGGGGGCCCAGGGGGAGAGGACTGAGGTGGATCCCTGGCCTCAGGAACCTGAGGGGTAGAACTCCCAGGCCTTGCCCCTCGAGAAGCTTCAAGGGCCCGGGGCTGGGAGGGGGACGGGCCCCTGCAGCTTCGGCCTGCCAGCCCCACACCACACACACATTTGGTACACCTAGGAGCTAGGCTGCTTCGACCCCAGCACGTCCCCTCGGGCCTCACAGCTGGGAGCCAGGTGTGCCCCGGGGATGTCCACAGCCCTGGCTCTCTCCCTGGCCTGGGGAGGTGCAGTGAACAGGGCCTGCCCTGAAGGCTTGGTCCCTCCCCTCAGCCCCTTCCAACTTCCCGCTTGGGCCCCAGGAAGAAGTTAAAACTAGTTAGTTTTCCTACATTTAAAAAGAGACAAACGTATCCCCTGCCGAAGGCCAGTGGGCGAAGAGGGGACTTTGTCTCTGCAGTGGAAAAGAGAGAGTGGGCAAGGGGAGGGCTGCAAAATAGTTTTTTCTTTTAAAAAGTGCTTGGTAAGTCTGTTTTAAAGTGTGTGTCTATATCTATGTACAGATATACACACAGACACTGTTCACACACTGCCGCCCACACATACCTGCACACGTACAGAAATGTATACATATACAGAATCATATACATATACATACATACATACATACATACATATATATACTTTAAAAAGTCCTAGGTAAGAAGATCTGAGCCGGGCCGGGGCCAGGCAAGTGGGGTCACGACTGGAGGGCATGGGTCCGGCCAGGCTGGCAGACTGGGCACTCGCTGCCCTCGGCACAGAGCTCACACAGCACGGCATGTTGGCACGGCAGCACTGCTCGGTTCTGTTCCTGACACTTAAGGCATTTCACCGACTGCATGTGGAACACGGCCTGTGGGAGAAAGTGACATCATGGTCACCGGTCTGGCCCTGAGTTGGACAATGAGCTTTCTCAACATTCTTCGCTCCCCGTGGCGAGGAACCTAAGACACAGAGCTCGGTGTGCTCACAGGCCCCGGCTGTGAAGTGAGAGGGCAGAGCTAGAGTCCAAGCCGATGCCCTCAAGGCTCGCAATGTCTGCTTCCAGGGGCGCGGGGGACAGGGCCTCTGCAGTCCCCACCCCGACGGGCTCTCCCATCCACAAAGCCTCTGCCTCTTGTCTCGATCTTGCAGTGACCCTCGGTCCTCAAACGAGAACAAGGGGGCCTGGCTGCAGACGCCTGGTGAAAGAAAGAACGCGCTTTCTGCTGTGTCTTTCATGCTCCCCGGGGATGCAGCAGGGCACCCAGGAATGCAGACAAAGTAGCCCTGGGGACCTAACTGTCCGGAATGTCTGCTGGTGTGTCCAGAGCGCACAGGAGAAGCATCTCAATGGAAGCGAAGGCCCGGGTGTAGTAATGCAGCTTGGGTCAGCACCCACCCCCCCCACCGCCGAACTGTGGGGGCTGGAGGGGGTGCGTGTGGGCTCAGATGCCTCTCTGCCTCCAGCGTCCTCACCTCCCAACGAGTGACATTTTCTCCTACCTCCCCTCCCAGAGGGCAGCATTTTGTGTCAGCCCAGCAGCTGGGCAGGGCCCTCAGAAGGGGTGGCTGTCCCTGGAGCAGTGAGGACCCATCTGTCCATCCAAGCACTGCTGAGGCTACTGTACACCCCCACCCAGTGCTCCCCTAACTCCTGGGCTGACCTTGTCCACTTGCTCCAGGTGGGCCCGCAGCTGCTTCTGGAGGGAGTAGAGGGTGGAGAGTGAGAGGGCCTCCAGGTCGGAGAAGGTGGGCAGGGCCTGTGCGTCGGGGCCCGAGTGCAGCCGCTCCAGCTCTTCCTGTAGCTTCTTAACCTGCCCCTCCAGCGCGTCCCGCTGCTCCCGGGCCAGCTCGCACTCCGCGCCTGCTGCGCTGGCCCGCTCACCGGCCTCCTCTGCCTCCTTCTTCCAGGCATCACAAGCCTGTGGGCCCAAAACACAGCACCTGGTCATGATGGCCCCCAGCCCCTGCAACCCTCCCCGCTGCGAGTACAGCTCTGGGAGCCTGCATGGGCCATTTGTGGCCGCAGGGCCTGCTGGAGAGCTGGGTCAGCTGTCTGGGGAGGGCCCGGGGAGGGGGCTGACACTGCCTGCAGAGAAGGGAGGCTTCGAGATCTGCAAGAGACCCGCTGTTGGTGGGGAAGGGGGCTCAGCCCAGCACGGCAGAGGAGCGCCAGGCCGAGCTGGGCATGCTGGCCAGCACCTGCGGGAGCAGCCAGGCTGCAGCTGGACACAGGGCCCATCTCTGAACCTAGAACACCCTGGAAAGTCAGGGCTTCTGGGGAGAGCAAAGCAGTGCTGTGGCATCAAACCAAATAAGCAACCCACACTGGGAATTCCGGGCCTGGAATTCTGAAATTCTGCTCTGTCCTCCAGGACCCTGGGCCTCCCACCCCTGGGCCTGTTCTGTGTAAGATGGGCTCAGGCTGGATCCCACCAGGCCCTGGGAAGTCAAGTGGGTGTGGGGGCCCAGCACCTGCTTAGCCTGCTTCCAGGACTCCTCCCACTGCTTGATGGTGCTGTTGGCTTCTTCGAGCTCTTGCCGCAGCCGGGCCAGCTCAGCAGCCCCTGGCCCTGACAGGAAGGCAGGAGAAGTGCCTGGGGAGAAGCTACCAGAGGCAAAATGCTCCCAGATGCTGCTATTCATCCCGTTCAGACCTGCCTCAGGAAAGGGAGGAACATCAGAGCTCTGGAAGGCTTTGGACCCAGACCCTGGGCCCCATCCACCCATCTGGAGGCTTCCAGGGGCTGGCTGTGCAAGGCTTCGGCAATATCAGGCCGGGGGATTTCACAGCTGTGTACGGGGCCCACAGCTGCATCAGACCTACTGTGGCACCACCTGCTACTCAACACTTGGCACTTAACTTCTAAGGCTTGGCAAGCTCACCTGTAAAGTGAGGTTCCCATCACTCGCCCTACAGGGTGATTCAGGGGACTCAGGAAGGACTTGGAGGGACAGCAGTCTGTAAAGGTGGCAATTTGTGATTGTGACTTGATTGTTGGGCCAGAGAGAGGAGAACCCCCTTACATCTGCTTAGAGGCTAGGGAAGAGATTTGGGGGCAAAAATGTGGGCCAGAGCCTCAGGTGATGGCAGAGCTATAGCAGGAAAAGTTCAGAGAACCTTGGCTTATGATGAGGAAACAGATAAAATGTGTTAAGAATCACACAAGCGGTAAACGGTGGAGATGATACACAGTCAGGGCATCTGACTCCAAAGGCTTATTCTCCCCAGTTAGCTGGGCTGCGCGCTCACTCAGCCACACACTCGCTTACTCCTTTGACAGAAGTTTGCTAACAACATGTGCCTGCTCTGTGGCCACCAGGGCAGCCCCTGTCTTCTAGAGGGGACCATCCCCACCTCTGGCCTCATTCTGCCCACACTTCTCATTCTAATAACTTCTTTCTCACTCCCTTTCTACTAATCCAGCCAGGATGTTCCAGAAACCAAAGGATTCTTTCTGGCCTCCAAGCAACACATACACCCAAACTGTGACAGACATCATCGTATCTGGAGACTCTGGGGTGTGCACTACCAATGAGCCCATCTGCCCTGTCCCCAGAGGTGGGAACTGAGACCAACGAAGCGTGGTCCCGGCCGCAAGCTCTTCCCACGCACCTCCCTCCGCACTCAGGTGGCACTTCCTCTCTTGACCATGCCCAGGTCAGGTTCCCTCTACTATTCTGAATCACAAAGCCGGGCCTCTGACTCCACACAAGAGTGACAGTCCCTGGGTAGGCCCTAGTGTCCATGCACGTCTGCCTCCCTGACTAGACCACAGCTCCGTGGCAGGAGGGACTGTTGAGCTCACACTCTATAAAACTCTGCCCGATAAGTACATGGAGAGGAATGAAAGGAATGAATGTGTGGCCAGTAAGAAGGGGTACAGTCAAGATGCTTCCAGAATATGAACAAGTCAGACAAATGTGACACAAAGCATCTGAAGCTGACAGAATCACCGTAAAATGGAATAGCCACCTTCAAAACTGGAAAGAAGCTTAGAAATCAACGTGTTGCCCTGATCTCTGGTCAGGATATCAACAGTTGGCTTGCAGGCTCAGGCTTACTGTGACCAGAAAGCCCAGCGCCCTCAGGAGAGGTTGTTTCTGATCTTCTCTAACAGCTGCTGGGGGAGGGGAACTAAGACTAGGAGCTGCTGTCTGAGAGGCAGTGAGCTGGGCGCTCTGGGTACTCATTACCTCAGTGAGTACTCATGCCAGCCCGCCCACAAGAGGGTACCCTGCCCGGGGTGGTGGAGCCTGCAGCTTGCCAGGCCCCACTTCTAGCCACTGTGATGTGATGTGCATTCTAGAACCCCCAGTCCATACCATTCTAATTCTCAGGTTCAGCAAACAGCCTTTAGGGTCACAGCTGGGTCTGTCTGGTGCCTCTGCTTCCAGGAAGGCCACCTTAAGCCTGGGGTAAGCCTGTGCACAATTCTCCCTTTGTGTCTTGGGAAGCTGGCTGTCATGAGCCAGCCTCCCAGAGCTCTGGGTGACTGTGTAGAACGCCCTGGCGTGATCAGCAGACCCAGGCCCGGGAGACTGAGGTCACCGCGTCTCGTGGCACACCGGCCCCTGGGCCCGGCACTTCACTCACATAATTTCGTTTAAGCCTTGCACCCTCTGTATAAGGAGGTTGCTGCCATTATTTATACAAACGTTAAAGCATAGGAAACTTGTCCAGGTGTACCCAGAGAAGGGAATCATGGGACACGGACTTGACCCACCTCTGAGCTCAGAGTCCCCGCTCCAACCACCACTTCTGCACTGCCTCTGGCTGTGGACAAAGTGGCCAAAAGCACTTTCCAAAAGCCCAGACCCTGCTGCCCCGGAGAGACATACCCCCTCTTACCCAAAGATCCATGTGATGCTGAGGTCCCCAAAAATGTGTTTTCTGACTGGCTCAAGTGACCCTGGGGCTGCTGCAGGAAATGCGAGGAGAGGCTGACAGGAGGGGACGGGGATGCTGAGTGGAAGGAAGCAGAACTGCCCAAGGAGCCAGGGATGTTCACGGGCGCAGAGCTCTGCAGCAGACTGCCGCCTGGAAGAGAGGCCCCAGAGGGCCCAGTGAGGGCAGGGCAAGCCACACAGAGCCACGTAAGCCGGGGACAGCTTGTGTGCCCACCCTGGGCCAGGCTGGACCCCTAAGAGCCCTCCCTCACGCGCTGCCCACCCACTGCCCAGTACCAATTGTGATGCTGCCTGCGTGGGGCACCGTGCTGTTATCGAAAGTCTTCTCTAGGGCAGCCACCCCAAACTCATTCAGGTCCAGGTCATCCAGGGCAGACTCTGGGGAAAGAGATCAGTAAGTGAGCCTCCCTGCCTCCCGGGGGGCCACGTGAACCCAAGGTTCTGGGACTCGTCTCCAAGACCCACCTCCCTCTACTGCCTCCTCTTCACACTCAGTCCCACTAGACCCAGGCTCTCAAGCCTCTGCCTGTCGGGCTGCTCCTCTGCCAACATGGACGCCCTGTGTTGTCTGCCACGCCACGTCTGGTTCGAATGGCTCTCTCTCCCAAAGCCTTCTCTGATACCTCGTGGGGCCCAGCGCAGGGTCCCTGCCTCTGACAGAGGTCTCGTCTCCTGATGTTACAGCTTGTATGTCTCATTCCTGAGTTCTCAGGGTGGGGGAAACATCACTGGGCCCTCAGTGGCTAATGCATGGTAGATGCTTGACATATACCCACTGCCCTCTGCTGAACTAGACTGGGAGGCTGGGAGCAATGTCCCTCCTCCTCGAGAGCAGGAACATCCTGTCTGCAACTCTTGACATCCCGGTGTCTGAAATACGACCTGCCACAAAGTGACACGAATAAAGGGCTGCTGACAGAGAAGGGCGGTTGTCTGCCACACAGATACCTAGTGAGGGAATGAGGGCCAAGTGATCTATGTCATGGAATTAGGCTGCCTCTGTCCAAGAGAAGAGGCAGCACTTTGTAATTTGCACGACAGAGCAATAGCTAATTTGCTATAAGGGCTAGTCCTGGCCCTACCTCCTGGGCTCATTTTCCCTTTAGGTCAAAGGGCTCAGGGTGCCCACCTTCCGACTCTCCCAAGGCTAATGGCTACAGTGACAAGCACACTGGTTTGAATCTCACTCCAGAGAGCTAGTTTCTCTGACCGCAGACCCAGTCCTGATCTTGGTAACAGAAATGGCCTAATTACCTATGACTGATTCTACCGTGTCACTGGTGGGATAGAAAGGCAGGGCATTTGCGTTCATGCCAGGGACGCTGCTGGTGCCAGCGGGGCTAGGGGGCGTAGCTGCCAGGCTGGAGGTGATACTAGAAGAGATGCTTGAGGTCAGGGGGCTGCCCACAGGAAGGATGCCCAGCATGTCCTGCAAAGAGAGAGTGAGGAGAGACAATGGGACGCCCGCTCATGGGAGTCATGACCAAGCCCGGGAAGGAAATGGTGCGACCCAGGGCTCGTCCAGTTGCCCCCAAGCTCAGATGGGACCCTAGCCACTCAACAACCTTGCCACAAGGCTGGAGTTGGACAGCTGTGGCTTACAGGCTAGAGTCCTACAGTCAGGGAAAGGAGAAGCGAGTCCAGCGCCTGACAGAGTACAGATGCTCAAGAACTGTTTTTTGACCAGCTGATGAGTGAGTCCAGGAGGTTAAGGGGTTGCGGGGCCTGACCCTCACCTCTCTAGATTTGGGGCTGGGACCCCACCTTAGTCCTGCTCTCAAGTTATGGGGAAAGCAGTGGCCCCCCCCTCCCAGAGGCCTGGGGTTCTGGGCCTGTCCCGTCAACAGCAGGAGTACCAGAAGGGGAGGAAGGGGGCTGAGAGCCATATACCTGTTTGGGCTGAAGTAGAGGCTGCTCTTGGCTTCTGGGCTCTAGTGAGTGGGGTTTTAACTTGGCCTGAGAAAGAAAAGTCGGGGAGCATGGGATGCATGTGGTGCTAGGAAGGGCCCGAGTACAGGAGTCTTCCCAAGCATCAACCTGCCACGGCCCACTGAGGCTGCAGGTACCTGTCACCCAGTCCCCCTTTCTCTCTCTCTCTCACACGTACCCTGCTCTCCCTCCCCACCCCTACTCTGTTCCCTACTCTAGGAACCAGGGGAGCTGTTCCCCTCCTCCCTGGTGACTCCACGCCACAGAGAAGTCCAGTTAGGGACACTCTTTCCTGTTCCCCAAGGCCCTGCCACTCTATCAACGCACCATAAGGCAGGGAAAAGACCAGATGTGGGGTCAGAAGACCAAGGGTGGAGTCCCTGCTCCTCTGTTAACTGGCTCTGTGAGAGGCTAAGTGCCTGGCCATGCTAACTTTCCTGTTTTCATCTGTAAAATGGGATGGGCTCCCTCACTCTGCTCAGTGTCGAAGAGGCTGAGGACAAGGGTGTCCCAGCTCCTAGTCATGTTCCCCACAGCCAGGCCAGGACAGCCCTCCAGGGCTTCTCCTGCCCCTGCAGGAGAAGGCTAACCTCACTGGACTTCCCCTTGCATCCCTTACCTGGCATTTGAAATTTTTCAGGTACTCGGCTCCCACCTGGTCTTCCCTCTCAAAGCCAGGAGCCTTCTTATAGCTGCCAGGGGCAAGGCCAGACTCCCCAGGGAAGACAATGCCTTCCAGGCTCGGGGGCTTCCTGATGGAGCCCGGGGGGGAGCCACAGAGGTTAGATGGGCTGCCTAGGCTGCTGTTTCTACAGAGGAGCTGCAGAGAAGAGAGGGAGTAGCTTGGTGGGCAAAATGTGGGCTAGGCCATGGCCCATCCTCCGTCCCCTCCACAGAGGGAGCGTCTTCAGCAAGGGGCTTGGCTCTACTTGCATCTGCCAGTGGGCAGCACTACCACGCAGGGCAGTTTTCATGAGGAAGTTATGGGGGGACTGTGACCAAAGGCTTCTGTCCCTTCTACCCACTCTCTCCAGGCTGACCAGCACAGGCTCTGGGGGCCCCCACCAGGAGATTTTGACAGAAAGACTGTGGGGCAGAAAGGGCAGAGCTCCTTGGCCTGAGGCAAAATACCAGGGCCCCCTCCTCCAAGCACAGGCTGAGAGGGCACTGGGAGCATTAGAGGCAGGTGTTGACTCCTGGCTAGGCATGGTGCCCACCCGCTCCCTGGATAGGCACGTACAGCGCTGAGGTCAGGGGCATGCGGGCTGGAGGGGCTCACGGGCACCGAGTCTCCGGCAGCAGATGGCATGTACAAGACAGGACCTGGCTGAGTGGGGCTGGACACAGTTGAGGAAGGTTGCAGGTCGTCACTGAGGGGTGGCTCTGCAAGAGACAGGGTCAGGCTGTAGGCAGGCTCCTTGCCTACTCTGTACCTCCAAACCACACACATCGGGGTCTTTTCCAAAGGAGACCAGGCACCCCCTGTATGTAAATAAGGCTCCTCCCTTATTTCTATCAGTTATGTACTGTGTGCTTACTTTGTGCCACAGCATTAACTGTGAATCTTCACAATGACTAGAAGATACAAATAAGATCAGGGTCTCCATTTCACAGATACAGAAACTGAGGCTCAGAGAAGTTAATCTCCCTAGGTGACAGAGCTAGGAAACAGAAGAGTTGGGATTTGTACCTTGACCTGTACTACTCCAAAGCCTGAGCCACTAATTACTTCTCTGTGTGGCCTCAGTTGGTGGTCCCAGTTGCCCATGGCTAGTGACGACCTGTGTGCCACGAACACTCCCCTTCCTAGGGCCCTCCGCTTATTTTTGACTCTAATTCCAGAGATAAGCCCTGAGCCTGAGAAGACTCTGGTAAGGACAACCGGAGCAGTGGATTCTAGTTGACAAGGGTTTCGACTTGAGCCCCATCTCTAAGACGGGTGGTGGTGGTCGAGAGCACGATGTGAGGGCCGAGAGCCTGGCTGTCCAGTAGCTGTGAGCCACAGGCGGCTAGCCAGCACTCATGACAGGGCTGGTCTGAACTGAAATGTGCTGCAGTTCTCAATTACACAATAGATTTCAAAGACTTAGTTTGGACACACACACAAAAAGTAAAATACCTTGATGTTTTACACTAATTTTTTTTGAAATGATATTTTATATTGGGTTAAGTAAAAGGATGTTAAAATTAATTTAACCTATTTCTTTTGCCTTTTTTAAAAAAAATATAGTTACTAGAAGATCTAAGATGACACAAGAAGGGCTGCATTATATTTTGATTGGACAGCCCTGCTCTCAGCAGGACAGAGTGCCATGTTCAGTTAGGGACATCTGCCATGGAAGGGGCATGGGGTGGCTGCTGAGATCTTCCTAGTTGGCTCTGGAAGGGTGCCTCATCCTGCCTGTGACTGTGAGTGCCTGACCAGGGGCCTGGTCCTGCTCTGTCTCACGACCTTGGAAACTCCAGGGCTTTAAGGCCAGTTCCTTAAAGGGTATGTGCGTGGGGGGGTACTGAACCTCCAGTGAGGACAGAGCCCGTTGCTGGCTGGCAAATGAGAGGCCACTCCTCTGACTGAGCCTGAGGAGAGGGTGAGGGGAGGAGAGGGTAGAGAGAGGAAAGGGAACAGCATACGTTCTACGTGGGCAAAGGCGCAGAAAGGTCCTCGGGGACAGCTGCCCGACTGCTGCATGTCGTTGCACTTGGTGGATTTATAGATCTGGAGGGCAGAGCAGAGGCACATCAGGCTGAGGCAGAGAGGGACAGGCAGGCATGGGTGCCTTCAAGATGGGAGGGTTAGCTTCGTAATCTCCTTTCTCGGCCCCAATCCATGCCACTTCCCTAACTCTCTCCCTACTGAGTTCTTATTTAAACTCCTGAAGCAGGTATGACCATCCCCATGCTAAGGACACCCCCCGCTTCTTGGGTCACAGGTTCAACCAGCCCTGCTTTGGCCCTCACAAAGGGATCTTCATGCTGCTTCTCCACTCAGGGTCTTGGCCAGGGCTGTGACCTGTGAATGTCTCTCTGGGCATTAAGGGAGCCAAGATCAGAGGCAGCATCCCTCAACCACCCTGGGTTAGGATCTACGTTTAACTTTCCACCTGGCTGTCTGCAACCCATACAAGGTGGCCTCTGTCCATAGGTCTATCTCCGGATGTTCCAGCCTCCATGAACCCATAGGCAGGGACAGCATGTGCCTCTATGTACCCTATACCAGATCCTGGCACACCGATGTGGCCCAAGGCTACACCATGGGGCCAGTGAGCTGGGTTGCTGGTACTGTAAGCTCTGATCTCAAACAAAACAGCTGGAAGGGGCTTTCTTATTAAAATTGATGTCATTGGATTCTAAACACCATGAGTGATACCAAGTCCAGAATGGCCAGGTAACTAAGCCCAGTCCATGCCCTCCTTGTCAGGAGGCCACGGGGTGAGAGGAAGAAACAAAATTGGGAGCAAGGGGGCTGCTCGGTGACTGTGGGCTCAAGACAAGGCAAGTTACCCAGTTAAGGTACAGGGCTCCTCAAGCACTGCCTAGGGAGGCCTGGATGGTATCAGTGTGAGTTCCACCCACATCTGCCCAGACCCTCTTTTCCTTTTTCCTGGTTTCCCAAAGAGGGTATGTTAAGCCACCCACAGCCATCAAAGGGCCTGGCCCCTACTCCAAGGCATACCTCCGGGTGGAACTGCTGCTCCGTGCGGGTGTGGCAGTACTGGCAGGCATCTCCATTGTCACACTTGCCGGGGTCTCCCCACTCATCCCCGTGTTTCACGTTTGGACATGGAGATGACCTGGTCCAATGAGATGGTGGGGTCAGAGGGATGTGAGAGAGGGAGACACTGGGATCTGGGGAATGCCAACTAGAGGCCTGTTAAAGGCTCCTCTCTGGTCTCCCTGCTTCACAGGGCTAGGCTCACAAAGACAAAAGAGGAGCTACAGAGTGAGAACTTTCCTGGGGCCAGAAGCCAGGCTCTGCTTCTCTGGAGGAGTATGGCTGTATCAGCAAAAATAACACTGTTTGGTCCCCTTCTGCCGGGTCCTCGTACCAAGTACTCTGCAGCCCCAGGAGAGCCAGGCTATAGCCAGAACCATACTTTCCAGACCATAGCTTAGCCCCAGCAGTCACCCCTCAGAATCAGAACTGGAGGAGCCTTAGAGATCGTCTGATCCAAGAACCTCATTTCATGGCAGAAGAGGATCCCAGCAGACTCCCCATCATTCAGTTGTCCTGACTATTCCCTCCCCTTGTACCTGGGCCCTTCAATCCTGTAATCCCTAGGGCTGGCCTCCCTGCCTCACCGGGAACATACTGGAAGCAGCCCCCGCCATGATCCCTTCCCTGCCACCCCTCCCTCCCATGGCTGGCCTGCTTGGGCCAAAGGACCTGTATTTGTGTTTCCGGGGGCTCCGCCGCCGGTCCTTGCTGTTGTGGTAGTAGGGACAGGCATAACCCTGGCGGCACAACCGCGGGGGCTTCTTGCACGGCTCCGTCTTATAGTTCCCCAGCACATAGGCAGTTTCTACACAGGGAGCCAGAGGCAGGGGTCAGGCAGATGTGGCAGAAGGGGAAGAAGCAGCCACGTGGGAAGGGGTCCAGGAGCTCAGGCCACCTCCTCATGTGCCAACGCCAAGACTGAGACCCAGGAGAGAGGTAAGAACCATCCCCTACTGGAGATACAGCTCACAGGGTAAAAAAGGGCAATCTCAGGAGGGTCAAGAACACATGTATATGTGTATGTAAATATTCCTAAGTACGTACATAGGAAAGTCCCCTGAAGAATTCGGGGAGCGCCTGGAGTGATGGGAATAGACAAGGTATATCTGGGGAAACTCCCCAGAAGTGCCCCCAAATGACCGGACTGTGGCTGGATAGAAGATGGGATGAAAGGGCGGTGGTGGGCCAAATCCTTAGGGCAACTATGGGCAAGAGAAGAGAGAGGACAGACATCTGGCAGGAGGAGGCATGGCCACTTGTGGGACCACCTTTACCTTGCCACCGAGGCTCCTCACTGAGGATTTTTTCTATCATGGCATGGCTCGCAGCCCCAGCAGTCTGGCCCTCTATGCTGCCCTCTACTGTGGTCTGGCCGTTCTGCAAGGCCTCCATGGCCTGGAGCTCTCTGGGAGGAAAGGAGAGCAGGGACGAGGCATGAGGGGAGAAGCAGAGTGCCAGCCCTGCACTCCATTCGTGGGACTCACCGGGTCAGCAGCCAGGCCCCCAGCTATCAGCCCAGCATGGCATCCAGCCCACCTGATGTCGTAGACAGGGGAGCGGAGGTCATGGGGCCCGTGGGCGAAAGCGCAGTGCAGGCCGTTTTTGGTGCAGTTGCCTTTTGAGTCTGTCTCGTGGATACAGATTCCAGTTTTGTAGTAGCGCAGGTGGTACCTGCGCTCAGTGTCCCCTGTGGTCCTGTGCAGGAATGGGCACCTGAAACATCGGGGGGTTCGGGGGGGGGGGAGGCTCACTCACCTTTGCCCCTATGGCCTGGGAAGTCAGGCCTCACCCTTCCCTACCCTCCCTGTCGCAGGCTCTCCCCAGGACCCAGGTGGCGCATGGAGAGTGGGTCGAGGAGGCCAGCAGCAAGGAGCTCTGCTAACATAACAGAGCCACCGTCCCACCATCTGGCAGGCGCTGTAGCCCTCAGGGCCCAGAATTCCCACTTCAGCCTGCTCAGCCCATCCTCTCAAAGGCTCCTCGGTCAGGGCCCTGAGCTGACTTGCATGAAGCTCCAGAGAGGGGCACACTCCTGGGGGACAGCAAGTGCTGGCTGGATCCGCAGAGGTCCACAGAGAAACGGCCTGCTCACAGCACGCGCACACCCTCTCCTGCCCCAGTGCTATATTAGACTGGGGCCTGAGAGGGGGAACAAGACTTGAACCTCTGGGAGAAGACGTGCAGGGGCGGTTCAGTGATTTGTACCCAGACCCCCAACAGTGCTTCCCGTTACTGCCTCTGCAAGGTTCAAACAAGCAGGATGAACAAGCGTTCCCTCTCAGTGATGTCCTCAGGTCTGCCTTTTCTACACTTCTGCTTGGCAGAAGAAAAGTCTGTATAGGGTTTCCAAAAAGCAGGTAAAGAAGAAGGGGCCTCCCCCAGAGGACGGCAGGGTCTGAGCCCAGGTCCAGGCCACAGGAAGGTGCGCCAGGATGCAGCCGTCTCCCCAGAAGCTGCCCAATGGCTGGCTTCTCAGACTTGCCTGGCCTATTCTGAGGGTATCTGACCCAGGAAATGTGAGACTCCTCTGAGGGCAGGCTGGGGAGGCGGAGGGCACTTACTCGTCGCCCTCCGGGCAGAGGCCCGTAGCCTCGTCGTACTTGGTGCAGTAGACGTCGGGGCTGTAGTTGAAGGTGCCGTCCCGACGGCGGATGGACCGGCGACGTCGCTGGTTCACGAAGTGCCAATGGAAGCAGGTGTAGGGCCGGTGCTGAGTGCATTTGTGTTGCACAAAGAGTGGACACTGCTCCGTGCGGAACTCCTTCAGGTACCTGCAGGGAGAGCCCCCACGCAGGGCGGGCCAGGAGCAGAGACTTAAGCCCCCTGCTTCCCAGCAATCAGTTAGCCACCAAGTCCTCTGAGGGCCCTACTCGGGGGTGCTAATTCCGTTAGGACACCAGCAGAGGCCCAGAGCTAAGGATGGACCTTAGTGTCCAGATCCCATCCAGAACCCAGGTCCCAAGGCAGCCTGAAGAGCAGGAATCACAGACCACAAGGGCCCTCAGCGGTCAGCCATCTGCCGTGGTCGCCAGCAGAGGGCTGAATCGACAGCTTAGTTCTCTGAGGTTTCCCAGACCGAACCACTGATCACAGGCAAAGGGCTGAAACAAGAACATGAGGAGCCTCTCCCAAACTTCCTGCAGGGTCTGCTGTGCCCAGGCCTGCCTGCCAACCCCTGGAGGTCTCACCTGTCCCAGGAGCGGTGCTGGGGCTCCAGGCTGGGGTCTGGAGAGGGTGATGCTTTGCAGCTGAAAGCCCAAGTCACAGAGGCTTCCCTCTAACCTACTGAATCAGGAAATTCCTGTCCTGCCTGCCTACTTTCCCTCAGAGACCCTTCCTAGCACCATACGGGTGTCTGGGAAGAAGCTCCTTTTTACAGAAGCATCTGAAGAGACCCCCCCGCCCCTGTCAGCCTTGCCTGCCCCCCATACGCTCATAATTGAGTACCTGCAGCAGCTAGTGCTGTTTACATCCTAACCTGGGGATTTCGGGACACTGTCCTTTGGACCTCCTCCTGACCTTTGTCCCTCTCCTCTGCTTTTCATGTAGTGGCCAAGACACCCCAACACATCACTGTCCCATGCACCACCCAGTGGAGGGCCCCAGACCCACTTACCCCCTTACAGAACATGCCATCCATCTGTGCTTTGCTCACTCTACGTATCCAGGTGAAGGGTTTCTTAGGCTTGGGGGAGCGGGGGAACGCGCCGGAGGCAGACAATGTGGTTCTCTTTACTCATTCCCTCAAGCCCTAACAATGCAGGCAATAAATGACTTGATAAGGGGCATTTGATGCCAGTGAGGAGATGGTTCCAGAAGGTATAGAAGATTGTGTGCAAAAGAGGGCATGGAGGGAACCACCACCTGACCTGAAGCAACTGTCCAGGCCTGGAGCAGCACCAGAAGCTAGAAGGGCTAGAAGGCAGGGACAAAGGGGAGAGGCTGCGGCTGTGTCTTTGGCTCATGCCAGGACACCTGAGGCCTTGCTGGTCTGGGCATATGGAAGGTGTAGGGACAGGCAGGTTGAGGGCTGAGATTTTCCTGCTGGGTTTACTTTAATGCTAATAAAATGTGCTAAAAAACCCAGTCAGCCTTGAGGTGTGAAATGTCCAGGTGTATATACTGGGTCAGGGGAGGCTGGAATTGGGTACTCTCTGAGGGACATAAACAAGGGCTTAAGGGACAGTAAACATTCTGAAAAGAGTCTGCTGTTCGTTTGGCACGTATCTAATGAGCATCCACTGGGTACAGGCATACTGGTAGGCAGTGGAGACACTAGTGAAGACCCAGGTCCTGGTCAGCCCATACTCTCATGGAGAGACATACAAGTAACAGGCAGAATCAATCAAGTGTGGAGAAGGTTATGAGGGAGGTTTGCTGAGGGTTCTTTGCTGGCCCAGAGCACGGGGTCCAGGCTGGGACAGAGGAAGGGAAATGGGGAGGTGCTGATGGATAAAGAATGTGGGCAGGGTGTTGTAGGCAAAGGGCTTAGTATGAGCTCAGAAAGAGTATGTCTGGGTCCAGGAGCTCCATGCATGTTTGTGGCATGTGAGTAGCTGGGACAACTGGAAAGGGAGAGGAGGAGAAGGTGTGGGAGGAGCCAAACTGCAGGCACATCATCTCTGGGCCCCGGGTACATTCTGAGACACCAAGCAGAAACCTGGAAGTCTCCGGAGGGCCTGATATTCTCCTGTCCCTTCTGACATTGGAACACAAGGTCTTTCTTCCTGCCTGGTTAGACAGAAAGCTGTACCTCATGCTGCACACATGTCCCAAACCCTGGCACTGAGTTGGGACACCCATCCTCCAAACGACTAGACTGATCTCCTCCTGGACAGCACATACTCTATCTGACTCTGGACCCACTAGGAGACTAACTCAGGAGGTAACAGATGGAAAATGGGAGAAGAGGAAGCAGAATGCAGGGCCAGGAGCAGAGAAGAATGAAGGTGGTTAGGAGTGTCAGATTAAACAAGACACCCACTTAAATTGCAATTTCAGAGAAACCAAATATTTCACAGGGCACAGTTATACTAAAAATGTATCCATTATCTGAAATTCCAATCTAACTAACATCCCGTATTTTTATTTGCTTAATCTGGCAACACTGAGTGGCCCCTGTCTGCTTCGTATCAGTGCCTAGTGAAAAACTAGGGAGGCAGCCAGCGGAAGAACTCTAAAGATGTGGTAACCCTGACCCTGGGCATAGTCTGTCCTCTTTGAGAAGAGAGTCCTGGTGAGACTGCTTGCTTGGGGCAGCCATGTCCACAGTGTCACACACAGATGCCAGGGATACCACAGAGGACAGATATGGAAGCAACAAATAACCTCACCTTAAGTCACAGGCCAGGGACTTGGTACCTCTCCCCTGTCCACAGCACTCATTATTCTTCAGAGAGCCCAAATTTAATTCTCACTTTTTTAAAAGCCTTCAGTTTCCCCCAGCAGCCCTGGATCAACACCAACTATTCAGCCTCACATTCCAAGCCCTATACCTCTGGCCCAATATTTTTTTTCCCAGCCGTTATTTCCCTTGATTACTCTCCATTTCAGCTGCTAAAACTGGAGTCCTTGGTGTCTTGCAAATAGATCTTTAACTTTCCTGCCTTTGTTCCTGTCCCCTTCCTTACCTGTAGAAATCTCTCAAGGCTGAATTCAATGGTAAGAAACCTGATGCCACCACCTCCATGACCCCCTCCTTGACTTCCACCTATCCTCCCCTTTCTGCCCGTTATCCCAGCTAAGTTTTGGCAACATTTTCTCTAGACATTTTTGTAGCCTTTATCCTGTACTGCATATTAATGATCTGTACATTTTTCTCTACTACTAGATTATAAAATCCTTGACAGCAAGTGAAAACGGAGTAGTTTGCTGAATGAATACAAGAAATGAAGTCACAGAAAGGGAAAGCCCACAAAACAATGGCAGCAGCTTTGTGATGCCACCAGCAAGCAGAGCATTGAGAGCTGAAAGCCTAATCCTATCCCCTTGTAAAAAGTACCACATGCAGGAAACCTGTAACTCAGCACACAGCGCAAAGTTTCCTGCAGAAAAGCCCCTCAGGAGAAGGGGCTGAGTGACCAATTTATGAAGGCAGAGAGCCCACTTTCAACCAACTACAATCAGAGAAGAGAAAATTTTAACCTTTTGCTAAAGTAATGGAACTGTATTATCTGCTACCTAGGAACTAGAACGTTTGGGCAGAACTTCCCACTCTCCCTCTCCCACTCTAATCCTGTGCCAACCGGCAATGCAGTACCCAGGAAGCAAGGAGAAAACCACTTAGAAATCACTTTTCTATTTTCATGGATTAAAATGAAACACATTTTCAGTGGAAATGCACAACTGTTGCTGTTAAGCTCCAGTCCATCTCTTCATCTTAAAGGTTTGAAAGTATAAATCTAAGAAACTAAGTTGACACTTTCTTTAATTCAACCAGTTCTCAAGAAGCCCAAGAAGTCCTAGGGTCTAACCAAGGAAGGAAAACACACCAACTACTCACTCCCCTCCATCCAAACTCTGGGGAGGGCACAAGGCCCACAAGACTCAATCCTTCACACTCCCACCTCTCAGGAAGACCTGCACTCAAGGGTAAAAGCAGTAACAGACTAGTTTCGGACTGCAAGACCTCAGTGAGCTACTACTGACAGAATGAGTCCAGAAACCACGCAGGCCTTGGGGAAGTAAGAGGTCTGAGAGAAAGTCATGCCTTCAGCCAGCAGAAGGGATGAACAAAGCTTGGAGGGACACATGACTGGTCAGAGCTTCACCTTCACTAAGCAGTGCCTTCCCGTTTCCCCCACTGGGAACTGAGTTTAAATAAAAGCTATCTTTCACTCCTTTTCAGGACATCAATTTTCCTAGTTATGGTTTATTTATAAATATAAAAAATTATGAAAGTCACATGCCCACTTACAAAAAATTGGGGAAATGGAGAAACGGGCAAAATTGCCCTTAATCCCATGAATAAAACTGTTAGCCTTTTGGTAATAAATTTTCTCAGTAGTTTTACAGATTTAATCATAATGTATTTACCATATTGTTAAACTGCTTTACCCAACAATCAATTCTTCTCTCTAAAAGCTTTTATTAAAAAAATTTTTTGCTTTTAATTATTTTTTAATGTCTATTCATCTTTGAGAGAGCATGAGTGGGAGAGGGGCAGAGAGCGAGGAAGGCAGAGGATCTGAAGTGGGCTCCATGCTGATAGCAGCAACCCTGATATGGGTTGAACTCACAAACCATGAGACCATGAACTGAGCTGAAGTCAGACGCTCAACTGACTGAGCCATCCAAGGCATCCCAATTTTTATTTTCTAAGAAGGCTCCACGCTCAGCACAGAGCCCAATGCAGGGCTTGAATTCATGACCCCGAGATCATGACCTGAGCTGAGATCAAGAGTTAGATGTTCAACCAACTGAGACATCCAGGCTCTAAAAACTTTTAAAATCAAATATGTGCGTCCACTTTTTTTAAAAAAATCAAATACTGGGACACATGGGTGGCTCATTCGGTTAAGCGTCTGACTTTGCCTCAGGTCATGATCTCGATTCATGAATTTGAGCCCCACATCAAGCTCTGTGCTGACAGCTCAGAGCCTGGAGCCTGCTTCAGATTCTGTGTCTCCCCCTCTCTATGCTGCTCCCCAGCCTGTGCTCGGTCTCTCCCAAATATAAACAAACATTAAAAACAAAAACAAAATCAAATACTTTCAAGAATTACTGGATTATTTTTATTTTCCAAAATTCTAAGTAACAGGCTATTGGAAATCTAAATTTAATCACTTGCTCCACTGATAAGTGTTAGCACATGAAGAATTAACAAGAAGTTCAGTTAAGTTATATCACTCCAAAGGAGGTGATAAATCAAGTGCTAAACTGCTACCAGTTCAATTTCCAACGAAACTTTAAATCCTACACCAAGTTTTCTTACTTAATAGATTTATCAATTTGGGTGTTTCACTCTCCAGGGGAAAAGTGTGAGAATAAACAACCTAAATACACAGAAAAGTATCAGAGGTGAAAGACAATATAAGTTTAGAGGCAATGGGGAGAAAGGAGCTGGTGTTCTAATCTAAATCTAGTTCCCCACTGCTTCTAGAACAGTGTGTTGCATGGTCTCTCTGACTCTACCTGCCTACCGCCACAACCTGCTCCCTTTCCCAACACCAGACTCTAGAGCAGGGTCAATAAATTTCTTCTGTAAAGGACCAGACAGTAAGGGTTTTAGATTCTGAAGGCCAAGAGGCCAAATTGGGAGTATTATACACTAACATAACAAGAAAGAAAACAAACTTCCACATTTTTTTATTGATGAAATTCAAAATATAATAACTGGCTACAATAGAGGTCTACTAATGAGATCAGATTTTGGAGGTGGGTGGAATATTTGTTAAGCATCCCTCTCATCAAATTGGTTGTAAATGTTCCTCTGCTAACGCAGATTCTGTAATAAGACTTTATATATTTCATCTTTGAAAATGTCTCTTCACATAGATAGGTTCTGCCAAATGCTGTTATCATTCCATGAGCGTTTTTTTCCCCCATAAGCATGATTTTAATTGAGCATATTCTTCTCTTAGAAGATATTTATAGTATTTTGGAGTCTTGATATTTGCCTTTTAATCGCTTCTGGATGAAGGTTTGGTGTAAACTCCTTAGTTACACAGGTAAATGGATTTTGAAATATGAAACTTCTGTTGCATTCACATCAAGCTGCCAAATCACCATGAGAACTGTAGTTTTTCGTTAGAAATCATCTCCACAGAAACTTTGTGTAGAAACGGAGATCTTGCCTTTGTTTCAACTTTTGACACCACACAGGAAGTATATAAAGTAGCCGGACTGGACTCAAACATGAGTTGTTGAAATGACTGTATTGCAATTTAAGGTTTGCAAATAACCTTTTGCCCTGTAATTTTAGGCTGAATTCATTAAGAAACCTTATCAAGTCCGCAGGAAAAGCCAATCTCCAAAGCTAGTCAGTGTTCAATGGTGGTTAAAAAGGATTCTTCTCATTCAGAAACATTTTGAGGTCAGCCCTGAACTCAAAATTATAAGAAAACTTCACCACTGCTAGGCCGTCAAACTATTGCGTGGTAGGGCGTCAGAATATTCAGCTTCTTTTTCTTAACAGAAATTCATGGAATTGATCATGGTGAAGTCTACAAGAGGGAGTGAAGTTCACTGCTGATTCTAATGGTTCAATAACACATGATAGATTCAAATATTTTTCTGCAAAGTACCTGCTGATGAATAATACAACGAATAACCACAGGCTTTAAACATAATTTCATAAGCTTTGCAAATCTGTCCAGTGAAATCTTTCTCTGCTCCACACATATTCTTACCATCATGAGTTGTAACAGATATTAGCAGATCATACTTCAGGTTGTCCTGAGTTTAACTTTTCTGAAAATATTCTCAGCGGTCACGGTTTTAAACAGACCATTCACTAATGGTAATTCTTCAGTCACTTCAAACGAGGGATTGACTCCACGCAGAAACCAGCTAAACAGGAACAGGAGGGTCTGTGGACTCATCAAGAGCCAAGGAGACCAAGTGGAATCACCTGCCTTGTTTCCTGACTGCTTACACTGCTCCCAAGGACTTCAGCACTTTGAGAAATTATTCTTGCCGAAAGGCTAACACTTTTAAATATGTTTGTTTTCTCTAGATACATTTCTTCAGCTGCTGCAATCAAACACAATTTAATTAGCTCAATATTGGTAAGTGGCTTTCCTTGGTTAGCTAATAAATAAGCCACTTGGGAAACTTACTTTAGTTGCAGCCTCATTTTAATTTTTGTGAAGAAATGCTGCTGTGATGAAACAGTCCCTTTAAAATTTCCTTTTTTAAAATGTTTGTTTATTTTTGAGCGAGAGAGGCAGAGAGTGAGCAGGGGAGGGGCAGAGAGAGAGAGAGAGAGACACAGAAGTCAAAGCAGGCTCCAGGATCCGAGCTGTCAGCACAGAGCCCGACATGGGGCTCAAACCCACGAACTATGAGATCATGACCTGAGCTGAAGGTGGACGCTTAACTGACTGAGCCACCCAGGTGCCTCAGTCCCTTAAAAATGTCTATTGTTTCTCGGCCTTTTGGTTAAGATCAAAATTTCTAACTTTTCTGACCATTGCCTTTCTATGAGTTGGGGCCATTTTAACAACTAGTCTGGTAATGTTGATCCTTTCTGCTGATCCTTTCAGCAGAGTTCTCTTTTTTTTTTCCTTTTTTTTTTTTTTTTAAAGTAATCTCTACACCCAACATGGGGCTTGAACTCACAACCTGGAGATCAAAGAGGTGCATGCTCCACTGATTCAGCCAGCCAGGCACCCCAGCACAGCTTTTATTAAAGACAGCTTTGCCACCTAGTTTGATAACAAAATAATTCACACTCCACTGGCACATGCCCTAAGGACACAACATTCAAAATCCATTTTTCCCTTCCTCTCTTGTTCTGACATGATCGGTAGGCACTGGTAATAAAGAATAAATAAAACAACTTGATATGCTGATACACCCAGTACTGGAAACACTGTCAAGTTATAACTGTGTCATCACAATTTGTAGTACATGGAACAGGAATGCCAAGCAAGAAGGGCACCACATACGGTCTCCGACACACTGCTGACCCCTGCAGTTACAGTGTAAGAGCCACCATAAACAAAATGTAAACCAATGAGGAGAGGGTTCCATTAAAGCTTTATGGACACTGAAATTTCGATTTCATACACTTTTCATGTGTCATGAAATATTCTTTTTCAACCATTAAAAATGTAAAACACATTCTTAGCTCCCAGACCATACAAAGGCAGGTGGCAGGCTGAATTTGGCAAACGAGCCGTAGTTTGCCAACCTGTGCTCTGAGGAGCCGCCATTCCCCAATACACCATAACCCTCCCCTCCCATCTCTATACTGCTGTCATCTTGCTCCTGGTGTCTGGATCACCTTGGCTTCTACTCCACATGAGGGTTCCTGCCCCTGCCCACAGGTGTTAATCACCTTCCTTCCATATTTCCACTGCAAAGCATGAATACAGCCCATATATAGCCCCCACCATAGTTATGTGTAGCCACGTCTGTTCATCTCTGCACCTCTGCAGACTGGCTCATAGCAGGCGTTCCAGATAGGTCTGTCCAAGAAAAAGCCAAGCTGTAAAGCATCACAAATGGTACAAGCCTGGACCATAGCAGCTATACACTAACCCAACAAAACCGAGAAGCATTTCCAATCTCTGATTTACGTGCGTCTCCTGGCAATTAAAGAACCAGTAACTTCTCTAGCTACCTTCCCCACCATGTCTGTACAGTCTTGTTCCTCACCCTAAATACTGAGTTTTAATTTTTTTTTTTTTTTCCATCTTTGGAAAGGGTTCCAGGCAGAGAGGGAGACACAGAATCCAAAGCAGGCTTCAGGCTCTGGGCCATCAGCACAGAGCCCAACGCGGGGCTCAAACCCACAAACTGTGAGATCATGACCTGAGCCAAAGTCCAACCGACTGAGCCCCCCAGGCGCCCCTAAACACTGATTTTGAGATCAGCCTCATCTGCAGACTAGAAAAGCAACCAGCGGGATGGCCTGCCCTGTAATTCCTAGGAATGTGTGGAGATCACTAGAGATGCATTAAACCCTTTGTTTCCTCCCCAGACTAAGGGATAGTATGATGACCATTTGGCAATAACTGGATACTTAACTAAAGATTTATTAAGAAAAATAATAGAAGTAGGTCACCAGACTTTAACAGGGGGAAAAAAAACTAAAAGGAAAAATACATCCTGTATTATTGATTTTTAAGGGTTACCTGGACTCTTCTTTATTGAATTGTGATTACTTTTAGAATCAAAATAAAAAAAAAATGCTGTTGGAAATGAAACCCACAATAGTGATGACAACTTGACAGAGAATCTATCCTGACCTAAAATTAAATGAAAGATGCTGCTAATAAGCCAAAAGAGCTCCAGGGGCGGCTGGGTGGCTCAGTCGGTTAAGCCTCTGACTTTGGCCCAGGTCATGATCTCACGGTTAGTAGGTTTGAGCCCCACGTCAGGCTCTGTGCTGGCAGCTAGCTCAGAGCCTGGAGCCTGCTTCTGATTCTGTGTCTCCCTCTCTCTGACCCTCCCCTGCTCATGCTGTCTCTCTTTCTCTCTCTCAGAAATAAATAAAACATTAAAAAAAAAAAAAAAAGAGTTCCTTTAAGTTAAAAGTGAACTGTGGTAAATATTTTTGCAAAGTAAATCACTATTTGAATGTCATCCAGTTTATGATGTGCAGAACCTGATTTGGAAACACATGCAAAGTGGTTAGATTTGAGTAAAATGGCAAATAAGATAGTGACGGCCTCTGGAGAAGCAATAGAGGAGATGGTGTGGCAAAACCAGATTTGCTAAAGACTGGATGAATCTCAATATGCACAGTGAATAACAATATGTGAGCCAAAAAATAGGGGCAACAAACAGAAGACTGAGCCAACAGAAGAAACTCCAGATACCCTCACTTACATCCCCAACCTGGAGGGCCATGAGGAAGCACCTGGTCATGGAGAGCCCACTACTCTCCTGACCAGTCAGATCACTGTTCATAAGCCTCAAATGGGAAATGTGATATGCCCACATTTCTAATAAGCCACAGATATTCATCTTTATTACAGCTAGTCTCCTAAACATGGAATTTCATCTTTTTCAAGCACTGTATAAGCTTTACCATAGAAATAGAAGCTTAAAAAGAAAAAAAGAGAGAGAGAGACAGAGAGAGACTATCGGAGGACAGGACCATTTTGCAAGTAAGCTCTACGCCCAATGTAGGTCTCAAACTCAGAACCCTGAGATCAAGAGTCACATGCTCTACTGACTGTGCCAGCCAGGCACCCCATTCTTCAATATTCTTTACTGAAATCTAACCACAAAGTGACAGGATTCTGCAACTAACAAAGCAAAGAGAAAACAAAAAATCCCGTCACTGTCAAACAGTACACTGCAAAGCCTCAAATGATACTTATCTGTAATCTCGTTTCCATATTAACCCTACCCATACATGACTCCTAAAAAATATTTATAGAGATCACAGACCATGGCTTATCAGAATTCTTCATTTTTTAAGTTTGAGAATAAATACTTAACTCCAAGTAGAATACTTTAAGAGTTGATAGGCAGATTAAGAATCCTAAACTACTATCCAAAAATGTATATACACACAATCATATATGTGCGTGTATGTGTATATATATACACACATATATATATATACACATATACACACACAAAAAATCTTTGCTAATTTTTGAAGAGCTTAAGATAAATTACTAGAGGGGCACACCTGGGAGACCAACTTCAGCTCAGGTCATGAACTCATATCATAGTTTGTGGGTTCAAGCCCCGCGTCGGGCTCTATGCTGACAGCTCAGAGCCTGGATCCTGCTTCGGATTCTGTGTCTCCCTCTCTCTCTGATCCTCCCCTGCTCTCACTGTGTCTCTCAAAAATAAATAAACATTAAAAAAAATTTTTTTAAAAGATAAATTACTAGTAGTTCTAGATTGAGTGTTTATAAGGATAAACAGATTCTGTTCTGACACCAAACATAACCCAGAAACCATACAAACCATGTAACAAGAACCACAGCAGTGGGAGCTGCCCAGAAAATGGCTTTTTAAAAAACAAGACCAAATAAAGTTAAAACTTGGTTGGCAAATATTTGGACAATTCTGAAAAAGCACTATCCAGCTATAGAGATTTGGTGTCCAAGTCTGAAATGATCCTGGTTTAAAACATTATTCAGGCAAATAAAGTAAATGTTTATTGAATTTGAGTGTATCTGAACTTTTAAGGTAGGCTTTTTATTCTATACCTGGTTTTTAGCCAGAGTAGATATAGTAGGACCTTAGAGCCAGTATGAACCTCCTAGATACAACAGAACTGTCCTAACATACAGATACACAGGAACCCACCCACAGTACATGGGCTACAGGCACGGAAGCAAGCAAAGGCTTTGAAGTGGGGGAACCATTCACAGGTAAATAGCTGCAGCCCATTCTTCACTGGGAAAGGCATGACATCGGTGAGCCATCCTGGTCCCAAGAACTAAACAAGAACCAAGAATGATATGTTAGCGTGCAACTAGTCCTACATGCTCCTGCTTCCTTTTACAAAAGGCCCCTTGGCCGAAACATTTCGGAACTGGTAAAAAACTGAGAAGAGTTCATGGAAGGTTCACTCAGATCACTGATTTCGTAGAATGTATGTGAGGAGAACTGAGAACCCTGGATCATTCTTCCCTAAGTTAGAGAACACTGTGACTTGATTCAAAGTTTTCCTGTACACAGCCGGCCTAAAAAAACCTCCAATTTGATGAATGTTCTAGTATAAATGTTTGAATTGATGTGTTATTCTGTACACTTCTGTGAAACAAAGTCTTTGGCCCTGTAAGAGCACATCTGTTTACTTTAAAACACAAATCCATCAGGTAAAATACAGGTAGCCTGACGAAGGCTACACAAAGAATGGCAATTAAAGTAAAATTTGAGGGGCATCTTAGTGGCTCAGTCGGTTGAGCATCTGACTTCGGCTCAGGTCATGATCTCACAGTTCGTGGGTTCGAGCCCCGCGTCAGGCTCTGTGCTGAACGCTTGCTCAGAGCCTGGAGGTTGGAGCCTGTTTAGGGTTCTGTCTCTCCTTCTCTCTCTGCCCCTCCCCCACTCACGCTCTGTCTTACTGTCTCTCAAAAATAAATAAATGTAAAAAAAAAATTGTTTTAAATAAAGTAAAATCTGAATG
Source organism: Hyaena hyaena (assembly GCF_003009895.1). Taxonomy (NCBI): domain Eukaryota; kingdom Metazoa; phylum Chordata; class Mammalia; order Carnivora; family Hyaenidae; genus Hyaena; species Hyaena hyaena. The sequence continues at coordinate 1,100,617 of NW_024080653.1, read as the reverse complement.
GATATGGAGGACAGGAATATACTCTGAAGACAACAATGACCCACATGTGACCTAGGAACTGAAAAATCTACTTTAAAAAAAATTTTTTTTAATGTTTATTTTCGAGAGAGAGACAGAGCTTGAGCAAGGGAGAAGCAGACAGAAAGGGTGACACAGAATGCGAAGCAGGCTCCAGGCTCTGAGCTGTCAGCACAGAACCTGCTGTAGGGCTCAAACTTACAAACTGTGAGATCATGACGAGAGTCAAAGTTGGACACTTAACTGACTGAGCCACCCAGCTGCTCTCTGAAGAATCTACTTCACTGCAGATGTAGCTAAAGAAGGCATTTGGTTAAGGCTATTGAAGGAGGTAGCAAGGAAACTGAAAGCAGTAACTTGGCCTTGTTCAAATATTGATAAGAATGGTACATATACTGTGCTAAATGCCATGCACTATTTTAAGCACTTTACATGTATTAACTCAGACCTCATTAACTCCAGCTGGCAGGTACCACTGGTATCCTCAGGAAACTGACATACAAAGAGGAACTCCCTTGCCCAAGGTCCCATGGCTAGTAACTGGCAGAGCTGACCTTCAACCTCAGTCTTGCCCTGGAGTCAGTACTCTTTTTTTTTTTTAACTGTTTATTATTTTTTTAAAATAGTTTATTGTTAAGTTGGTTTCCATATAACTCCCAGTGCTCATCCCCACAAGTGCCCTCCTCCATGCCCATCACCCCCCTTCCCCTCACCCCCCTGGAGTCAGTACTCTTAAACACCATACTGGTAACTATGTTTTTCTTACTTGAGCTAAAAGAAAAAGCAAGACTAACAGCAAACACGCGTAAATGGACTCTCCAGAATCCGTTCAAAATATATTAGGGAGATTTTGACAGGTCGTGATTACAATAACCACAAAATAAGTCACTAAAAATCAAAATCGGGGCACCTGGGTGATTCAATCAGTTACATGTCCATCTTCAGCTCAGGTCATGATCCCACAGTAGTGGGTTTGAGTCCTGTGTCTATCCTGACAGCTCAGAGCTTGGAGCCTGCTCTGGGTTCTGTGTCTCCCTCTCTCTCTGCCTCTCCCCCCCCCGCCTGCACTCTGTCTCTCTGTTTCTCAAAAATAAGCACTGAAAAAAATTTATATAAAAATAAAAAAACAAAAATGTTAACTTTAACATGCTCTAGTAGATATTTAATATTTATTTTATGTCTTCATTATGAAGTGCCTTTTTAATTTTTTTAAAGTTTATTTATTGGGGTGCCTGGGTGACTCAATCAGTTAAGCATCCAACTTGAGTTCAAGTCATGATCTCGCAGTTTGTCGGTTCAAGCCTCACATCTGGTTCTCTGACAACTCAGCCTGGAACCTGCTTGGGATTCTGTTTCTCCTTCTCTGCCCTTCCCCTACTCACACTCTGCCTCTCAAAAAAATAAACATTAAAAAAATATTTTTAAATAATAAAATCTTATTTATATTTCGAGAGAGAGAGGGTGCACACAAGTGGGGGAGGGGCAGAGAGTGGGGGATATAGAAGGAATCCCAAGTAGGCTCCACACCAACAGCACAGAGCCCAATGGGGGGCTCAAATCCATGAACTGTGAGATCATGACCTGAGCTAAAGTTGGATGCTAAACCAACTGAGACATCCAGGTGCCCCCATTATAAAGTACTCTTAGTTCAATAATAAAATTTAAGCTTTGGATTCTTTTTAGATAAGAAAATACAGGTATGGTTTTCTAATTTATGTCATATTTGAAAAGACTGATTTGCACAAATCCTAATATGGCAAGCTACCAAATACCTGGTACCTCTAAGCAGTGAAAGTTACATCAAAAAGAAATAGTAATGTTCTTACCAGAATAAAAAAAAACTTACCTACAGAAACTACTATTTAAAACTTTTAAGTCATAAAACACAAGGCCAAAAGTTTTTATCACCTCTTCTTTCTTAAGTGTAACTACCTCTCCTCAATGGGGGTAGTTTTGGGAGCAGGCCAAAATTTCAGAGGAAGGTGGGAACATGGGCCTTTTTCCTCCTCATCAGAAGTCATTTTGTTAGGACTTAGGGTGGCCATACAATGTTTCAAATACTAGGAGGAAACAAATGGGTTGACTTAACACAAAAAGCGAACAGTGATATAAAGATTAAGGAAAGGGAAGAAACATTTCAATAAGCTCAGATAGGACATGATGATACTGTCACAGGCCTGAGTATCTTCTTTATCTCCTAAATAAATTGAGCCCCCAACAGGAAAAAGGTCACCTCACAGAGAACGCTATGAGATTTTTAAGTCGCTAGACTCCTTTCCATCTTCTCCTCCTCATCAGCTCTTGATACTGCTGTCAAATTCTACACACTGGCAAAGAAAAAAGGGATGAAAGTTGAGGGATTGTATAGAGAAATAATAAAAATTTGAGATTATTTGAACTAAAATATTACAGCTATTGATATAATTTAAAATGCCAAAAATACATGGCCTGTCCTTAAAGAAAGGTCTATGAGAACATTCAACCAACCATAAACTACCTGGGAATGGAATTCATTCCTTTTCAGAAGAGCAACCTCTTCTACCCGCCACCCACACCAGGAAGCACAGTTCATTTTTACAAAGACACTGGGGAAAACATGCTTGCTCCTTATAATGGCTGTCAATTCAGAGTCAATTTGAAGTACAACTGCCAACAACTAGGAGTCTCAAACTTGCTGAGTATTCGCTTCTCCACAAACTTAGACCATGGGGGTATTCACCTAGAATGGATACACAGGGACTAAGCCATTGAGAAGGCTGGAAAAAGGGCACCAAGGAGCTTTTCACGAACTGCAGGCTTTCCCATACCAAATGATGCTGGCAAGCCCTGATAGGCCATATGAGCCTAATAGATTCTTAAGCCTTGATTTGTCTTTAACCTTTTTTAAAAAATTGAGATATAATTTACACAACAAAAAAATTCACCATTTTAAAGTGTATGTCTCAGCAAATTTTAGTATATTCACCATAATGCAGAACTACCCCCACTATCTAATTCCAGAACATTTCTATCACCCCCAAAATAACCCCCATACCTATCATCGTATGCACTGAATTTACCCAACTTTCTCCGCAGATATTTCTGTGGCCCATGCAGGTAATTTAAGATGGCTGGCTGGGGTGAATCTACACAGTATCTATGTGATAAGAAAACAAAAAGACTACTGAACCCAAATTCTTGGCATTTTTAGCAATTAGACTAACGTAATTTTTATATATTGTCTAAGAACGGCAGAGAAACTTACATTCAACATCCATCTTCACATAACACATTAGTGTGCCCCAAATTCATCCAAGATGTTAAAAGAAGGGAAGACAATCTACTAGGATTAGCCATAACTGTCCATAGCTGCAATTTCAAAATATAGAAGATGCAAATGTGGGAAAACCTCCTTTAGTATCAAGCATAGCTAGATCAAAACAAAACAAAACAACAACAACAAAACGGAAAAACTTAATCATTAAGTAAATACTGCCCCATTTGGGAAAATAATCCCTACACCAGTCCAGTATTTAAAATAATGTAGCTTTAAATGCAACCTTACTTTTTATCATTCCTGTGACCTAGAGCCTCTCCTAATGAGAAAAATAACCTTTAGGCAAAAGTCTGGCAAGAAAGCCTGCAGATGTGTGGTGCTCAGGTGCTGCAGGTTCTTATTACCTAAGTGAGCTCATGGCTTCTAAGACACACAGGAAGGAGACCTCACCTTCAGGCATCAGGGTGTTGAAAGCGGGAGGAAGTAGGTCCACGAGGGTGTCTTGCTTTTGTGCACTTATCTGGGGTGCTATTTCCAGAGAAGGAGCTCCTTTATAGAGTGTGCCCAAGATGGATTTCTCTAAGTTGCTCTCAGAGTTGTCCAGCTGCCCTCACCAATAAGTCAGTCTTTGTAGGTTGATAGAAACCACCAGTCAAAGCAGATGCAAATGGATTGTGGGGAAGCCTTCTTTAGTATCTAACATAGCTGGATTAAAACAAAAAAACTTAACCATTAAGCAAATCTTCACTTTAATCATTACTTTAGATCATAGCAAATATCAGCTAGGTGCTATGCTTGACTCTACCCTTAGCATGGGCACTTAATTCTTAATGGGGATATCGTGGGCTCGATTGATGGCCATAACGAGCTCTTAAGTTTTGTCCTGTAAGAAATTACTTCTACTTGAATAGCAAGTAAACAAGATACAGAAATATTTATTGGTAATGTAACTCATGCTTGCTGAGGTTGCTTAGCAACCCTTCCAGTGATTTCTGTTGCACAACAAGTTGTACTCTAGTAATGTATTCACAATTTTATTGCAATTTGCAATTATGATTTAAATACATTTTCATTTCCTGGGTTTTCCAAAACACAGTCAGATGCAATCAAGTGAAGTCACGACATTTACACATGTATAAAGTAACAAATTTGCCTCAAAATAGTTATCTATGGAAATACTGCTACCTTATCTGTTTAAAGATGCCCAGGGAACAGTCCTAAGTTAAAATGACACTTGGCTTGATGAGGTCATAAAGCATTTCTCTTCTGTCTACCTAGAAGAAATTACCCAGTGGCCAGAATCTCCAAGAAACCTTCACACTGAACTAGAATTTCATTTTCCTTTATCCCAAAGGTATTAAGAAGCCTGAGAATCCACTGCAGGAGAAGGAATCCAAAAATGATATAATGTCTTTAAGGCTTACATCCCCTTATAGGGACAGAATACTGAGTCAGAAACCTGGTTATTTTGGAAGGCAGGTTTTTTGGTGACCTTTCAACTACACACTCTTCTTTTCTATTCCCAACTATAATAACTTAATAATTTAATAATTGTTATACAGTAAAAAGTCCAAAGTTAGCTGAACTGTAGATGCATTTTGGAATTGAATTGCTCTAAAATTTCCCATTCTTAAATAGGCTTTTATAAAATTCTTCTAATACAATATACAAGATAGACTTGTTCTGAAAACAGCTGGATTAAATTCAGTCTTTGTCAAATAAAAGACAAATTACCTAGCAAGATGTCAGGTGGTTCTTCTTTGGAAGAGGACTAATACGTGCACATTATCCTTTTACTGCATGCTTAGCAAATGCTTGAAGCTGTACAAGAGAGTTAACTAATATAGGCATTTTCTAAAGGGTGGGATTCCTCAAGTCTAGCACAAGTGCCTACTATACCAATTTGCTGAAAGGATTATTTCAAAGTTTTCCTTAAAGCAAGATTATTCACAAGTTTAGAAGGAAAAACAACAAAATAATTATTCTTCAAACTATGTCACAAAGACAGTTGAAACTCTAGGACTTTGTAGGGCAAGAACAAGCCTACAGAAAGGCAATATTTGTTTCTGGTGAATTCAACGGTGTTTGCCAAGACTGTCTACCATTATAATGAGTGGCACTCAATCCCTAAAAATTTTTAAAGTTTATGTATTTTTAAGCAATCTCCACACCCAATGTGGGGCTTGAACTCAAGACCTTGAGATCAAGAGTCACATGCTCTTCTGACTGAGCTGGCCAGGTATTCCAAGTGGCACCCAATTTTAACACAAATTTCTTCCAGATTATTGCATATCACATAATCTCAAATAATAGGTTTAATTTACATCCCAGTAAGTTTTAAAAAGTAAAAAAAAAAAATTAACAGGTAAAAAGAAATACATTTAAAGAACAAAGGGTTTATATCTGTATCCCACAAATGGGTCATGCAATATATAAGGCCATATTCAGATTGGTATAAATTCAGGAAACTCATGCTTACGAGGAAGAATTTTTAAAAACGCTGGCCAGCTCAAATTTTCAAAGCAAATATTAAAATAAAAATTTTCTTATATTCTAACCCCCGGGGATAATAAATGGGTTCACCTTAAAAAATAAAAAAAAATCAGTGCTATTAAGTGTACAGGCGTCAAGCTCCCTGCTCCTCAGAACCAGCATGACAACGGAATGAAGTTTTCCAAATCATCACAGCTTCTGAACGCCCATAAATCTCCCAAGGAAGACAACGGAGGTCTACCTCGGATTCTTGGTGATGAAAACATAAACATACACGCAAACGAACAGTCAACGTGAAATAAAAGATGGGAACACCTACAACCTCCGAGCCACCCAATCGGACTTGGGCGTTTGTTTCATCTACTTCGGTTGATTACTTAGCCACCTCAAAAGCCAAGACCGGGGATTCCTCTGCGCTTGCCCGACAAGGAATGCAAAGACAGATTTTAAACAAATGAGCGTCTATCGGACAAGAACTCAGGTGTTAACGTTTCCACAGATGTTACCTTGTTTCATCTGTCGACTCAAAATAAGAAAGCCCTTCTCATATGGATTCCCTAGTATAGACAGTGACAACATACAGAGGTTGCTGCGGCGTTACACAAGATATTATACGTATTTTACTGAAAAATATGATCCGGGCAACCACAGATTATAAAGACGCTCCAGTTTATGTGAAACCCGCAGATTCTCAAGTCAAAACCATACTGCTGCCTGACCACACCACTCAACCTGATAAGTATTCTCCGAGGTAGGATCGGGTCACCAGAACCAATGGAAAGATGGCCGGAAGAACTCCAGTGAGAAAGGAGCAGCAAAAGCAATGGCCACAAGAGAAAAGTAACAGTTAACGTGGGTCGGACTGCAGCCAAGAAAAAGCTTCCACTTCTTTCAACCAATAGCAGAGAGTATCACGAAGAAACCAATACGCTTCCTAAATCCGAGGTCCCCCAATCCCAGAACACTTTCCCAATGGGGCTTACTTCTGTGAGTGACAAACGGGAGCTCCTCCTGTCTAGTTTTAATTCTTTCTACTCCAATGGGGGCTTCTGCGCTCGGCTCACCAGGCGGCGTTACTGTGTGGCTCTTAAGGGGTTTTCGGGCCCCCAGGTTCCAAATCGCCAGCCAGCCTCAGGCCCACCTGGGGATCCTGCTAAACGGCCTCAGCACCTGGGAGCACAGGCGGACGGGAGGCAAAGCGCACCGGGGAAATCGGAAACCAACATTTTGCGGATCGGGAAGACCCGCCTCTGTACCCCTTTCTCCCGAGGCAGCTAGCGCTAGGGGGTCGTTGAACGTGCCTTGAAAAGGACATAAAAAGGAGACGGGGACCTCCGCTCAGACACCAGCGGGTTCCCGGGGGGGGGGGGTTCCATCTCGCTGGACTCCTGCGGTGGGAGCGCGGGGGCTGAGGACACGCTCCGACCCCCGTGGGCCCCCGTGGCCCCGGACTCGGGCCGGATCGGCTGTCCCCGCGAGTTCCAGCAAAGAAGGGCTTTCGTACACGACACACGGGCTTCGGGGACACAAAAGGCCTCCCGGGCAGAGCGCGCGGGGCGCCTGACAGGACCTCGGGCAGACCGTCATGCACCGCGGCCCTCGGGCTGGCCCCCAGGGCACGCGTCCTGGCCCCGTCCCGGGCTTCTTATAGCCCCACGAGTGCCTGAGACTGTGGTTTTACGGTCTAAGGAACAGTTAGGCCTCAAAGGCCTGGCCTAAGACGTGTGCTCTCCGCAGCCCGCGCTCCCGCCTTCCCCACTCGGCGGCGCGGACCGAGCTTCCCGCCCCACGGCCCGACCAGGGGTTGGTGGCAGTTAGAGGCGGTTGGGACCGGCCCCAGCAGGTTGGAACCGGTCTGGGCCGGGCCGGAGGAGGAAGGGGGGAGGGAGAGGCCGCCTCGCGCTCTCCCTGCGCGCGTGACTCACGCTGGCCGCTGACGTCAGGCGTGCGCGCGCGGCGGGGGGGGCTCTACGTACGTGTAGTGCTGCGGTTTCTCGGGCTGTGCCTGCAGCACCTGAGCGGTAGCGGCCGGGGGCGCCGAGGAAGCTGCGGAGCCGCCGGGCCCGGGGCCCTTCGACATGGTCCTGTCTTCCTGCCTCTTCGCCGCTCCCCTTTTATTATTCAGTCTGCGCGGTCCGCGCCGAGGCCCTAGTGCGCCTGCGCCGCGCCACGAGAACGTGAAGACCCCCCGCACGGCAGCAAGGGTTGCTGGGAGTTGTGGTCTTCGGTTTGGCTGGAATTTTACCGTCGGCAGAGGGTTGCTGCCAAAGGAATGGACCACAATACCCAGGGATCTTTGCAGACGGTGTCCCGGATGCTGAGGGCCCGCCACGACTTGTGGGGATTGCAGTCCCGTCCCGTTTCTCCTTTTTACCAGTGCGTTTCCAGGTTCGCAGGCGAGATTTCCTTGAAATTGGAGCCCCTGAAGGAGAAGGAGCTCAGAGCTAGAGAGGCCCTACCGACTTCTGTAAAACAGTCCAAGTATAATTTCATCGCCCACAGTGTAAGAACTACTCGCCACCGGATTTAGTAGGGCTTGGTCTCAGTTCTGATGCCAGTCCCAGCAGTGCTTTAAAGAACTTGTCCGTTTTTAGCTCTGGGCCTTTGTGCTGCAGGCACCTATAGTACTCCCCCAACATCCTCATTCCTGAGGCCAGGCCAGCTGGGGAGGCATGAAGGAAAGTCTGCCTATTAGAAGTCAGCCTGAGAAATCTTTGTTAAAGTAGAGCTACACGACACCATATTCCCGCGTCTTTGCAGACGCGCTCCGTAAACTTTTCCCCCCGCCCTGAAACCTGCAGTTCCGCGACATGGGTCCCTTGTCAACTCGACACCTGGCCTGACCAACTTGTTTCCAGTACATGAGGAGCCAAAGACGAATTTAATCTCCATCTAGAATAGTCTGTTACACTGGCAAGTTGTAGGGGTGTTGAGAAGCGTCACGGTGTCCAGAGGCAGAACTTGGGTTTGCGTAGAGGGTGCTGCAATTAATAATCCACTACGGTTTTGTGCTCGGGTCGGCAGGCTGTGTTCTTCGTCCCTGTTTCCCGCTAGTCCGGCTAAGTTCACAATGTTAGATTTCGTAAGATAAGCCAATTCCTCTGACCTAGGCGTTCTGGGAGCTTTACAAAGTTCTTCATGGATATGTGGACACTTGTCATTTAACTTTGTTTTCCAGGGGCACCTGAGTGGCTCAGTCGGTTAAGCATCCGACTTCAGCTCGGGTCATAATCTCTCAGCTCCTGAGTTCCAGCCCTGCATTGTCGAGCTCTGTGCTGACAGCTCAGAGCCTGGAGCCTGCTTCGGATTCTGTTCTCCCTCCTGTCTTTGCCCCTCTCCAGCTCGTGTGCGATCTCTCCCTCTCTCTCTCTCTCTATCAATATTAACTTTGTTTTCCATATTGAGTCTATTTAAATCCATTGTTTTTAATGGCCGATTTATATACGATTAGATAGATAGGATTTTGTTAACTAATGATTGTCACTTTATTTTTTTTTAATGTTTTATTTATTTCTAGGAGAGAGAGAGAGAGCGTGAGTAGGGGAGGGTCAGAGAGAGAGGGAGTCACAGACTGAAACAGCCTCCAGGCTCTGAGCTGGCTCCAGAGCCCGACGCGGGGCTCGAACCCACGAACCGCGAGATCATGACCTATGCGAAAGTCGGACGCTCAACCGACTAAGCCACCCGGGCGCCCCTGATTGTCACTTTAAAGGAAAGCATTCCCAGTAACGTTGGGAGTGAGGGAGGGCGGGGTGAACGGAAAATTGTTAATGCCTAAGAATGACAAATACTTACTTTATTTAGTTCCAAATAACCTCACATCAGAAGCCTACAAAGTTGAGAAACTGGTATTTCCCAAACAGGCCAAATCAATTGTTTAACCACTAGGGGCGTGTGAAGAAAAATTTCAAAAGGACAAATAAAAGTTGTAGTGTATTGATTTAACCCTGTTATTAAATCCAAGAACTTGGTTTGTATGTTATTCCCAAAATTCCCGAGTGTGGTTTGAATGAAGAAATACAGCTCCACAGTACGAGGCTTTCAGTAAGCGTATACCATAAGCTTCAGAATGAGTGTGTACTGGTAAAATTGGGGGATGATCTCATCCAAACTGCTTAATTTACAAAAGAGGAAACCGAAACTTAGAGAATTTGCGCAGAGTCACTCAGCAAGCCCATGGCAGAACAAGAACTAAGTAGCCTACATGCTGCATCACTTCTACACTGTTTTGATTGTATAAACATTTTCCGTTCTTCTTCATTTCCTGTGTCGCCTTCCCTCCCCCTCACCAATTTAGGAAAAAGAGAAATTTGCATGACTGCTGGAAGTAAGAAAGACAAACTATTTCCACCAATCATTCTTTAAATGGATGAATGTAAATCTAACCCAGCCTCTCCTGGAGCAATTTTAGTTCCCCTCTAGTAATGAACAAAACTGCAAAAACAAAAACAAAACTGGAGTGTCTGTAAGGATTCTGGATCTTTTAGAAAATCCTTGGAACACAAAAGGATTGTTAACTTGGGAGCCCATTTCTTCTCCGGTACTTTTGGGCAGTCAAAAAAAGTTAACCCCCGCAGGGTGTTTTTTTGGTTACATCTCAGAACATTTGACAGCTTTCTAAGTGGGCTCTACCCAGTGGCTTGATTCTTGGCTTTACACAGGTTCTGAGGACAGGGCAAGAGCCTCCATCTTGGTTTCTCAGCATCACGTGAATGAAACAGAAAGCTCTATTTTTCCCCTACTGTAAATTTGGGCAGAATGCCGAAATTAAACTTGACTAAATTATCACATAAAAGTTTAGGTATGTGATAATTAAATACAAATTGTACCTGTTAAGATTGATTGAGAGGGCTGAAATGAGAGGAATTTGATACCAGAGATTGGGTCAAAGACATTTTTGCCACAGCTGATTTTTCAAATTGTGCATTTTCCCCCCTCACTGTTGACACTGAGAGCAGACCTTCGATGTCACAAGTAAATTTTTGAGGTATTTGTCTTTATGTACAATAATTATCTGAGTTAAAATCTATACATACTTGTTTTTTTACTTTTTATTTTGATAACTTAAAAATACTCAGGGGCGCCTACCTGGCTCAGTCTGTGGAACATCTGACTTTTGTCTTGATCCCAGGGAGAGTGAATTTGAGCCTCACGTTGGGTGTAGAGATTACTTAAAAATAAAATCTTTGAAAATACATAAATAAAATATTCAGTGGGAAAAAAAATTCTGTGAAGCCAGAGTAGGAACTATGCAGTAAAATGCCCAAAGCTGTATTTCAATTTTCTGAGTTTGTTTGGCTGCTCTTAACCTTAAGCCTGCTTTGATATTTTATATACCTGTGTCTTCAAGAGAACTGAATATTACAAAACATCAAAGACATTTATTTAGGCAAAGAGAGATTACCATTTTTATACATTTGTCATGTTTCTTAGAAGTTATCTACCTACAAGAATATACCATTAAACGCACATATTTAATTTAGTTTTCTTTATTTTTTATGGACGTGCAAATGCTGTCCTAGGACTATTCCCATTCTGGCTGTAGTCATTTCATTCAGTTGAATTACATAATTCAAAAATATGTTGCTTAGTAGGTTGCTTCTCACTTAAGCATTTTGAAATTACAATATAATGTAATTTGTGGTCTGAGAACATACAGAACAGTAAGTATAAAATCACTTACTGACATTTTTTTCTTTGTATCTACTATTTACTGCTACCTACACCACCCAACAAAATTACTGCCTTTTGATTAAAATGTATATGTGTGATGTCTAAAATACTTGGTGATACGATTTGCTGAATTCTAATTCTCTTTTACACTATGTACATAACTATCAAAATGTGAAAGTAAATAATTACAGGTAACACATTTTATTTTACTATGGAAAATATTTACAAAAACTTCCTTAAAGTAACTTCTACATTTTATTCGCGAGATGCAGCTGTGGTTAGGCTCCTGCCCATCCGTCCCCTTAAGTTCTGATAGAGACCAATGCAATTCATTTGCATTGACTTTCTATTGTAGAGCTTTGGAACCAAGGGAAGGATCCAAACATAGCTTCATTTTATCCAATCAGAAGAGCCGCTTCGTGCTAACCTCTGATTCGTCCATTCCTCTTTGCATTCATCCAATCATCAGGCCACTTTAACAGCCAATCAGAGGCCTAAGTACCCACCAATCCGGGAGCGGGTCCGAAGCACGGCCTTTGTGTCGGGGATGTCAGCGCGTCGGCGAAAGCTCCCGCCAATAGAAAAAGTCGTTGGTGTATGCAAATGAGGTCCCTATGACGCAGAGACGCAGCGTGAAGCGTGGGTATAAGTACGGAGGCCAAGGGGGGGTTTGGAGCACAGAGCGGTTTGGTGGTTCGTTGGAGGGTCCTCTTTTCTTTGCTCGGCGACTGCGGCTCTTCATTGGGCAGCAGGAGCGGCGTGGCGATCGAAGAAGCGGCCTAAGACTTCGTCCCTGGGTAAGTGTTGGCGGATTTACTTGTCGTCCGAGGCCCCGTCGGCCGTTGATGCCGCGGGCCGCAGCCGTTGGGAGCGGAGCGCTGGCCCGTGCGGGCCACCCGGGCCGCTGGTGTCGGGTATGGGGCCGGGAGGTTTTCCCTTGGGGCTTCGTTCCGGAACCGCGTCTCCGCCTCTTCCCCGGTGGTGATTCAGAGGTCCCGATGCCGGGTTCCGGGCAAGCAGGGCCTCCGCCCGTCGAGGAGGGGAAGTGACTCCTCCCCGCGCTCCCCCTCCCGGGGGAGGCCGCCGCCGCTTCTCGCAGCCTGAGTCATTAGGGGAGGGGGAGGAGGCGGCGGTGGCGGCCCCGGGCCATCTGCCGCGGCGCAGAGGCGGGAGGGCAGGGGCGCCGAGCCCGTCCCGCCCTCCGCCCCCGGGAGGCTAGCGCCGCGGCCCGGAGTCACGGGTGTCTTCTTTAGGTAAAAGAAAATGGCCCGAACCAAGCAGACTGCTCGTAAATCTACGGGTGGGAAAGCGCCCCGCAAGCAGCTGGCCACTAAAGCCGCCAGGAAAAGCGCTCCCTCTACCGGCGGGGTGAAAAAACCTCATCGCTACAGGTAGGCGAGGCGCAAGGAAAACAATGACCGGGGGGGCGCGCGGCCCCGAGCGGGAGCGTTGTCGGTTCCCGGGGGTCCGCTGACACTCTCCTGCCCGCTGCAGGCCCGGGACCGTTGCCCTTCGAGAGATCCGTCGTTACCAGAAATCGACTGAGCTGCTGATCCGGAAGCTGCCTTTCCAGCGGCTGGTGAGGGAGATCGCCCAGGATTTCAAAACCGATCTGAGGTTTCAGAGTGCCGCCATTGGCGCGCTGCAGGTAAGCCGAGCGCGGCTGGAGCAGGGTCGGAGGGCTTCGTGGCCTCTCGTCCTCGGAGAGAGTTTAATGGTGTGGCTCTTGTCCTCCACAGGAGGCCAGTGAAGCGTACCTGGTGGGTTTATTTGAAGATACTAATCTGTGTGCCATCCACGCTAAGAGAGTCACCATCATGCCCAAAGACATCCAGTTGGCTCGCCGGATACGGGGAGAGAGAGCTTAAGTGAAGGCCGTTTTTATGGTGTTTTGTAGTAAATTCTGTAAAATACTTTGGTTTAATTTGTGACTTTTTTTGTAAGAAATTGTTTATAATACGTTGCATTTGTACTTAAGTCATTCCATCTTTCACTCAGGATGAATGCGAAAAGTGACTGTTCACAGACCTCAGTGATGTGAGCACTGTTGCTCAGGAGTGACAAGTTGCTAATATGCAGAAGGGATGGGTGATATTTCTTGCTTCTCATGATGCATGTTTCTGTATGTTAATGACTTGTTGGGTAGCTATTAAGGTACTAGAATTGATAAATGTGTACAGGGTCCTTTTGCAATAAAACTGGTTATGACTTGATCCAAGTGTTTAACAATTGGGGCTGTTAAGTCTGACCATACATCACTGTGATAGAATGTGGGCTTTTTCAAGGGTGAAGATACAAGTCTTAACCACAGTGTAACTTACAGTTTCCTTAAAAAAAAAAAAAAAAGTAAAAACTGGCAGCTATAGAATACACTATGTGCATTTATAATAGCTATTTTATATATTGTAGTGTCAACATTTTTAAATTAAATGTTTTACATTCACATGTGGTGGGGAGTCTTGTCATTAAGGTGTGTGTAATTTAAAGTCCAGTTGGTTTTCTCCTGACTAGACTGCACTTGTTTTCATGAGAGTAAACTGCTTTGCAAATTATACCTTGCATAAGTCCTCATTCTACCACATGTTAACTAATCCTCTAGCTGATTAATGCAAACACTAAGGGGGGGGTTTATTTATAAGGGCTCTAGAATATAATACAAGTTATTCACACCAGCATCATCTGTTACTAATCTATACTAGTTAGTGCAGCTTTTCTTTGTGTTGTGGTTGGTCTCATAACTAGGTTGAGTTTCTCTCTACGAAGAGGAAACCATGCTGAAGTTCTTTTCCTCGTGGAGTTTGTATTATAATAACCCTTAAAGTAAACTTGCTGTAGGAGAGGGGCACACAACTCCAGCTTCTTGAACCTCTGCTAGTTAAGGTGGTGTTGGTTAGGTTACATCTGATAACATGGTCCTGGGAAAATCACTTTCTAGAGATGGCCTTCTAAGTGGTTTTAAAAATTAATCTTCTATTGAAGTCTTTAGGTCAATTATGTATGTTGACTAAATTTACAAATAAACTTGTTTACTCAACTAAGTGTCAAAAACCTACATTGAATATACAAAGAAACATATCCATAATCTAGGTTCTTTGTATCCTGAAGTTTGAGCTTGGTTTGTATCTTGTTTTGCTTGGTAGAGAAAGGAACCGATTGTATGCAGAAATAATTAGAACTTCTTTATAGAGGTTATTTTAGCACAAGTACACCTTGGTCTAATCCACTTTTTCAGTATGAAGCTAGTTTAATTGACCAGTAGATGGTCCACTGTATGCCTATTAGTATCTAGATCTAGTCCGCAAGACCATGGGCACAAGAGTCACTGGTCATGAGACCAGCATTTTGTGTATTTGACTAGTAGCTATAGAAAGATAGTTGTGCCCTGATAAAGTAGCTTTTTTAAGTTTGGGTTCATTTCAAATTCAAGGGGCTTAGGAAGAGAGGCAAGGTAGGATATATAGGCTCGATTCTTAGCAGCTTAAGGAGTCTTCTGAGACCCTGAAGGTGGAAAAGTGGAGTCCAATAAGGGTTCTGGAACAGTGACTTACCAATTCTCATCATCTAGTGTTTCTGAAGGACACTGCAATCTTGGATGTGGGGCTGTGCTGTGGGGCATCGGAGTACTAGACCTCACCCTGGTGCGGTCCGTTTGTTTACCAGTCGTGATAATCCAAGCGGGGTGTAACTTGAACCTTCTCCCCCAGTACAACTTTCTTACATCCTCGTGTAGAGGTTTGTGGGTTTTATTGGGCGGCTTGGAATCTGCTGCTTTAAATAGTGCAGCTTGTGCTTCCACACTGCATGAGCCTACTTAACCCAGAAGGCAAAAATATCTTTTGGTTCTAGGAAGCTGCCCACACAGGATAACCCTGGGTTTAGATAATGGAAAATCTGTAAGGAGAAAAGCAAAAGCTGGAGCTGATGGAGGTATCCTGTGCCCTTGATGGATGAGACAAAAATAAAAGTTTTTTTTGAAGTTGAGACTATCTCATCTTGTTAATGGTCTTCATTTGAATTGACAAAACCTATTTCACAAATGGAACTTTTTGTGGGTAAATGCCTGGAAAGTTGCCTCCTGACTTACCTGGGGGTGGAGGGGAGTACCTTGAGAAAGGACAGGCAGACCTCTGTTTTGAAAGGTGTCACAATTTGCTCAAGACTGCCAATTTATGCCTGTTGAGCCTGTGTATTGGTGCATTTCTTGATTAGGCCGGGCCAGTCTGGCTATCAGGAGATTTTGAACCGAGCTATTTATTGCCCTTGTCCTGAAGCCCTTAGTCTGGCCAAAGCCAGGTCTACCCTGGTGAGGTGGCCGCCGTTGCTCTTTCTGTGCCCGCTTCTCCTCTCTCCCCCTTTTCCCCTGCTAGGCTAATAGGAACTGTGGACCTGTGGGCTCGTGTTTCTGAGTCTGGCATAATCCCTGCTTCATCCCTAATCCGGTATGTGTGTAAAACCAGATGATTTAGACAACACCTAGAAATTACATCCTATTGGCAAAATTTAAGGTGGTAGGAAAACAGGCAAGCACTTCAAACCTGGCTTATGGTTTCTTCATTTGCTTTTTGAGAGTGTGCAAGTGGCTGAGGGACAGAGAGGAGGAGAGGGAATCTCAACCAGGCTCTGTACTGTTAGCCAACGGACTCCCACCCTCGACTGTGAGATCGTGACCTGAGCCAAAATCAAGCTGGATGGATGTTAAGTCACTGTGCCACCCAGGCACCCCCAAACCCGGCTTATTTACGGACATTGCCCTTCTACGAATAGCTAACTGGGTCTTCATCACACCTCATTCAGCCAGAAGGAAGAACAGATCTGGGAGAGGCCAGCAATGGCCACCCCATACCCCTTGCCAGGCCTTCCCCAGCCAGGGAGGCTCAGAGTGTAGGGAAACCAGCTCTGAGCTGACTGGCTGGACTGGAAATTTACTCTTTTCCACTCAGTTCTTTTCCTCAGTCATTCCTCTGCTTTCTCCCCTGGGGCTGCCCCTGGCTGGCTCCTTGCAAGCACAGCCTCTTGCCCGGTGTTGGGCATTGGGGCTGGGGCCTGTGCAGCGGGTGGAAAGCAGGCCCCCTTCTGGATCACTTTCAGGTAAGGTAGCAGAGGGTAGACAGTCCGGTCTGCCAATGGGTCAGCAAGAAACTCAGGCTCGCCCTCCAGTTCGCACAGGACGGGCCCAGCCTGTGCTTGGGAGCAACAGCAGAGGAGGCCAGATTGCAGAACGTCAGTCCCCCCCCCCCCCCCCGCAACGCCACGGGGAAGGGTGAGGTGTGGTTTTCACCACACCCATCTGCAGCTGTCATCTCACTGGAGGTGCTGTGGTCCCCTGGGCATGAGAACCTTGAGCCCCCACCCTGAGCCTCTGGTCCCCACCCCTGCCTCCCTGTCCCTTGGGTCGGGTTGGGAGCACTTCATCGTCCCCTCACTGTGGCGATCACAACCTGCTTCCCTCAGCCTGACCCCAGACACTGTTAGAAGAACACAGCGGAGCTGGCTGGGCTGTGCCTGGGCCCCACGGCCTCTTCCCCCCTCAGCCCAATGGTGGTCCCACCTGCCCCCTGCGGACATCCTCATGGGTGGCTGGCTGGCTGGGCGTGATTTTGGTCAGCAACTTGAGCGCAAACAGCTGGCCAAGCTGCCTTCCTGAGGCCAAGGCCAGGGGAAGGAAGGGCGGCCCAGGCCCCTGCCCAGGCTGCTAACCCAAGTCCCGCCAGCACCCCCAGGGAGAAGGCTAAAAAATGCCCCCTTGGGCCAGATGGCTGGCCTTCTGGCTCCCTGACCCCTTGGTCAGCACATGTGGTGAATGAGTGAGGTTGTAGATTGAGGTGGATGCAGCGGGGACAGCTCAGAGTGTATACAGAAGAGGGCTGTGCTGCGAGGTGGAGCCGGAGCCTGGTGTCCTCCCCGCCGGGCTGCCTGCTCTGGGTGGCTCTGTTCATTGCCCCTGACAGTGAGGGATCCCACCCGGATACCACCATTGTAACCAGCAGAATCCTGGGACTTATGCGTGATGTGCCCCCTGCCTGAGCATCATGGCCGCTGTAGGGCAGGGGCCAGGCCTGTGCGTCAGGCACACCCAGGAGAAGCACGTAGCTTTCTGCCTCCAGCAGAGGACCCTCCTCCACCTCCATGGAGGAAGCTCAAGAGTTCTGCAGTCACTCTCACTACCAGGGAAGCAAGGGGAGGGGGCTTTGGGGAGGCTGTGGCCCCTTGGAGGGGCTGTAAGGCCGCACATGACTTGGAAAGGAAGGGTGCCAGGGACTGGTTGTCTCCAGCAGCTGCTGCCAACCCTAGTTCAGGAATATAGACAGTGGAACGGAGGGTGGGCAGTGCCCAGTGCCAGGTGCTAGAAGGGATGGCTGTGGGGCGTCTGGATGGCTCAGTTCATTAAGCAGTGGTCTTCGGCTCAGGTCATGATCTCACAGTTTGTGAGTTCAAGGCCCGTTCCAGGCTCTATGCGGACAGCCTTGGATCCTGTTTCCCTCTCTACCTCCTTCTCTCTCTCTCTCTGCCCCTCCCCCACTCACCCTTTTGCTCCCTCTCAAAAATAAACATTAAAAAAATAAAAAAGGCACCTGGGTGGCACAGTCGGTTAAGCATCAGATTCTTTTTGTTTGTTTATTTTTGAGACAGAGAGAAACAGAGTATGAGTGGGGGAAGGGCAGAGAGAGGAAGAGAGACAGAATTGGAAGCAGGCTCCAGGCTCTGAGGTCTTAGCACAGAGCCCGACGCAGGGCTCCGAACCCACGAACCGTGAGATCATGACCGGAGCTGAAGTTGGACACATAACCAGCTGAGCCACCCAAGCGCCCCAAGCATCAGATTCTCTATCTTGGCTCAGGCCATGATCTCAACTGTTCATGAGTTCAAGCCCCTACACTGATAGTGCAGAGCCTGCTTGGGATTCTGTCTCTCTTTCTCTCTGACCCTTCTCCGCTTGTGCTCTCTCTCTCTGTCTCCAACTTAAAAATTAAAAAAAAAAAAAAAAATTATAAGAGGGGAACCTGTGTGGCTCACTTGGTTAAGCGTCCAAGTTTGGCTCAGGTTATGATCTCATGGTTCATGGGTTCGAGCCCTGCATGGGGCTCTGTGCTGACAGCTAGCTCAGAGCCTGGAGACTGCTTCAGATTTTGTGTCTCCCTCTCTCTCTGACCCTCCCCTGCTCACGCTGTCTCTCTCTCTCAGAAATAAATAAAACATTAGAAAAATTAAAAAAATAAAAGACAGAGAGACGCCTGGTGCCTTAAACCGTCCCCTGCATCTTGTGACTCTGGATTTCTCCCTGGCCCTTGGCACGATGGCCATCAGCCTAGAGGGCAGGAATTTCAGGGACATGGAGGCGGTGCCAAATAAAGATAAGGCCTAGAGCTGGCCCCTCTTAGCAGGAGCATCTGAGGCCAGGGAGGGACACGAAGCTCCTGGTGCTCTGAAGGAAAGGCCTGAGACTTGCTTGCATTTGGAGTTGTGCCTGGCACACAGCAGAAGCTCCAGACGTGTGAGCTGACCAGCTGGGATGGCCTTGGCGGCCCCACAGCACAGCTGGCTGGATCTGCTGCTGGCATGGGTGACAAAGAATCAGCCCAAGTCCTGAGAGCTTTGGTTACTGGCCTGGCTTCCAAACTGGGAGTGTTCCATGTAGAAACTGGGGCTCCCGTGGTCTAGGAGAGCAGCCAGTCCTCCGTCCCTTATTAGCATCTGAGCTTTGTGTTGTCGTCACACTCCAGTTAGCAGAAGCTATCGCAGGTCAGGATGCTGGTGGGGACAGGATGGTGACTGAGAACACAGGCTCAGGGTCAGATAGGTTCAAGGCCCAGCTCTCCCATTTGGATGAGTTCCCGAGCCCATCTGCGCCTCCCTAGCTGTAAAACGGGAATAAAAACAGTTATCTAATAGGCTTGAAAGGATTTAATGACATAATCTGTGCAAAGCCTGGTGACTAAAAATATGTGACAACAGAAGTAAAGGGCACTGACCAATCCGAACACAGATGGTAGTAAACAACCAGTGCTGCCCTGTGAGCTGAGTACAGCCCTGATATCAGGGCTTACCACAAGCTCGATATTAGTATTATCAATATTACAGAAGCTGCTCTCATTAATATTACAGCAGGGCAAAGGGGGTCCAAATAAAAAGATAGGTTAGCCATCTGGGAACAACCACAAAGAGAAACTCCCAGAATGAGTGAGAGGGTGGCCATCTGCTGAGAGCAAACATTTTCAGAGAAGGGATCTGTAGATATTAGCATGAGGGGTGGACCCAAATCCCATCAGGGTCCTGGCTGTGACTGCAGAGAAGTCAGAGCTGCGCGAGCTGGAGACCTCAATTGCCTGAAGAAAAACCAAGTCTAATTTTCTTTTTTAAACATTAACTTTGGGGGCACCTGGGTGGCTTGGTCAGTTGAGCGTCTGACTTTGGCTCAGGTCATAATCTCACGGTTTGTGGGTTCGAGCCCTGCATCGGGCTCTGTGCTGATAGCTCAGAGCCTGGAGCCTGCTTCAGATTTTGTGTCTCCCTCTCTCTGCCCCTGGTTGGCTTGTGTTCTTTCTCTGTCTTTCAAAAATAAATAAATGTATATTTTTTAAAGTTTGTTTGTTTTTGAGAGAGAGAGAGACACACACAGAGCATGAGCATGGGAAGGGGCAGAGAGAGAGAGAGAGAGAATTCGAATCAGGCTCTAGGCTCTGAGCTGTCAGCACAGAGCCCGATGCGGGGCTCGAACCCACAAACCGTGAGATCGTGACCTGAGCTGAAGTCGGAAGCTCAACCGACAGAGCCACCCAGGCTCCCTGAAAAACCAAGTCTAGCAGGAAGGACCCAAAGGCAAAGAAGAGCCCGGGGATAGACACAGACTCTGGTAGGGAAGAGCCGTCTCTAGAGTGCCTGTCTTCAGTCAGGAGCCAGGTGTCACTATGGCCTGGAC
This sequence comes from Hyaena hyaena, assembly GCF_003009895.1. Classification (NCBI taxonomy): domain Eukaryota; kingdom Metazoa; phylum Chordata; class Mammalia; order Carnivora; family Hyaenidae; genus Hyaena; species Hyaena hyaena. Next base: position 1,080,260 of record NW_024080653.1, on the reverse strand, counting down.
AAATGTGTGTGTCAGCAGCTTCTACGCCTGCCGCAGCCACTGGGTATCTGGCTGGCACTGAGGTATTTCCATCACTGCAGTGGGTATCGCTGGCAATTCTGTCATGATACCTCAGTCCCATGTGACAGCTGGCTCTGGCTGTGCTGATACTAGTGAGAGTTTCGGCCAGTAGAGCAGAGGACAGACCATTAGAGTGCCCCTCCCCCCATCCCCACAATCCTGTGACATCTGGCCAGGAAAGTGGGAGGGAGGGTCAAAGGTCAGACGCAGACTTCTCCAGAACAAATTTCAGTGTAACCTGCTAGATGAGATTCAAAAACACATCTTCTAAATAAAATCAATATTTCAGAGTTCCTCAGGGAACAAACAGGAGCGCTTGCCCTTAGATCAAATCCAGGTTCTCAAAGAACAATTGAAACAATACGAAGGACGAATATAGGGCAAATGGATGTGTTTTCAATCAAAATGAAACAATGGAAATAAAAACAAGGGTGTAGACCTGGCAGGCACTGGAATCTCTCCTCTCTCTCCTTATTTAGAAAGCTCTTTTCTCCTCCGACAGAGCACTTAGCCAGAGGGGGCCGGATTGTGTCTGCCTCCCACCCAGAGCATGAGAGCCTGTTTTATCTGGCCAATTGCACAAGGGAGAGTAGACCGATGTGTGCTGAATTAATGGCTGACTGATAATAACAGCAAATATTTATCCTGTGCTTACAAGGGCCAGGTGCTAGGCTGGGCACTTTATGAAGATGATCTCAGTCAGTTCCTTTTATAACAGTTTATTGGGAGGAATCACTAGCCCCATTGTACAGATGAGAAACTGAGGCTCAGGTGGGTAGAGCATCACAGAGAAGGGGCTGCCTCGTCCCACACTCTGAGAGTGGTGCGTTGTTGAGAGGCATGGTTTATGGGTTTAATCCCATTTCAACCAGCCCCAAAGGCCACTCTTTGTCTTGTGTTTTGTTTTGCCTGCACTAAAAAATGCTTTACTGAGGAGTGCTCAAAGGGAGCTGGCCCTCAGTTGGGATTTGGGATCCTTTTATTTCCCAAGGTTTTTTTTTTTTTTTTTTTTTGGAGAGCGAGCGAGCATGAGCAGGGGAGAGACAGAAACTTCAGCAGGCTCCACACATGGAGCCTACTTCTTTATTTAAGCAATTATTTAATTATTTATTTGAATAATCTTTATGCCCAACATGGGCTCAATCCTATGACCCTGGGATCACGACCTGAGCCTAAATAAAGACACGCTCAATTGACTAAGCCACCTGGGTGCCCCTCAAGGTTTTTTTGTTTTTTTTTTTTTAAATAGCTTTTAGTGAGGGGAGCCTGGCTGGCTCAGTCAGAACACTGGACTCTTGATCTCAGGATCCTGAGTTCGAGCCCCATGTTGGGTGTAGAGTTACTTAAATAAATAAACTTAGGGGTGCCTGGGTGGCTCAGTGGGTTAAGCGTCTGACTTCAACTCAGGTCAGGATCTCACAGTTCATTAGTTCGAGCCCTGCGACGGGCTCTTTGCTGACAGCTCAGAGCCTGGAACCTGCTTTGGATTCTGTTTCCCTCTCTCTGCTCCTCCCCTGCTCAGGCTCTGCCTCTCTCTCTCAAAAATAAACATTAAAAAAATAAACTTAAACCCAGCTTTAGTGAGATATATTACACATATCATATAATTCACCAATTCAAAGTATAAAATTCAGTGGTTTTAGGATATTTGAAGATATGAGCAACCAGGACCCCGGGCAATTTTAGAACACTTTCCTCGCCACAAAGAGAACTCAATACCCTTGGTTATCATTCTCTATCCCCTCCATTTCCCTCAGCCCTAAGCAACGGTGAATCTCCTAGTTCTGTCCCTGCAGATTTACCTATTCTGAACACGTTGGGTATATTGAATCATACAATTTGCGGTCTTCTGGGACAAGTTTCCTTCATTTACCATGTGTTCAAGGCTCAACCACGTAGTTTCATACTATGCATCAGCCCTTCACTCTTTTTATTATGCCTGAATAAAATTGTTATGGACGTGCCATGTTCCCTTTGTCCATTTATCCTTTTGGGTTAACTTTTTTTTTTTAAGTTTATTTATTTTAATAATCTCTACACCCAGTGTGAGGCTTGCACTCATGACCCCGAGATCAAGAATCACATGCTTCTCCAACTGAGCCAGCCAGGTAACACCACCTTTTGGCTAATGTGAATAGTGCTACCATGAATATTAATGTAGAAGTTTTGGGTGGACCTATGTTGTTTTTTTTAAATGTTTATTTATTTTTGAAAGAGATGGGGGGAGGGGCAAAGGATCTGAAGCGGGCTCTACGCTAAAAGCCTTGAGCCCAATGCGGGGCTGGAACCCAGGAACCAAGAGATCATGACCTGAACCGAAGTCCAGAAGCTCAACTGACCGAACCACCCAGGCCCTCCTGGACCTACATTTTCAACTCTCTTGCATATATACTTAGGAGTGACATTCCTGGGTCACATGTTAACTCTTCCAGGGCATTTGGTGGAAATGCTTAACTATTTTACATTCCCATCAGAGACTGAGAGTTCTGATTTCCCCACATCCTCAGCAACATTTGCTATTGTCTTTCATTTTAGCCATAGTAATGGGGGTGAAATGGTACCTATTGTGCTTTTGCTTTGCATTTCCTTAATGCTAATGATGTTGAGCACCTTTTCTTGTGCTTATTGACCATTTGTAATCTTGGGGGGGAAATATCAGTTCAAGTGTTTTGCCTATTTTAAAGGTATTTGTCTTTTTTGAGTTGTAAGAGTTCTTTATGTATTCTTGATACAAGGCCTTGAAATATAGGATTTGCAAATATTTTTCTCTCATTCTATGGGTTGTCTTTTTACTTGCTTGATTGTGTCCTGTGTCCTTTGACGTACAAGATATTTTATTTTAATGAAGTACAACTTAATCTATTTTCCTTTTATTTCTTGTGCTTTTGGTATCATATCAAAAAAGCCTCCGCCTAAGCCAAGGTCACAAAGATTTACCCCTATGTTTATTTCTAGAAGTTTTCAGAGCTGCATTTGAAAATTTTTATTACAAAAAAAATTTTTTTAATTATATTTTAGAGAGAGAGCGGGCAAACGGGGGAGGGGGCAGAGGGAGAGAGACAATGTTATGCAGGCTCCGTGCTGAGCATGGAGGCTCCATCCCACGACCCTGGAATCAAAACCTGAGTGGAAATCAAGAGTTTGAGGCTCAATTGACTGAGCCACCCAGGTGCCCCCAGAGCTGCATTTTTTAAAAAACTGAAGTGTAAATAACAGTGTTAAATTAGTTTCAAGTGTACAGCATAATGATTCAATAGTTCTATACATTACTCTGGGCTCATCATGAGTACCAGAGATGCACCTTATTTTTTTATTTTTTAATGTTTTATTTACTTTTGAGAGAGAGAGGCAGCAGGAGCAAGGAAGGGACAGAGACAGAAGGAGACACAGTATCTGAAACAGGCTCCAGGCTCTGAGCTGTCAGCACAGAGCCCTCCCTACACGGGGCTTGAACCCACGAACCGTGAGATCATGCCCTGAGCGGAAGTCGGATGCTTAACCAACTGAGCCACCCAGACGCCCTCAGAGATGTATTTTAAATACAGTACTCCGCTCTCTGGGCACCCCCCACCCCCCAGCAGAGCCCAAGCTCTATCCCAGCCACAACTCTCCACAATGCCCCCACCCTAGTCCCAAACAGGCTGCTTACATTTCAGCATTTCTGCTTCACGGTTTCATATAGATGCAAATGCGGACAGGCGTCCAGGCAGGGACAGCTTGAAGGTTCAGGAAGCAGGCTGGTGAAAGAGGCGGTGAGTGTCACACGCTGGGTCCAAGGCTCAGGACTAAGGAAGCACCTGCTGGGGCCAACAGCCCCACCTACCTTGGCAGCTGCGGTAGGTCCTTCCAGGGGAGGCCGGGCCCCCCGCCGTCCACTGCCACCTTCAGCTTTAGCAGTTATGACAGCGGGGCCACTATAGAAAAGGAGCCTGTAGAAAGCGACTCCCTGGTCTCCACCAAACTTGGCTTTCCTCACCTCAATTTACGCATCGTGCCAGGCCACCCTCTCCGAGACCCAAAATCAGGATCTGGTGACCTCGCACAGCGGCAGAACCCTAGGACCTGGGAGAGCCCTTTGGGGAAATTCAGGTCCCCTGGATGCCACTCTGCCGCTCTGGCTGTGGGTGAATGGCCCGGCCGCTGTTGGCAGCACAGCAAGGGGCACCAGGGCCAGGGAAGGGCTGCTCAGACCTTCCAGTCCAGCCAATACCAGTCGAGCGGGCACCCGCCGGCCTTTTCCAGGGTCCGCCGCCTTCCGCGGTGGGGGTGTGGGGGGAGATCCCAGCCCGAGCGCCCAGCAGGTGGCCCGGGCCGCGCTGCGCCGCGGGGCGGGCCCGGCGCGGCGGGGGCGGGAGGAGGCCTGCGGTGGGGGCGGGGGGCGCGTGCAGGAATGCGCGCCGCCCCCGCGCGGCCCCGCCCCGGGCATCCCGCGCCGACCTGGCCTCGCTGCAGGGTGAGCATCATGGCCGCTTGGAGACAGCCCCAGGCCGGGGAGCTGCTGGCCCAGGCCCGCAGAGCGTTCCGGGAGGAGTTCGGGGCCGAGCCCGAGCTGGCGGTGTCGGCGCCGGGCCGCGTCAACCTGATCGGGGAGCACACGGACTACAACCAGGGCCTGGTGCTGCCCATGGTGAGGGGCCGGGCGGGGAGCCTCGAGCCTCCCCAGCGGCAGGGCAGGCCTTTGGCGCGCGGGGAGGTGCCTAGTCCCTGCGTGGGTGTCGGGCGGCCGCGCCGAACTTGAGCCGTCCTGCCCGGGGTTGGGGGGACGAGCACGTGGGAGAGACCCGGGGACGGGGTATTTCCCGCGTTGGAAGGGAGGAAGCGGGGGATCCGCGAGGAAGTAGGCTAGGAGGGGGGTGTGCCGGCGCCTCTTCACTCAAGCCCGCCCTCTGTGGACGTGATCTTCCCCATCACCCTGGGAGCCGCCTCAACTTGTGCGGCTCCAGTGTGGCTTGCGGGATGGGCGCGCTTCGGGCTTTGGCCTCTGGGGGCCCCAACCGCAGACCTGGGGCAACTAGCCTCAGAGCTCCTGGCCCAACCCGTTCAGGAAGAAACTGAGCCCAGAGAGGGCTAGTGATTTGCTTAGGGTCACACAGCTGGTTCTTGGTGGGGCTAGAGTCAGGCCTCTCAGCTCTCAGCCTGGGGCTCTTTCCGCCTGGCGCGGCTTGGCAAGTGAGTGGGTCCAGCCCACCGGAGACCGCCCCAACATGAGAAGGCATCAGTTGGAGCTCCTCTGATTTTCTTACCCTGCTAGGTGCCCCACAGCTGGGAGCCCACGTTCAGGGCAGAGTCCAAGTCCACACTTGTGCAGCACAGGCCCCGCCCTCGAGGACCCAAGGGCAGGACCCAAGCCCCCAGGGCCAGCTCAGCACTCAGGTTCTTCACTGAGACACCCTTCCCCTCCTCTCAACCCCCCCCCCCCCCACGAATTCCTTTCTTGTTGAGCCTCAAAAGGAATCTGCCTGGAACTTTTTATTCCTCAGAACTTTAGTATCAGAAAAGCCTCATCCGTGGGTGGGCTGGCAGAAGCGTTACATGCTCCCTGTCTCTCCTGCCAGGCGCTGGAGCTTGTGACTGTGCTGGTGGGCAGCCCCCGGGCAGACGGCCTGGTCTCCCTCCTGACCACCTCCGAAGATGCCGATGAACCCCGGCGGCTCCAGTTTCCGCTGCCCACAGCCCAGCGGTCATTGGAACCCGGGACCCCCCGCTGGGCCAACTATGTCAAGGGAGTGATTCAGCACTACCCAGGTAAGGGGACTAGGTCTGAGTCAAGTTCATGATAAGACTAGGATCACCACCTCTCCGCTGCAAAGTTCCTTAGCCGATCAAATCCACCATGGGGGTAACATACAGGCGGAGGGTACCCCTGTTTTACAGATGAGGAAACTGATACCCTGAGAGGTTCCGGAACTTGTCCTGAGCTGCCCGTTATATGATTAGCGGAGCCAGGATTCAAACCCCTAGCCTGTTGGCCTCCAGAGCCCTAAACCAGGAGGAGAGTTGGGAAGACTGTGTCCCAGGAACCTCAGGGTAGGAGGATGGAGACACAGCCCTGGGAGCAGCTATCAGGCAGCTGCCTCCCTTCGTAACAAAATACATGTCCTTGGTGGGCCCATCGTCCCAGAGGACGTCTTACCGTCACCCATTCTTTCCAGCTGCTCCCCTCCCTGGCTTCAGTGCGGTGGTGGTCAGCTCAGTGCCCCTGGGGGGCGGGCTGTCCAGCTCGGCGTCCCTGGAAGTGGCCACGTACACCTTCCTGCAGCAGCTCTGCCCAGGTACTTTCTAGACACCAGCACTCCCTCCCTGAGGTTTCCTTGTGGTCAGAGATTCTTCCTCTACTGTGGCTTCGGGAGGAGGGAGGGGAATCTCTCTGGAGTGTCGCTGGACCTCCCACTGCTCCCACACGCCCCCCCCCCACCCCCCACCCCCGGGCCAGCCAGCCACCTCACCTCCCCCTGTGCCGCAGACTCGGGGTCCATAGCTGCCCGGGCTCAGGTGTGTCAGCGGGCCGAGCACAGCTTCGCAGGGGTGCCCTGTGGCATCATGGACCAGCTCATCGCACTGCTGGGGCAGAAAGGCCACGCGCTGCTCATTGACTGCAGGTCAGGGGCTCCCCTTGTACCCTCCCGCCTCATCACGAGGAGTTTCTGGGTGGAGCGTGCCCACCGCCCGGTGTGGCAAGCAGACACTTGGGCTTGTCATCTCCCCACTCCAACTCCACGCCAGGTCCCTGGAGACAAGCCTGGTGCCGCTGTCAGAGCCCAAGCTGGCCGTACTCATCACCAATTCCAACGTCCGCCACTCACTGGGCTCCAGTGAGTACCCTCTGCGGCGGCGCCAGTGTGAAGAAGTGGCCCGGGCGCTGGGCAAGGAGAGCCTTCGAGAGGTGCAGCTGGAGGAGCTGGAGGGTGAGAGCTGGCTGGGCATCTTGTGGGGCGGCCAGGCCCTTGGTGTGCCCTTGATCATCCTGTGTATCCCGTCCTCTCCAGGGGCCTCTGCTATGCTCTGCCCACTCTCCCTAATCCTGCACACCTAGGGCTCCAACCTCAGCAGGCTGCTTGAAATCTTAACGTTGTTCTTTCTTATAGGAGGATTACGCTTTCTCTGTGGAAAATGTAGGAAAACACACAGGAAAATAGTGAGCTAGAGGGCCGCCACCCAGAAATAGCAGCCACTGCTAAAACCTCCAGTTTTTTCCTACATATGCATTTACAAAGTGTAGTACAGGCAATGCTGGCACTTGCTTTCTCTTTTACTAACATCTCAGACCCCTCTCCTGTGCCATTAGAGGCACATCGTCAGCAAGGCTTCTAAACTGCAGCATTGAGGTATATCATAACTTAATCATTTTCTGATAACCACATGTGACGCGGTGGTGAGAGTTTTCATACACGAGTCTCTCTCTTCTTAGAATTAGATTCTTAGGAGTAAGATTGCAGAGGCAAAAGATGCACATATTTTAAAGGTTCCTGATACGTACGGCCGGGAAGATAGGATATGTAATAGTTTGAGGGTCAGATAAGTACGACCTCACTCTGTCATACTGTGTGGATCAGATACTCTCATTACTCTCATCGTCTTAGATGAGGAATCTACAGTAAGTGGCTGTGCTGAGACTCGAACCAGGCATATTAGTCACCTATAACTCATACTCGCAGTCATGGGGCCAGGCTGCTGGCCTTGGGAGTTGTGCCCTCCCTGGCAGTGTGTGGGTACCCATTTGGGGGACTCTGGCCGGCTCTGTGGGACGGGCTTGACCTTCTCCTTGGTGAACTGTCACGTTCATGCCTGCCCCGCCTCCTCTGTGCAGGTGACCTTAGCGGAGGTGTTCACGCTTGAGCACTTTGGCCTTCCCTCCTCTCCACTGTATCCCTTCCCCACCACTGCTGGGGGTTGGGTGGGTGGGGTCTCCCCCACCTCGGGGACAGTGCTGCCCTCTGCCTTCTCCAGAGTCCTGTACCGAAGCCCTGCTTTCCCTCCTTCCTGTCCTCTGCCTGGCTCCTCCCCTTCTGCTTAGAAACGTGGCTGGTTTTCTTCCCTTCTAAAATTGAGTCATTTTCCTGTGCCCATCTTGGGAGAACTAATGCTTATGACCCCCATTTTCTTATCTCTATTCATTTCTCGGTCCTCTCAGTCGGCCTGCACTTTACCCCTGCCACTGGACACAGCAGCGCTCCTGGGCTCCCCCCCACGTTCCCGAGGCTTGCATTCCCTCCCCCTCAGCGGCCAGCGGCTCTCTCACAGTCGTTTGCCTGTGCACGCCTGCCCCTGGCTTTGTCCTCAGTGCACAGCACCAGCCACCATGGCTCCGCTGAGGACTCAGACACGAGCCTGCAGCCCTTTGCTTTCTCAGCTGGCTCCCCCCCCCCCCATTTCCACCTGCAGTCCTGGAGCCTGGACCCCCAAGAGAACTCATCTTCCCTTGTCCCCTATAGGCTTCTCCTGCTGAGCTCCCCTTATCTGTGATTTCCTCACCCTTTTCACTCCTGGTTGAAACCTCAGTTCCCTGTGTCCTCACTATCCCCCCCCTCTCTTGTCTCCAATCTCTGTCTCCCCTCCATTCCTCCTTCCCCCGCAGCATGCCCCTCACTGGTTTCTGCCCGGGTAACAGCTGCTATCTGGGTTGCTGTCCCCTCCCAGCTCGGGCCCTCTGCCCAGGGCAGTCACTTTTGTCCACAAGAGCTCAGCCCCAGCCCTGCCCTGCTCCAAACCCTGTGTGGCATCCAGAATGAAGGAGCAGAGTCCCCCGGTACCCTGGGCTGCCACTACCAACTCGGGTTGCTTTCCCCACCTGAGCGTTAGCCAGCAGGACAGCCTCTTCCTGGCGGGCCTGTGCCCTGCCTTTTGATCTTTGCCTGGGCTGTACCCCAACTCTGGAGCCCCAGCCCTTGGAGCCTCCCTTGACGCTTCAGCGTAAACGGCGGCAGGATTTCTTCTCTCTCTTGTGCTGCCGTGGACCCCTGAAGGCAGGACTGTGTCCCCCTCACCTTGGAAGCACCGAGTGTGGGGCTGCCCCTGTTTACTGAGCACCCACTGTGCACCCGGCACTCTGCTGGCATGGGGGCTCTACACGTGTCTGCCCCCTCCGTGACTAGGGGTCCCATTGTATAGTGGAGAGAAGGCTCCAAACTTTAGTCACCAATGCAAAGTTCTGCTTACAGCTTTGTCAGAACCCAGTCTACGACTGGAGGCTCCTCCTCCCCACCCCTTCCACTTGCTTCCCAACCCAAGGCCACCACCCTGGTGACCCCACCCCTCCATCTGCAGGGGCCCAGAGGTGGTGGGTGGCAGGTCTGACCCCTTTCCCTTCCCAGCTGGCAGAGAGCTGGTGAGCAAGGAGGGTTTCCGGCGGGCACGACATGTCGTGGGTGAGATCCGGCGCACGGCCCAGGCAGCAGCTGCCCTGAGCCGCGGAGACTACAGAGCTTTCGGCCGCCTCATGGTAGAGAGTCACCACTCGCTCAGGTGAGGACCCCTGGGTGCCTGTATCTCCCAGGCAAAGGCTGTCCCCAGGGCAGGGTGGGGACCAGGCCTAGGCCCACCCTCTCCTGTATCCTCTCTGCAGGGACGACTATGAGGTGAGCTGTCCAGAGCTAGACCAGCTCGTGGAGGCCGCGCTGTCCGCACCTGGGGTTTACGGCAGCCGCATGACCGGTGGTGGCTTCGGTGGCTGCACCGTGACCCTGCTGGAGGCTGCCTCCGTTCCCCAGGCCATGCAGCACATACAGGTGGGTGGGTGCCAGTGCCTGGGGGCGGGAGGGATGGAGAAAGGGGTTCCCAGGGCCCTGCCGCGCTTAGACCCCACCTGCCTCTCCCACAGGAGCAGTATAGCGGTACCGCCACCTTCTACCTCTCTCAGGCGGCCGATGGTGCCAAGGTGCTGCACTGGTGAGGCGTTCCCCGGGATGGCACCCGGTGGGCATCGGGCCTGCCAGGCAGCACGTCACCAAGCTCCAGGTCTCTGGCGCCTCCTGCCCTCCGCATCTGGGTGCTCAATAAACTTGTGCCTCCCACCGCAATAACCCGCCTGCCTCTAGAGGTTGGCGTGTGCTTGGGGGTCAGAGAAGCGGGGGGTCAGAGCCGCTCCTCGGCTCTGCGCAGCCCTCCCCGGAAGAACAGACAGGGCCGAGCCGAGCGGCAGCATAATCGTTTATTAAGTGCAGAGCAAAGCTGGGTCCTCATCGTCTAGTCTTAGCTCTTTGGTTACATACAAACAGGTTTGGGCCTGGGGTGAGGGAGTAGCGGCCCAAAGGGCCATCTGAGACCTCTGCTCCCTTCCTGCCTCCAGAGGACGCCTGCCCTTCTGCTCTATAGTCAGTTGTGCTGGCCCTGTGACCAGCATGGGCATGTGCTGGAGCTTTGAGGGGTCCAAAGATGGAGTAGCTGAGGCAGAGCCAGGGAGAAGAGACAGGGTGGGGGTCCAGGTTCCAGGCACTGTCGGGTGGGGGTTGGGGCGGGGGGGGGCTCAGGTCTGGAAGAACTGTTGGTCCACCTGGGTACTGAGGGTTCCACTGGTGGTCAGTGTCCGGCTCACAAACTCCTGGGTCACATGTCGGGTGAGGGAGCCACTTGCTTCCAGACGTTGGGACCCCAGGGTCAGTCCATCTGCGGGGGAAAGAGCACTGAAGGACCCTGCCTGGGGCCCTGTCTCTCCTGCTCTGTTAGCCCTGTGCTCCCCCAGGAGAACAGGACCCCTTGCCCAGCAGCTCACCCAGGAAGAAAGGCTCCGTTGTGCTGGTGTGGGTGGTGGTGATGCTGCTATACTCGCCCGGCAGTTGGTGCTGTAAGAGGCCAGGGTGGCTGCCCAGTTGTGGGAAAGGGCCTGGCATGGGCAGATGAGCCAGTCAGGGATGGTGCCAGGGGATGATGTGGCCAGAGAAGGGGTAGGGGTGAAGAATGGGCAAGCCACCCTACCTCCGTCTTGGGACTCGATGGTGATGATACCCTCACGCTCTGGCCCATAGCCTTGGGTAGTCTTGGCCTGCACCTTGAACTTGTAGGGCACGTTCTCACTGAGGCCCGGCACTGTTAGCCGGCTCTCAGGGCTGTCGCCATCCACCAGGAACGTGGTGGCTGGCTCTGGGTGGGGGAGATGCCTTTAGCTTCTGTGGCTCCCTCTCCACCCCTCCCCTGGCCACCCCTGATGTGGGGGCGGGCAGCACCTCCTCCGTGGGCCATCTCACAGGTCACCAGGTAGCCGAGGATGTCCCCATCGGGCCTGCGTGGCCGCTCCCAGCTCAACTGCAGCGAGTCTGGGCTCAGGGCAGTAAACACCAGTGGGCCCGGGGCGCTGGGTGTGCTCAAAGTGAAGGTGGAGCCTGGGAGCAGCAGAGCAAGAGCGTCAGTGTGTGGGTGACTCGGGGACATCATGGGGGCAGCCATGGAGGGAGGAGTCAACTCACCTGGCAGGGGGCAGAGTGGGCTCTGGGGGTGCACCTGCGACTCGATGGTGATGACACCCTCGCGCTCTGGGCCCCAGCCTTCCTGGCTCTGGGCCCGCACACGGAACACATAGGAATGGTTGGGCAGAAGGTCTTCCACCACCACCGAAGTCTGGCTGGGGCTGGGGATGTGGAGCCGATGCAGCTCCCCTGGGGAGGGCAGACAGCCAGACGGTGTCATTCCTGGCTCTGGCCTGATCCCACCCCTTCCCTAGGCTGCCACTGATCATCACTCACCCAGGATCAGCTGTGGTTTGGGTACCACCGGTGGGGATCAGCCTGGTATGGTGTGGCTGGTTGTTTAGGTTGTACACTACACAAGGATGAGTGGAGCCTAAAATCCCACCTACGTTCTGTTTATGGGCCCAGGTCACACTGCTGGGAGTTTGTCTTTCCAGGGAAGCCCTGCTTCCCAGTTCCCACAAATGCATCTCGCAGGCCCGTCCCCCTGCGTCAGTGAAGCCTTGTTAGGCAAAGCCTGGCAGAGGGACCGACCTGGAGAGGGGCCCAGGGAGCTGAATGAGAACTCAGAGGAGAGGAGGCAGTGACGGGCAGTGAGGAGCATGGAAGTGAGACCCTCTCAGGAAGTCTGGTGGGGATCATTAGTGTTGAAGGGACTTGGGGGGATTCCTGTGCGGCCCCGGGTGCCCCGGCCCTGCAAGCCCACCGCCCGCCAGCAGCGGCGCCTCACCGCCGTTCAGCAGCTGGTACTCCACACTGTAGCCCTGCAGCGCCTGCTCACACTGCGGCTCCTGCCAGCTCACTTTCAGGGACGTGGGTCCCAGGGCTGAGAACACCAGACGAGTGGGGGTGTTGGGCACACCTGCAGCCAAGCGCGAGCCTGAAGACCGGAGGCCACAGTCAGTGTGTGGCAGGAACCCTCCCTCTGACCTCCCGCAGCTGTCCCATCTCTGCTGACTGCCGGCCTGGCCCCTCCTCTCCCCCAGCCCGTCATCCCCGGAAGGGCAGAGGCTGTGTTAGGCATCGGCACTGATGGAGATGGAATGGAGGGTGAGGTGCTGGGCTTGGGCAGTGGCTGCGATGAACAGATGGGTGACAGATGGAGCAGGACAGCTGCGGAGGCACAAGACGGCCACCCCTGTACTACCTTGTCCCCGAAAGGGCGCTGCTGGCTGCCCAGCCAGGATTATAGTGTCCCGTGAGTCCCCAGAGGGAGGGAACACTTTCATCTGAGCCCGACTCAGGGACCCGAGGGCCCAGGACAGCGGAAGCCTGCTCCTCCCCTCTTCCCAGATGGGAGGGAGGCCTACGGCGGGACAGAACGAGAGTGAGGGCAGAAAGTGTGTCGGAGGGTGGGCAGCGGGCCTCCCGGAGCTGAAAGAGAAGCAGGGACCGGGCTGGGGGCGGACACTCACTGTGGGAGGACAGGGAGGTGAGGGTGGAGTAGTCCCTGGGCAGCGTGGCAGAGTGGGAGTGCTCCGTGCGGGTCAGCGAGTGGTAGTCCCGCGTGAGGGTGGAGGATGTGCTCAGCACCCGGTGGGCCAGGTGTGGGCTCAGGTGGGTGCCGTAGGCGGCGTTGGCCACAGTCATCCTGTTCAAGGAGTTGGCGCTGCCTGGGAAGTCCATCCGCCCGTTCAACAGGTGCTCTGTGGAAGAAGAGCGGGGTCACTTGGGCAGGCCTGTGCCGGACCCAGAGCCCCATGACGCAGGCGGTGGCCCTGGGAATTCCTGGGATTACCTACCCTCTGGGGCAGCCTCGCTATAAAGAAAACCAGCCTGTTGGCCCCCCCGGGGAAGAAGCTCAGTGTCCCTGGCAGAGTCCAAGGGGCCACACAGGCTTCTGCAGCCCGTGTCTGTCAGCTCTGCGGGATGCCAGCGGGGACCCTGTGAGCACTGCTGACCCCCGATGGGAGACCTTCTGCCCTTGCAGTCGGCCTGGCCTGGGGGAGAGGGCAGATGCCTGCCCTAGAGTCCCTTGAGACTTTGAGGGAGTCTCCTCGGGCACTAGGGCCTGTCCCCCGGGCACAAGGGACTGCTGAAGTTGTAAGCTCCCGCGGGCAGTCCTGCTTTGAGGAGACGCGAATGCCTGCCCCCGGGGCTCCCTCGGCTCTGGGGGTCCGCCTCCGCACAGTAGCACCTCCCCAGGTTGGGCAGCCTGACCACGCGGGATCAGGCTGGCCCCTGGCTGGGTGCGGGGTCGGGGCGCCCCGGGCAAGCCCGTCACCTCCGGGGGGCCTGGGTGCGGCGTCGCGGGCCAGGCCACCGCCCTCCCCGCCCGCGCCCCCGTCCGCGCAGTCTTCCGGGGGGCCGCGGGGCGGCTCGCCGTCGGAGGAGCGCCCGCTGCTGGCCGACAGGCGCGGGATGAGCTCCGGGGACCGTCGCCACGTGACGCGCCGCAGGTCCAGCTCCTCCCCCAGCAGGGGCTCGAACTTCCAGCTGCCGCCTTGGGAACAACGAAGGGCCGCGTTGGCACCGCCGGCGGGCGCGGGCGGCTGCGGGGCGCGGCGGGGCGGAGGCCAGCGACGCGAGCCCGTCCTCGGCTCTCCGGAATCCAAGTGTGTCGGGGGCGCGGGGTGGTCGCCGAGCAGGCGACAGGCAGGACACTCAGCCCTCGAGGGCCGAAGAGGAGCCCATCCGTGTGAGCGAGGATAAGACCCCAGGGGGAGCCCTGGCTCTGTCACCACCTGTGAGGCCTCTTGCTCTGAGCCTCGGTTTCCCATCTGTATACGGGAGAGATCACACTCTCCCCTGCCTGCCTCCCAGGGACGGTTCCAGAAGCCGCAGAGTGTGTCACAGACAGTGTTAACAGCTGAGCTTTCTTTCTCTCATACCCTCCAAACCCCTGCGGCCCTTGGGCTTGGGTTCCTTAATTAAGTCCAGGCTCAGCTCTGTCAGGGCACGTAGGTATTCACGGGGGGCCTGAGGCTTAGGCAAGGATGGAAGAAAGCAGAAATCCCAGAGAATCTTCACTCGTGGCATTGTGTGATTGGCATCCTATTTTACAGATCAGAACACCGAGGCACAGAGAGGGTGAGCACTTCATCTGATGTCCCACAGCAGAGCCAGAGCTAAAACTGAGCACCAGGGAGTCTAGCCAAGGACCCTTGCACCACACTCCAGGGAACCAGGAGGGAGGAGGAGCGGGACCAGGCAGGGGCCACTGCCTCATCGACCCTGGGCAGGCAGCTGCTCTGAGCTCCTGCGTCATGTCTGCCTCCTCCCACGTAGCCTTGTCCCCAAATGTCCTGACTCTGTGGCACAGCCGGTGAGCCTTCCAGGAGCAAGGCTGTGTTTCTGCACGGTCCCACGTGCACGAGCCTGCACGACTCTGCGCCTGCTCCCAAGCAAGTCTCTGCCTGCGCTTATACGCAGATGTGTACACGACTGCATGTGGGCCACGTTGGCTTCGTCCCCTCTACCCAGTGCCAGTATGATGCCTGCCAAACACTAGGCTCTGCAGATACCATCTGGAGCTGAGGGGGACTTCTAGTCTTGATCTCTAGGCCCAGTGGTCATTGGCCCCTTCGCTTTCTCCGGACACCAGTGACAGCCCTACCTCCTGCCCAGGACTTCCGCTCCTGGATCCCAGACCCACTCACCAGTGTCGTCGGAGATGCTAGGCCTCTGGCTGCCAGCAGGGGAGCGCAGTACTTCATCGCTGTACATGAGGAAGTTCTCGTAGTCTTCCCCACACTGGGCGTCCACGATGGGGATGTCCGGGATGATGGGGACTGCAGGGGTGGGAGGGGTGAGCCAGGGACCCAGCCTCCTGCCCCCCCCCGTGCCCTGTGTTCCCCCTCCCACACTCACTGGACATGGGCCGCTTGGGCTGGGTGGCCAGGTTGATGATGGCCTCCCGCTCGGGCCCCCAGCCTGCCCCATTGCGCGCCTTCACCGTGTAGCGGTATGGCTGGGACTCCCGCAGGTTCTCAATGAGCAGCATCCGCCTCTTAGGACTGTCCACCAACACCTTCTTCATGGGCCCGATGGGTCCTGGGGCAGGGAGAGTGCCTCAGAGGGGTCCTTCTGGGTTCCTGCCTGGCCCAGCCCGGCCTCTGATGTGACAGCACTGCTGTGTGGCCTCTGAATCGCACAGAGGACGCAGGGGACGAGGCAGAGAGCAAGCAGCTATTGGAACTTCTATGTCGTGCCTTGCCCTGAGAACCTGGTGTGCTCGGTTTCAAAAAGGGTCACCAACTCTCCGAAGGGCTCATCCTTAAGTTGCAGGGCCAGGACTAGACTCAAGGTGGCCCACTGTCACCGCTACTGATCGGTAAACGCTCCTGTGTCCGGAGTGCCTCCACCTGAAACACGCTCCGACGGTGAAGGGGCCTGTGCCTCGATGTCCACACAACCAAACCGCAAGTGCTCGGTTGAGGAAGTGAAAGCAGAAGACGCCTAGACGTCCACCCCAGCTGCCCCGTGGTCACAGGAGCCAGGGCGGGAACAGAGGAGTGGGCTCAGGGAAGCTGCACCTCCGGGCAGAGCTAAGGGGAGGAGTGAAGGGGGTAGAGGAGGGCCAGCAGTGACAGGCGAGCAGAGGGCAGGCGGCTCTCTTCCAGTCACAACTAGAAGGGGAGACACACAGCCCTGGGAGAAAGGAGAAAGTGACCCCTGTTGCTCTGAGCAAGGACAGCACCTGAGCCCAGATGCCGCAAGAGGTGCCCTGCCATGCCAGAAGGCTTCTGGGAGACCAGTGAAGGCACAGAAGGATGGAGGCCAGAAAGGTCCCAGTTTCCAAAGAGGTCCAAAGGAAGGTTCTGGAAAATGATGCCCGATAAGCTTGATGTCTACCCCCAGCGAACAACTGTGGTCAAGAAGAATTGATTGGTGGAGGCCATCAGCCTGGGTGGTCTCTAGCTGCCAGGGTGGGGACTGTTCTCGGCCCACCCCTCACATCTCTATCAGCTAGTAGGAGCAGCAGAGAGGGGCCCCCACCAAAGTGCCGATGCCCTCGGCCAGGAGAGCCATCTAGCACATTCTAGGACACAGCGGAGACCTCAGCAGACTGAAGCCATGGCTGAAATCATCAGGGATGGACTCTGGACAGGGAACGTGTCACTCCTGGGATGAAAGGCAGGGTCAGAGACTTCCTCACAGTGGTCCATGGCCGACTAGGTGTTATAAACCCAGACCAGGCTAAAAGTGTGATGTAGCGGCTGAGGTTGCATGCCGCCTGCTTAGTGGGTAAAGAGCAATGAGCCTGACATGTAGAATAATCTCGCTGCCCTCTGCCCTTTGGGGCCATCCCGGGAGTCCAGAGCCTGACCCACGTTAAGGTCCATAGGTCAGATGGGGTGGTGAGCTCCGCATCCCTGGGACCGAGCAAACAGAAGTGAGGGCCCACGGGGAAAGTCCCTGCACCCAGGCAGGAGGTGGAACCGAATTCCCTCACTTCCTTATCTTGGCCATTGGCAAGGGATGCCCACCCTTCCCTCCCTTCCAGGACTGGGAAGAAACAACAGTGATGCCAGGCACTCCGGCCTTGGGCTGCCAGATAAAACGTTACATGAGCTGCACTAACAAAATTGTTTCTCTGAAATTCGAGGCATCCTCTATTTGCTAAACTCTACTTTGGCCCCACACGCACGGTGTGGAAATGAGCCGTGCTGGTTTGCTGTATGAGAAGGCATCTCGTGCCTTCCATCCCCACCTGCCCTGTGAGCTTCAGGGCTTGGTCCTGGGACGCAACCAGCCCAAACCTGACCACAAACCTGACGATGCCTCGGGCAGCCAGGCCTATGGGGCACATCCACCAACCGGGTTGATGTGACCTTTCTCTTGTTCTTTGCTCCCTCCCTTTCCTGCTGTCCCAGGGCCGGGAGAGGTCCATGTCCTTACGGTTGTCCTCGTTGACCAAGCCGTAGCAGACCTCGTAGGCTGTGATCTCTCCGTTGGTCTCAGCTGGCTCAGCCCAGCTCAGCTGGGTCACCGTGGAGGAGACGACATTGAAGGCCAGTCGCCCTGGCTCACTGGGTACTGGGGGAGGGGCGGTGTAGGAAGAAAGCTGTCAGCAGCAGCCGAGGGAGGGCAGGGTTCTGGGGGTGGGGGCGGGCAGAGCTGGGCACGGGGGCATCAGGGTAGTTCCGGGACAGACACGTGCTGAGGCCTTACCTTCCTGTTGGGTGCGGCAGGACACCAGGGAGCTGTAGGGACCCTCGCCCTGTGGTCCGTAGGCGCACACCTTCATCTCGTAGTCGCAGTATGGGTACAGGTTTGTGAGCTCCACCGAGGGCACCTTGCTGTCAAGCAGGTGGGCCTCGGACTCCGAGTCACCCTGGATCCAGTACTTCACCTGCTCCCGGGGGAGGAGCTGGTCAGTGGGGAGCGGCAAGTGCCAGAGCTGCTCACTGACCTCCTGCCCTCATTGTCCCCTTTGTACAGGTGAGACACGGAGGGGTTGGTGACCTGACAGGTTCACACAGCAGGGCTGGGGCAGGTGTCTCTGGGTGGGGGTGGGGGGGGAGATTCCAGGAAGGAGGCGGACAAATGTCTGAAAACTTCAGGGAGGGGCCTTCCCTCTTCCCAGGGCAGATGGGGGTTCCCTCTGTCCACTTGTGCTTGGCTCACTAGGGCCAAGCATGCCCTCCCTGCCCCCTTGGGGGCCCTCTGGGTCAGGTGACCCATCTCCCCAGTGGGTACCAGCCCTCCCTCATTGCCTCCCACCTTACCCTGTATCCTGTGGGCTTGCCAGGAGGGGGCAGCCAGTTGAAGTGGATCTTCCGGGACCCGGCGGCCTTGGCATTGGGGTTCTGTGGGGCACCCAGGTCACCATGGTGAGGCGGAAATGATGACAGCGTCTGGCTTGTGAATTTCCGGTCCAGTTCATCTGCAGTGGGTCGAGTCAGAGCGGGACAGACAGGTCAAACACCCCCTCTTTGAGTGAAGCAGGAATCCGCCCTCACCACCAGGGGGCTCCAGAGACTCAGTTACCAAGCCTTCCCCACCAGCACTCAACTGACACCACTCAACACCCAGGACTCTGGGGGGCCAGTGTCCCCACTGGTGCCACAGAGGGCATCCTTCCCTCCTGGTGGAGGACAAGGGGGGGATCTCTGGAGGAATGAGAAGGTGGAGAGAGTTTGTCTGCCCTTCTTTCTCCCTTGGCAGCCAAAGGAATATTCCATGTGAGAACGCCTGTTTCTACACCCGCCTCCCCACCGTGCTCCCCACTCTACTATGAGAATCCTCCCTCCTCTCTTAACTTCCAGGCAAGCCTTCTCTGGGTTGGGCTCATAGACACCACCATACTGGAGGCTAAGGACCCATGAGAATTGTTTCACCCCTCTAAGAAACACCTGCATTTTAGTTGGAACTGAAACTGAAACCAGAGGCCTAAGACCTAATGGTGGGGTTCACGGCTCTGCCAGCAGGCTGGGTAGTCACAACATGACTCGACCCTCTTTGGCTGAGCAGGATTTCTGGATAAAATGCAGGACCCCCAGTTAAGCCAGAATTTAAGATAAATAATAGGATAAGTATATCCCACTGAGGTGTGGGATATACTTATACAAAACTTGTTCCTTGTTTATCAGAAATCCAAATTTAACAAGGAATCCTATATTTTACCTGCCCATACTGGCAGCCTTAGCTGAGAGGCGCCCAGCCCTCCCTCCCCACCTGCTTAAGCACCCCCCAGACCCTGCCCACCTTGGTCTCCAATGACGATGGTGGCTGAGTGGGGCTGGCCCAGGCGGGCCCCGAACTTGGGGTTGCTGAGTTGAATGTGGAAGCGGCGGGTCTGGCGGCCCCGCAGGAGGGAGTCCATCTCCTGCAGCTCCAGAAGCTTCACCTGCAGCTCCTTCCAGGTCTCCCCAGGTTGAAATAGCAGATCACCCTCTGCAGGAATGTAGTCCTGGGAGGGAGAAGGGGTCAGGGTCAGAGCAGGCCTGGAGCATGAATCATGCCACGCACTCCACCCCAACCTCCTGTACACGGCAGGGACCACCCCACCTGCACACGAAATGCCTCCTGTTTCTGTAGCATCTCCCCATTTTACAGATGAGGAACTGAGGCACACAGAGAGGTGGAGAAACTTGCCCAAGTTCACACAGGTGGTTGTGATAGAGCTGAGGTTTGAACCAAGGCCCAGAGATGGGAATGTATAGCAGATACAGGCAGACCCCATCCAGGGAGGGAAGAACTGTGCCCCACACTGTGGCTCTGAAGTCTGGGATCCGACCAGGCCCCCCAGGCCCTGCCTTCTAGGTAAGGTGCCTCCATCAGCTCTAGTTTTCTTCCATCAGTGCCCCGGAGCTCTCCCAAGCATCCAGGCTGGGTGCATCCGTGTGAATGTACGTGCATCCTGCTCACATGAGACCACTAGGTGGCGATACACTCTAACATTTCAAGTCCAGGCCCAGCAGGGGACAAATTCAACAGCTTAGAAACCCAGTCACTGCAGTCTAAGAAAAGCAGGAGTTACCGGCTAGATGACTGAGCTGGGCGAACACTTCCAAAAGTCAAAGTCACAAAAGACAAAGCCGGGGAATTGTATTAGATTAAAGGACACCTAAGACACACGACAAAATGGAATGCCAGATCCTTGATTGGTTCCTGGACTGGGGCAAAAAAATAAATAAATAAAATAAAATAAAATAAAATAAAATAAAATAAAATAAAAGGCTATAAAAGACATTATTGGGATATGTGAACAAGGAGAGATCTGAATATGGGCCAATTATTAGCTAATACTTTTTAAAAGTTATTTTGAGACAGAGAGAGAAAGCTCACACATGTAGGGGAGGGGCAGAGAGAGAAGGAGAAAGAGAATCCCAAACAGGCTCTGTGCTGTCAGCGTGGAGCCTGATGCGAAGCTTGAACTCACGAACCGTGAGATCACGACCTGAGCCGAAATCAAGAGTTAGATGCTTAATTAACCAACTGAGCCACCCAGGCGGTCCTGTAATGTGAGGTTTCTTAAGGTTGGTAATGACATTGTAGTTGTGTGGAATAAGCTTGTTCCCAGCAGGTGCCGCCAGAAGCTTTAGGATCTACGCAATGTCTACAACTTACTTTGTTGAGCAAACACAATGAAATGAAACACAACTCTCTCCCCCATCTCTACAGTTCTAGATAAGAGATACAGGTACATGTATATATGTTTGTCTAGACAGATGCATCTATTCTTACATCTATATGGAAGGAGACTGAGAAAACCAGTATTAATTGGTGACTATGTAAAGGGTAAATGGGAGCTGGGGCACCTGGGTGGCTCAGTCAGTTAAGCCTCTGATTCGGCTCAGGTCATGATCTCACAGTTTGTGAGTTCAAGCCCTATGTCGGGCTCTGTGCTGACAGCTCCAAGGCTGAAGCCTGCTTCGGATTCTGTGTCTCCCTCTCTCTCTGCCCCTCCTCTGTGTGCGCTCTTTCTGTCTGTCTCTCTATCTCAAAAATAAATAAACAAAAACATTTTTAGGGGCACCTGGGTGGCTCAGTTGGTTAAGTATCTGACTTCAGCTCAGGTCATGATCTCACGGTTCGTGGGTTCGAGCCCCGCATTGGGCTCTGTGCTGACAGCTTGGAGCCTGGAGCCTGTTTCAGATTCTGTGTCTCCCTCTCCCTCTGACCCTCCCCTGCTCACGCTGCCTCTCTCTCTCTCTCAGAAATAAATAAAACATTAAACATTTTTTTTAAAGTTTTAAAGGGTAAACGGGTGCTAATGCTATTTAGTCTTTTCATTTTTCTGTGGGCTTGAAGTTTTTCGAAAGAATAACAAGTTGGGGAATAATAATAATGTTTTTTAAAAATACTTAAATACCAAAAGATCTGTATAAAAGCGTAACAAGGTAGCTAGGATCCCTTACATTAATACTGTGTGTTCAGTGAAATTTACGGACATACACATTCTTCTTTGGAACTTTTATCGGGAGCCCTGAAGCAGTAATGTGATCTGTCCCTTCCAATACCAGGAAGGGAAGACGAACAGGCCATGGGTGAGCTGCTGGTATTTGCCAAGCTGGCCTGTGGGTCCAATGAGACTAGATTCTGTTACCCTGAGTGAACTGCTGACATGAATATTTTTAGTTTGTAAATGTTGATAGATTCAGAAAAACAAACTGTAAGCCACGCCAAGCACATCCAACACCTCGACGTGGCTCTTCCCTGAGATGGGGGTCCAGGGATGAAGGGGGCGTGGGCCCACAGGCGCGGCAGGGGGCAAACTGTGACAGCCTTTCCAGGGTCTGCCCAGGGACATGCGGACTATGCTCCCACCTCAAGGACCCCAAAGCCCCTGGACTTGGGCAGACGGGGGATCCGTTTCGCTATGAAGGGTTGGGCCGCCCTGGTGGATACTGGCTTGTTGGAAGGGATATATGAACGGTCCGGACATGTCCCTGGCAGCGGTGAGGCCTCACCGAGGGCACCACCGGCACTTTTGGTGAGCGGGAGGCACCTGCTACGGAGTGGCAGGAGCAGGCAGACATGTCCTTGGCAGGCCAGCCAGGGGCGCCACCAGCATCCCTGGGACTCTGGCAGCCGCCGTGTCCTGCTCTCGCTGGGGCCCTGGGAAATGCCTTTGACCCCGTGGCAGAGCCTTACCCGGTTGCCCTGCGCGGTGTTATCCTGCGTGCGGTAGGAGACCTGGGATTTGCCGTTGTCCAGGATGCGCCGGACGACAGGAATGCGGGCCACTTGCTCTCCGCCGCTGACCAAGTACTCAGGCTTCTCAAAGGATACTATTCCGCTGGCTGCGAGGACCCAGGCACCGGTCAGGGCGCCCTGCCCTCAGTCATTTCGCAACACGCACCCTCTTTCTTGGCTCCGCCCAGCCTCCAGGTGTCTGCCTGTCATGCCTCACCCCGCTCGAGGAAGGGAATGGAAAATTCTTCTGGAAAAGGTTGCGGGGCTGGCACACTGTCCAGCTGACATTCCGGAAGCGTCAGGGCAGAGAAAGGAGGCCAGGCGGGGGCAGAACCAGAGATGGGGCATTGAGACTGGGTGGGGGCAGAGCAGGACGGGGCCTGTGGTGCAGGAGCCGGTGGGGAGCAGGCTCAGGGACCACCACAGAGCCTCTGGTGCAGAAAGGATGGTTAGCGACAACTCGGGGTTCCCCGAGGAGCAGGTAGGGAAGGCAACCTGGGTATCAATGGTGCAGGGCTTTGCTTCCCCTCTACATAAGCTTGGGTGAAATCAGCTCCCAATGCCCTTCCTGCTCTGATGTCCGGGCATCCCAGGGAGGTCCATTCAACCTCCTATGTTCAAAGGCCACAAGGGAGGCAAGACCAATGGGAGGGATAGGGGACGACTTCAGGGGGACACGACACCCTATAATTATAGCAGAAGCTCCCACATTGAGCGCTTACTACCGGGCCCTGGGCAACAACGCATAGCCACAAAACCTTCTTGAGAGCCAGGTGCCCATGTTACAGATGGAGAAACCAAGGCTCACAGAGATTAAGTGGCTTGCCCCGGCTACATGGCCAGGCCCCATTTGGACTCAGATATTAGGAAGAGCAAGGGTGCCTAGACCCCCGCCTTAGGCCTTCCTGCTCCCTCTGCCCTGATCACCTTGCTCCTTTTTTTTTTTTTTTTAATGTTTTATGTATTTCTAGGAGAGAGAGAGAGAGAGAGAGAGAGAGAGAGAGACAGCGTGAGCAGGGGAGGGTCACAGAGAGAGGGAGTCACAGACTCAGAAACAGGCTCCAGGCTCTGAGCTGGCAGTCAGCACAGAGCCCGACGCGGGGTTTGAACCCACGAACCGTGAGATCATGACCTAAGCGAAAGTCAGACGCTTAACCGACTGAGCCCCCCAGGCGCCCCTGATCACCTTGCTCCTTGATGATGGTGATGTTGACCAGGCGGCGACCGAGGGTGGCAGTGCCCATGGGCACATCGATGGCCTCCACCAGCAGCTGCTTCTCATCATCATCCTCAGGCCGAATGAAGAGGGGCACCCGCACGTCTACCAGCTCCACGCCTTCCTGGAACTCCACCATCCCCTGGGCATCTGGGTGGGTGTTGGGGGGCAGTCAGAAGTGTGTCAGGGGGCTGCACAGGTGTGGGAGGCACAGGGTGGTGGCGCAGGGAGCCGGCCCACCTACCTTGGTCTGCAGTGAGGGTGTAGTAGCCGGGGGCCACCTTGAGCTCATGGAAGGCCCCCTGTTCCACATGCTTCTCTGTCAGCTTCAGCAGGGCCTGCTTGGCTGAGCGAGGTGCCATCAACACCGTGTCCACAATGGTGTGGTCCTGCCTGGGGTAGGGGATGGGCAAGTGGGGGGGGTGTCGGACTGGCCACTTGTCCCCCCAGCCTGTCCTCTCCCCATTAAGGAACAAGATGCCTGGCAGCAAAAAGTGCCACCGTGTAGTAGCCCCAGTGTCATGGGCTACTAGAGTGTGTTCTAGAGAAAAAGGAATCTGTGGCCAAATCCATTTGGGAGGCAGGCTTCTTCTCTGCGGGACTTCTCAGAGCCTTTGATCTAGTTGTATGCATAGTGAAACTCTAAGCAGGGCATGGGGAATGAAGTCAGTGCTTCTCAAATGGATTTGACCACAGAACCAGTACTTTAAACAGCATCTGGCACGCTGGCACCCCACCACCTCACCTCAGTCAAGCCACTGTGCCTCCTTGAGCCTCAGGGTCCTCATCTGTGAAAGGGGCTATCCTGTCCACCACATCTATGAAATGGGGCCCCTCCCTAGACCCTCCCAGCCACACCCCTTTGGGTGGGATTCCAGGAATAGATGCCACAGAAAAGATGCTAAGGGTATGGGTGCTGAAGTCAAACTCTCTGGGTTCAAATCCTGCTCTGTTTCTTAGTAACTAGGTAATCTTGGGCAAGATACTTGACCTAGGGCTGCCCCACCCGTGTGCCTTCAACTCACTTTTTCCCGGCATTGGGCTGCTGCCTGTGGAGGACAAAGAAGGGACCATGAGCCACACAGTCTCTGGGATATAGAGGCACAGACCTGTTTGTGTGTGGGGGATCCCTAGGCAGCTCCCATCCCCCCACCCCCCCGAGCACCCAGGACCCACCGGAATTTAGTCTGCTGGAGCTTGTGTGGGCCTGTGATCTGTCTGTACACCTCATTCAGCTGCCAGGCAAGGAGAGGCGTGAGGCTGGTGCCCTGAGTGAGCCTCTCCACCCAGAGCCACCCAGGCCCAGAGGACATGGCTGGCTGGGGACATGCACATTGCCTTGTCCCCTTCTGGAAACATTCAC
Organism: Hyaena hyaena; assembly: GCF_003009895.1. NCBI lineage: Eukaryota > Metazoa > Chordata > Mammalia > Carnivora > Hyaenidae > Hyaena > Hyaena hyaena. Next base: position 1,055,638 of record NW_024080653.1, on the reverse strand, counting down.
AGGACGACCCCACCCAGGCACATGTCCAAGGAAGTCCCTCTTTCCTACTCGGAAAAATCCAGGTTCTGCGGCCTCTTTCTCCTTGCTCGCCCTCTACCTGGATCACACGCATGCCCAGAGGTGCCCACGGCCCCAGGGTCAGCTGCTCTGGCCCTTACGTTCTCCTCCACCTCCTGGCGCAGCTGGTCACACTCCCGAGTGTCCGGCTTCAGCAGGTTCTCGGTGCAAAGGCGGGCAAGGCGCAGGGACAGCCCATAGGGCACTAGGAGGCAGGCAGGGATGGGGGTCATCAGGCTCCCGCCCATCAGGCTCTCTAGAAGCCTCCTCCGAGAGCCAGGCTAGGATGGTGGGGGGGGGGGGCAACTGGCAGGCTGAGACCCTGAGGCCCGTGGCACCGCCAGGAAGGGTAGAAGGTGGCCAGGCCTGTGCCTGTGCCCAACGCCCAGAGAAAATGGGAATGGTGTGATCTGAACCCAGAAAGAGCGGTCAGTGTGCCGCAGGCCCCAGGGGCGCTGCCCAGAGCCACCGCGTCACGCCCGAGCCCTCACCCAGCTCCGTGGGGTTGGTGCTGGAGATGTGCGAGGCAGGGCCGGACCGCTGCACGTTGTTGGTGACCTTCCATCGGACCATGTCACGTCCCTTGAGGTTCCCGCTGCGTAGCATGGGCGTATCCAGGTGGTCCGAGGCCATCAGGTTCTCCCGCAACATGTAGTGGTCTTCCTTGAAGCCCACCATGTGACCTGCGTGACAGGGGAGAGATCTCAGCATGGGGCCCCACCCAGGCCCTCCCGGCCACACCCCCCCAGGGCGGGACCCCAGGCCTCCCGCTTCCGCTCCAGACTCGCCCCTACTTCCCCTCCACGCTATCTGGGGGAACGAGGGGTCAGAGCCGTTGCTGTCCCGCAGATGCTGGGCCCGTACCTCGGTTGCAACAAGGGAGGAGTGCCAGGCAAGCCTAGGAGACAAGGCGGGCGGGGATGAGGGCTGGGACGGCTGCCTCAGCCCAGGTAAGCCCCTCCAGCCGCCACCCCCCACCCGTGCCAATGGCCCAGAGGGGCAACCGTGCCCTCTCCAGACACAAGATATCAAGGAAGTTGAAGGGATCAAGGTGTGGAGCGCATATGGTGAGTACAGAGATTGACAGGCGCAGAGGGTTCCTGAAGTTTGTATCCTGGGATGCTGGTCTTGCCAGATGCCTTGTAAAGTACTAGTTCTGTGGTCAAACCCATTTGAGGAGCACTGACTTCATTCCCTGTGCCCTTTTACAGCTTCACTATGCAGACAACTAGATCAAAGGCTCTGAGAAGTCCCACAGAGAAGAAGTCTGTTTCTCAAATGTATTTGATCGCAGACCTCTTTTTCTCCGTGACACACACTAATAGCCCATAACACGGGCACTACCACACAGCTTCTCCTCTGTCCCTGCAATTCAGCATTCTATGCCAGGCTGTCCTCCATGATTTCCTGCCTCTCATCTTTGCTCTCCAGTGAGAGAGACTATCAGCTCCTGGTGGGCGAGGCCTTTCTTCCCTGTTGGCTCCCATGGCCCTTTGCACATGCCTGAACCGAGGGCAGCTGGGCTCAGATACAGGCTACTGATGCTGGGCAGAGGCGAAGGGCGGAGATAGGAAGGGCACCAGAGCTCGACAGAAGATGTGGCTTCACCTGGCCTCTCCCCACATATGAGGACCTTGGTGGGGGGGTGGGGACCTTGGTGGGGGATGAGGACCTTGGTGGGGGGG